>NC_071623.1:8184313-8484313 GCF_014839835.1 Dryobates pubescens | reverse complement strand
TTGAATAGGACTGGGCCCAACACTGATCCCCTGGGGCACACCACCAGTGATTAGCTGCCAGCTGGCAGCAGTACCATTCACCACCACTCTCTAGGCTTGGCCCTCCAGCCAGTTCCTAGCCCAGCACAGAGTGTGCTTGTCCAAGCCATGGGCTGACAGCTTGGCCAGGAGTTTGCTGTAGGGGACAGTGTCAAAGGCCTTGCTGAAGTCCAGGTAGACTACATCCACACCCTTCCTCACATCCACCAGGCAGGTCACCTGATCATAGAAGGAGATCAGGTTGGTCAACATGACCCAGAGCAAGCAGTTGCGTGGAGCTTGCCAGCTCGGGCAGAGTTCAGCATCAGTAAGGGGGTTTGGCTCACACCCAGCACTCACACCCAGGTTTTAGTACAAGCAAGAATGAGCTCAAGTCTCTGTGGTTTTTTTTAAATGCTAGGGCACTCCTAGACATAGAAAGTCTGCTTTCCTCAGATGGACCTATCTGATGCGTTATTTACTTGCTCCAGGCACACATGACCAAACTGGGTACCCATGTATGTAGCTGCTGCTGAAGACTGAGTATTTTGTACCTAAATGTTAAAATACATCTCCACTTGAAAGTGCATTTCAGAAGCCATTATTTTACTAATTATATCAGACTGGATCATAGAATGGCTTAGACTGGAAGGGACCTTAGAGATCATCTACTCCAACCTCCCCACCATAGGCAGGGACGCCTCTTAACTAGGCTCAGCTGGCTCAAGGCCTCATCCAGCCTGGAGCTTGTACACCCCTAGGGAGGAGGCATCCACAACCTCCCTGGGCAATGTATTCCGGAGTCCCACAGCCCTCATACTGGAGAACTTCTTCCTAAGATCCAGTCTAAACCTACTCTCCCTCAGCTTAATTTAGGAATGTCTGCACCTGGAAATCTACCAAAACAACTTCCAGTGTAACTACCCTGTTTGGAAGTATACAGCTGAATCTAGTTGGTTGGTTGTGGGTTTGGTTTGTTGGTTTTGTGTGGGTTTTTTTTTTTTCAGGCCAAAACAATTATGGAGATCTGGATAAACCTGGAGTGACATGCTGACATGAAACAAGGTCAAAACTTGTTTGTATTAAAGCACACCTACAGAACATCATTCCTTTGCAAAGGAATGAGACTGCACAAGAACCCTGGGAAGTGCACTTTGCAAGAAAGAAAATGATGAACAGCATTCAAGAAGAATGTGCAAACAGAAAATAAACAGAGGAAAAAAAGCAGCACGGATAATCTGAGCATTCACACTTTGCAACATACAAGTCCCAAGCCCTTGACACAGTAACCTCTGGCACAGTAGCAGCAGGCACCAAGATCGCTGCAAACTTCATGGAAAGTACATTGGGCATATAGCAGAACATGGTATGTAGACACAAACAACTGTAAGAACCAACTGACCACCTCTGGTATGTTTCACAGGTTTTTGCTTCTGAGTAAACAGGCAAACTGTTTTTTAAAGTGGTTGAATTAACTGAATTAAGCTACCTATCCTTAATTTCTATCATTGGAAATGAATAGAGACTCTACAGCTCCACTACACACACAACTGTATTCCATACAGCCCACACTGTTACTCAGTAACAGTCTAAGCTGTATGTCAATATACATTGCCATCAACTGTGTTTGAAAAGATTCTTCAGCCCACAAAAATAAAGTTTCCCTTTCAGTATTCACCAGGATTTCACAATTAGACAAGCTCAGAAGTGAGTTGAGTCTTAATCAATACCAAAAAAAAGACATGAAGACCATACTGTAGTATCATTATTGTCAGCAGGAAAAAACTCTTCTCCAAATTAATTTGCATTACAGAAAGTGCAAATTTTTTTTGTTTGAAATGCAAGAAAGGTGTGCATTAGGAAACCAAAGCACAAACTGCCACAGGAGGATTATTCACACATTTCCTTTGAGCTTATGCTGCAATATCTGATGAAAATTTAGTCATGTTTTCATAACTTAAGTCCCACATATACAAAAAATACCATTTCTTACTGAGACATGCATTAGCTTCTATAAGCTGACTACAAAACACTATCTTCTTCCCATCAAACATTCAGGTTAGATAAATACAACTGTTCAAATAACTGTAAGCACAACTCAAGCACCTTGAGTAGCATACTCCATATGATGTGCATATTTGCTCTCTTGAATATTTGTGTCCTGTGCCACCAGAAAACTCTATTGGCTAATTCAGGTATAAATAATATAACTCCCTCATACAGTGGGTGCATTCTGTCCAGGCCTTCCTTGCCTTGAGTGATAAACTTCTGCATCAACATCTTTCATTTCATTGCAAATTTCTCCTCTAGGCCTCTGACGTCTCCAACAAAACTAGAAATTACCCAAAGCTGTCAACGTCTAGGATCCAGAAATTAATTAACTACATTACTTTTAATCTATTTGATTAAACTGCTATAATCTTCCTAGTTGAGGTTTCCTAAGTAAACACAGTACAAGAACTGAAGAGAAAGTAAGAGGCCATCTGAAGTGGACCATAAGTCTGATAGTTTTAGCAAGGCTGATGTGATGCAAGACTACCAATTCACAGATTGCATTGGGCTGGAAGGGACCCTCAAAGGTCATCTTGTCCAACTCCCCTGCAGTCAGCAGGGACACTTCCAACTAAATCAGGCTGCCCAAGGCTACATCTACTGTGATCTTTAATGTCCCCAGGGCCAGGATCTCAACCATATCCCTATGCAGCCCATTCCAGTATTTTACTGCTCTCACTGAAAAGAGCTTACTTATGTCCAACCTAAATCTAACCTGCTCCAGTTTCAAACCATTGCCCCTTGTCCTATTCACTACAAGCCCTTCCAAACAGCCCTTCCCTCACCTTCCCCACCCTGATCTTAGAAGCCTAAACTACAGGCACTTTTTTCTCTAGAAGTTTTATATGTCAATTATTATATAGTTTCCCATCAGCCTTAAGACATGAATATGCTTAAATATATAGCCTATATCCAGTGACAACAGACTGGAGCACATCCAGAGAACAAGGCTGGCCAGGCTGTAACATACTGTTCTTACTCTATTCATTTCCACTAACATAAACAAGGCTTAAAAATCATTAAAATAGAGGACTACTACTTCCTGGAAAACCATGAGACACTTTTCAAACCATATAGTAATACAGATACTACAAAGTCAGAAAAATAGCATTATGAAAACGCTGCCACATGACAGATGGTCCAATGAAAGCAGTAATGCAGGGAAAACTTAGAATGGCAGAAAACCTTACCAAAAAAATCCAAAGTTTTGCCAGAAGACCCAAATCATTAAAGCAAAGACTGAAATCTTTCTATCTCTTCAGTCACAACTGAAAAGTCTCACATGCATTTTTTTCCCCAGAAACAAAGCAGACTTTCAAACAGACAATGACAAAATTATTTTAGTGCCAGGGCTGAAGTAAAGATAATCTCAGTTTTAGGCCACTGTTTCTGCCAGTACAGAAAGACAAGGCAAAAGCAGCACAAATGTCAGAGTGCAGAAAAGCAAAAGAAGGCATGGGAAACTGAGAAGAAACTCAGTTAGCAGAACACAGCAGGAAAGCATGGGTTCTAGTCAGGTCCTCCTTTACATGAAACACAGGATAAGGTGCAATGTTGTGGTTTTTTTAATGATATAAAGATCTGCCTCACTGAGATGTGGTAGCAAGCCCAGTCTTGGTTCTTTATACTTAGAGCATTCTTTCACTAATACCATCGCCATAAATGTGCAACTGTTTCCACTTTTAATTACTTTCTGGTTTATCACCTCTGACTCATTTTTGTCTTCTTGTAATGCTGGAATGAAAGAATACTCTATTCAGCTTCACAATATTACATATGGCCTTTACATTTACTTAACTGGCAGCATTCTTAGGATAATAAAAATGTAAAGAACTCTTGTGCCAAAGAGCAGGAGCCAAATAACCTCTGACACAAATAGGAGAAGTTTATTGTCATCTAGACCAAAACGTCAGTTTTCTAACAGGAACACAAGTCATTTCTAGTTTTCAGTCCAGTGCTTCTGACAAGAAAAAAAGCTATTCACTCATCAGCAATGCTTCCATAAACACATGGGTCTTCCACGAACAGGTCTCCTACATAAGCACCGTCAGAGTTTACACCTGAGGTTTAAGTGAGCCAATCTTTTCACGGCAGGTTGAAATTTTCACATTCAAGATCTGTAACTTAATTTCTCCTTCACTCGCTAAACTCACATATTTTCAGGTCAGAAACCCTTATTTTGACTCTCCCACGGAGCTTGCTGTTTGGCAATAACGCAAGACAAGAATGGTAAGCCTGCCTCTCCTGTCTCCTGGCACCACAATTCAGGAGGCCGAGGGTGCCAGATAGAGCAGAGGCAGTGTTTACCACCGGCTGCAGACGTGCACGCGCAGCTGGCTGTCACCATAGGTTCCCGCCTCGCACAAGACGGTCCCCAACTGCCTGCGGGGCCTCCCGGGATGGGTAAGCTGCGGCCGGCCCAGGCCAGGCCGAGCCGGGCCAGGGCAGCCCCAACGCGGCGGCGCGCACCTCCCGGCCGCCCCCCGCAACGGCCCCCGCCGTGACTGTGCACCCCGGGCTCTCCAGGCCGCACGCAGGGGCGGGCCCCGCAGCACCGATGCTTGGCGAGGAGACGAGGACGAGGAGACGAGGCCTAGGCGCCGGCCTCCACCGCCGCTCCCCCCGCCACGGGAGGGCCCTCGCCACTCCTACGCGGCGGGAAAGCCGAGGTGACCCTTACCCATTACCCCGTTCCCGAGCCGTGGGCGTGGGGGGAGGACGGGACAGACGTCGGCGGACGGCCCTGCCACTCACCGAAGTCGAGGAACTGCTTGATGGAGAGGGGCGAGGGGGAGAAGCGGGAGTAGTACTCGATTTGCTTGGGGACGGGGCTCTTCAGCAGCGCCCCGCACAGCCGCATGGCGCGGCCCGCCCGGCTCCTCTACGCCGCACCTGCTCTCCTCCTCTACCCGGCAGCAGCACTAGGGCGCTGGAGCGGCGGTGGCAGCAGCGCAGCCACCCGCGCTCATGCCAGGGAAGCGGCTGGCCCGACGGCGCCCGTCGGCCTCTCTGCAGCCCGGCCTTGGCCCAGCCCAGCCTGTCCCGGCAGGAGGGGCCAGCGGAGGGACCCGCCCCCGCAGGGGGATGGACGGGGCGAGCGCGAGCGACTGGCGCGTGTGGTCCGCATGCCACCCTTTCCCGCCGGGTGGGGCGCTCTAACGCGCAGGCGTGGTAGGGCAGGGCACGGCGTGAGGCGGCTGCTGAGGGCGGGCTGGAGCCGGTGCCTAGGGCGGGAGAAAGGGAGCGCCAAGATGAACAGTGGGGACAGGGTCTCGTCCCAAATGGCAGAATAGCCCGGCATCTTTTGTGTGTAGCCCGTTTCCAGCCTGTGACACTCATTCCGCTGCAAGAGTTGGGCTAGCATTGAGACCTGATCAGTTAATCTTGACTCGACCAGGGCACAAAATGGGGATGTGCCATTGGCTTCAGCCTGAGGTTCAGCCTTCATGCTATCAGGAATCACTGAGTTTTGCAGTTTCTGCAAGCCTGCTAGAAGAAAAGCCACCTTCTCTTGACACAACAAAGCAAGTTTAAAGCAATGGAGAGAACAAGGTTGAAATGTGGAAGACTCCACCATGCTGTAACACTATGCCTACTATGGCTGCAGATGGGGCCCTACTGAAGACAGCCTATGTCAAGGGTGTGTCAAGTTTCTACTCTGATATTTCTTACAGTTTCCTGAAAAGTCCAGTTTTACCTGAGAAAGCACCTGAATACAATTAAAAGTTAACTTAGATTGCTAAAATCAAAAGTGAAGCCGGGTATTTGTGAGCTGAAATGCACCACCAAATGAAATCCCTGTCATTTCCTGCTTTGCTCTGCAGTGGTTTAGATAGATTTGTGACAAAGGCATCTGATGACAAATAACTGGTCACAAATTCCTCTTTTTTTCTTTCCCCTCCAATTAATTCAGTATAAACTTCAGCATTGCTCTAATTTTATAACAGACTCACAAAAGGAACAGCTGCTTTTCAGTTACTGGAAGCCTCTCTCCATCATTCCTATTGTGATTGTCATTACAGAATTTGAGACCAATGAATCTTGACCTAATGTACAAAATAGAGCAGTCGGAAAACGTTTTTAAATCACTCCAATTGCAGGTCATAGAAATTACCACCTTGAGGCATGTAATGTAATCAAGGCTGACAAAAAGCAAAATCTGTAATTCTGAAGCTTTTTTTGGCAGATGAAGAAAAGTGTTTTTAAACTTTTGTTGGATATTCTTCAGCATTTTGTTTTGATTTCACGCCCTGGTCCAGCTGCCCCAGGGATCCTCAGCCTTTGCAGCACCTCGACACATCGAATCAATTTTTGTTGGGTCATCACTGTGACAAAGGAGAGGGATAATTTAATGTGAGTAGCCAGTCTTGCCTTAATTATTTTTCTTGGGCTTCTGCATTGGAGTTGGTGTAAAATCAATTCTCTGACTTCACAAACCCGAGAAACTTTGAAAAGTAATAACATCAGGGTTTGCTGCAGAGTGATTCTCTAAAACAGGGGGTCTGATGTAGAGCATAATTACATAACCAAAAGCTTTTTATTGTTTCCTACACTCAAAAAGTTTGATTGCTGGTTACTTCCCACTGAATTCAGTGCTGGTATTAAAAAACTGGCCTCCCCTAGTTTTGTGCTTTGCCTGTGATGGGGAGGTGAGGTGGTGTACCCTTACGGCAGAGTCTACATGGAAGAGCTTTTGCTGCTCTACAGACATGACTAGTTCTTCTATGTTAATTCAGTGGAGCCACAGGGATAAAGAAGGAACACGGATGTGACTAGTAGTCAGAAAATAAAGTTACTGATTTAAAAAAAAAAAGTCTTCTTAGACTTTTCTTAGTTTTCTTAGCCCTCAGTTACAATTAGAGATTCACTTCTTGTAGTAAAACCTGGTCTGGATGATTTAGAAGACATATCTTTGTTACATTTTCAGACCTTCTTCTTTCTAGACCTTTATATTCTATCATAGAATCATAGAATTGTAAGGGTTGTAAGGGACCTCAAGGATCATCTAGTTCCAACCCCCTTGCCAAGGACAGGGACAACCTCCACTAGATCAGGTTGCACAGAGCCACATCCAGCCTGGCTTTAAAAACTTGCAGGGATGGGGCTTCCACCACCTCCCTGGGCAACCTGTTCCAGTGTCTCACCACCCTTATGGTGAAGAACTTCTTCCTAACATCTAATCTAAATTTACCCTCCTCCAGCTTGGATCTATTCCCTCCAGTTCTACCACTACCCAACACCCTAAAAAGTCTCTCACCAGCTTTCTTGTAGGCCCTCTTCAGATACTGGAAGGCCATAATATGGTCTCCTTGGAGCCTTCTCTTCACCAAACTGAACCACCCCAACTCTCTAAGCCTGTCCTCATAGCAGAGGTGCTCCAGCCCTCTGATCTGCACTTCTGTTTTCAGGAATCAAAGGCTTTGCATTTGATGTTCCATCCAATTAAGATTTATTTACAGCCTGCATTTCCAATTATTAGAACACCAGAGCCACAGCCTCCTTAACAAAGCTTGTTTTTCTTCACTGCTGAATACTCTGTAGCTCTATAAACTAGCTGCAGGGGATTCAGCATAATGAACTTCTTTGTATGGATGTCAGATGAGAGGAAGAGGAATGTTAAACAGTAAACGAAGAAAATATGGCTATTAGTGTTTTCTAGACACATTGAGTTTGTGGAATTCATAGTGATTTATTTTTCTTTTAACAAAAAACCCTCCTGTATTGAAGTTTTGTAAACCCCTGTATCTTAAAGTTCAGAGGCACTCATTGAGAATGGGTATAATACAAGTGAAACACTAACAGTAACCAATAACAGTTATTTGGGGGAAATTCACACAGAGAATTATAGACCCAAAGAACATTTTACAAGATGACAGGGGGAAAAAAAAAAAAGAAAAATAAAAAGAAAGAAAGAAAGGAAAAAATAGCACAGAACAGGAAAAAGTGGTAGAGGGTAGTGCAATGTTTCATACAAATTCCCTCTGCTGAGAATACTAATTTTTCTCAAAACCACCTCTGTATTTTCCCACCTGCTGTTATATGCTTTCAAGCAGTGGGTCATGTGAAGCCCCATTGGGAACACATGGAGTTAAAAAGGGGTAAGTTTATTTAATGAAGCTTTCCTAAACTTAAAAAAAAAAAAAAAAAGAAGGAAAAAATATTACCTGGTTTTATTTTTAATAATTTCTCTCTTCCTAGTATTTATGCACAGGGTTACGTTTGTAATGGTCAGAAGATTGATGGCACTCAAAGGCACTCAAAGTTTGCAGTAGATATGATCATTGCATTTGGGAATGCATTTGTAATGCTATGTTCAGTTACTGTCATAGTCTTCATTTTCAGACATTTTTATCTATTACCTAAGAAAACAAAGTTCCTTTACCCGGGGTTGGGTTTTTTTTGCCAGCAAAAGCTTGTAGTCATTGCATTCAGTATTCCTCATCCTAGTCAGTTGACCAGCAAAGTTCAGCATTCTTTCTAAAGGGGCCATCAGGGACTATCAAAAAGTATGTTCAGCAAATCTGAGAATTTGGAAGTTAAAGAAATTCTTGACTCTCTTTGTAAATTAAAATACCATGGCTCATCAAATTGTTTATAACTGGCTCAGATGTGTTAGGATTTTTTAGAGCAGTCACTCTATGACTCCCTCAGTTACACAGCTATCCTGAGTAATTTGTTAGGGAGTAAGCAGAGCTGGTGCCACCATGGTGGCTATATTGGCTGGCTGTCAGATGACGCCATCTGTGTCTAATATTAATGGACAGAGCTACATTATTCTTTAATAGCCAAAAAAATTTTAGTCTCTAAGGAAAAATGAGGAGGTGATTGTCTTCTGAAGTTGTTCAGGCATGCAGGAGAGAAAAATCCTTGCCACTGAGATAACTGAGAGTAAATACAGAGAAAAACAGTTTACCCACATCTCTCATCAGTGAGGAAAGCTCACTTTATGAGTTTACTCACTCTTACTTATTTCTACACCATTAGCCACACATTTTTATTTTGTTTTGTTGGGGTTCCTCTCTCTTTCTTTCCCCAAGAGAGTACAAATATTTGCCCCTTTCTCAAATGCATTTTAGGGGAAGGAGGACAAGTCTCTGTGGGCTCTGGGCAGGAACCTGTTTTTGTTATTGTCCAAGTGCCCTGACAGCACCCCAAAAGAATGAGCAGAGTTCTGAATGCAATGCCTCTGTGGCAGGAAAAAATGTCAGTGAGGATGGAAAAGTCCCATTTTAGTGTAACATGTAGGATCACAGAATCACAGACTGTTAGGGGCTGGAAGGGACATTGAAAGATCATTCAGTCCAACCCCCCTGACAGAGCAGTATCATCAAGAGCAGATCACACAGGAGTGCATTTAAGTAGATTTTGTATAATCTCCAGAGAGGGAGACTCCACAACTCCCCTGGGCAGCCTGTTCCAGTGTTCTGTCACCATCACAGTGAAAAAGTTTTCCTCATGTTTCCATGGAACTTCCTCTGCCTCAACTTCCACCATTGCCCCTTGTCCTGTCATTTGGCACCACTGAGCACAGGCTGACTCCATCCTTTTGGCACTCGCCCTTTACATATCTATAAACATGAATGTGGTCACCCCTCAGACTCCTCCAAGCTAAAGAAACCCAGCTTCCTCAGGATAAAGCAAAGTATTAGTTCTCAGAAAGGAAGAAGGAAACTGTCTAGGAGGAGTTTCTTTATTGCCCATTTCATGGGATTCTTTAAACAACATAGTGTAGAAGTTCACCTCCAGAAACAGCTGGGAAGAGGAGCTGTCATGCCTGTCCTTGTGAAGCTTTCTGCTTATTAAAAATCTTTCAGAGAATAATTCCTGCTCCTGAGCTGCCATTTCCAGAGGTATCTGTGTGCCAAGAGACAAACAAATTGAGTCCAAATGCACCCTTTGTAATGCATTTTAGGGAAGCACAAGAGCATTTTGTGATTGCCTTCTCTTCCAGAGCAATAGAAAATGGGTTGAGAGAGGAGTATCTGTTCCAGTAGGAGCTGTGCCCTCTGAGGGTGCAGTGATACATCACTTTGTGCTTCCACATCGATCAGTCTCTCCTTTTCACCCCATTATGATATTTCCTTGTATCTCATGCATCAAATGCTGAAAGTTTTATAATTCAGTATCATATCAAGTGCTTTTCTGAAATCAATAAGCATTACATGCACTGGAATGCCTTTATATAACACACACACAATTACAGTGGGTTTCAGTATTGGGTTTGTCTGACCTGACATGTTTTATTAACCCTTGGTTCTTACTGTTCATTAGGCTTTTTCACTCTATGGATTTACACATAAATTGGTGGATTTTTTAGTCTTAGCTTGAGCCTGTGGAAAGTTTAAACTTATGATTTAGTTTCTCCAGTTTCTCTGTTAAAAAAAAAAAACAACAACAAACTTTTCTGCATTTTTTTTCAGTCAATAAACTTCTAACTGTTCCCATTTTCCTGTGTTTATTCAGCATATTTAATACTGATTTGGTAATGCACAGTACAGAAATTGAAATGCTTTACATAGCACAAGTTAAATGTAAGCTTTAGCCTCTTTGTAATGCTCTGGATTTCAAATATACTTTTGCACCTTTTGCTGATACTGCTTTTTGCCAGATTCTGGAGTTCCTCTTCACTGTAGAGTAAACAGCAGGCAATATTTTGCTTTATTTTCTGTAGCAATTTGCAAACTGTAGCTTGTAGATTGGTCTAGATGAGAAAATAGGCAAACACAGTGGTCATGTCTCTATGCAGTGACTTAACAAATTAATCCTAAGCTTAACTTCCAGCAGATGAAGTTCTGCAAGGAAAAAGAAAAGAACCATTCAAAGGAAGATTGTGGCTCCTCACTAATACAAGAAACCTGTGTCAGCTTTATGGTAGCACTAGTTTTTGATTAAAGATAAGCTTTCATTTCTAGTTCCCTGCAACAGTGAGGAGTTGCATCAGGATGCAAGTGTGTTGCTCAGACCACACTTGAGACCAATGCCAAATAAGAATCCCAGCACATTTGAGCTTGTCTTTATATATATAATCCAAGAGAGAAGTAAATTCATCATGTTAACTTGGTATATCCATGCCTCTAAATCTATTAGGCCTCAATTCCAGTTCGAAGGCCTGCTGCAAACACCTGGGGGCTTTTCCAGGAGTACCCTTTGGCAAAATATCCTGGGGCTCTTTACACAGCCTCCTCAAAGTAGAGGACTGGGAAATTCTGTCATTTAACAGGGGTGGAAAGGGTATGGGGTGTGGTGTTTAAGTGCTCTACCTGCTAAGCATAAAATGCAGTTTGGTTTGTACATTATTCTGATGCAGTAGGAAAGAATAGCCTGAGAGCTTTGTGGGTGGACAGAAAACTTTTGCTTCAGTGTTTGCTTGTAGATGTGTGCTTTGAGATAACAGGAGTGATAAAATGCCATTCTTCAGGTGAAAAATGGATTCTGTGCAGAGCCCTGATTGTCTGGAAGTCTTACTTTCTCTGTGTTGCACCATCACTCAGGTCTACATGTTTGTCATAGGATGGATTAGTTTTGGAAGGTTAGATACGGATTTGGATGTGGACACGGATTAGAATGGAATCACTGATGGTCCAAAGTCATCTTTACACTTCATTAAATAACAGAATACTAAACATGAGGGTGTCACACTCAAATAACAAGTGAAAGTTCCACATCTGGGTAGTTTTAATGCTTTTCCTCTTGGCTCAAGCCAGGAATGGTGTGTGCTAGGCACACCAAAAAGCAAAACATAAAGCCCAGAACATTTTTAAGGTTGCTGAATTCTTACCTTTTAGAAGTCATTTTCAGCTGTGTTCAGCAGGCATTCACCAACCCTTAACCAACCCTTAACCATTTAACCTGTATTGAATTTTGGTAGTTTAATGTTACACATGCATAATGAATCTGATGCAAATAGAAGATTATTTTTCTAAAAGAAGGGAAAGGGGGAAAAAAAGTTCATCAGGTGCACTAATGACTGAAGTTGCAACACGAGCTATCTATCTACAGCTCCAAGGGACCGTGTCTTGTTTGTGCTACAGCTGTTACCCTTGGAGGAGCACAGCTGTTGAATCTCATACTACCAGATAAGATATGGGATCAAATACAAGCTGGACCTCACTGCAGAAAGCATCCAGGAAGCCTGGGGATAAGCAAACACCTGAGATAAAGTAGTACTGGAGGGAGCTGCTCTCAGAAATTGTCCTTTGCTTGATGCTTTCACATCACTGAGTGTGACATTAAGGGAACTAGTGTCACTCCTCACTATCCTTTTCCAATATATCTAAGTGAAAGCTGGAATCTAGCTCTGTTAACGTGAAAAATAATCTTTCTGAGGCAGGCACAGTGAACAGAAGGTTAACAATACTAGGTGTAGGGCTGCATTCTTCCTGTGTTCTGCTTTTGTCTCCTGACTCACTGGCTATAATCACAGCATCACAGGATGTTAGGGTTGGAAGGGACCTCTGGAGATCTTCAAGTCCAATCCCCCTGCCAGAGCAGGACCACAGAATCTAGCACAGGTCACACAGGAACACATCCAGACAGGGCTTGAAAGTCTCCAGAGAAGGAGACTCCACAACCTCTCTGGGCAGCCTGTTCCAGTGCTCTGTGACCCTTACAGTAAAGTTCTTTCTCATGTTGAGGTGGAACCTCCTGTGCTGTAGTTTCCATCCATTGCCCCTCGTCCTATCACAGGGCACAAGTGAACAGAGGCTGTCCCTTCCTTCCTGACTCCCAGCCCTCACATATTTATAGACATTAGATCCCCTCTCAGTCTTCTCCTCTCCAGACTAAAAAGCCTCAGGTCTCTCAGCCTTTCCTCATAAGGCTCATGTGGTATTTACATATAACAGTGTGGTATTTTCCAGATTGTTTGTCACACTTACACCTATTGTATTATTTTTCTCCACTATAAGATTAGGCTTTGATTATTTTATTGTAGTTTGTATTTTTACATTAAATCATCTCTCACCATCCTTCTTCAAGGCCCGCTTCAGGTTCTCCATGGAAGGCCACTATTAGGTCTCCCTGGAGCCTCCTCTTTTCCAGGCTGAACACCCCCAGCTTCCTTATCCTGTCTTTGTAGCAGAGGTGTTCCAACCCCCTCATCATTTTTGTGGCCCTCCTCTGGACCTGCTCCATCAGGTCCAGAGACTTATGGAGTGAAGCAGCTATTGCATCAGAGTCAGTCATTGAGTCAGAAAGGCAAACACTGGCATTGCTAGGAGAAAAAAGCTTTAAAGCAGCATAATACAACTGCACCTACTGCTACCTTTCCAAATGGCAATGAAGCACAAATGGATTTCAGTCACTGCTCTCTAGTATTACAGTGGGAACATCCAGTTGCTATGGAGCTCTGAGTAGTGTTACTTCATAAGAAGACTACCATGAATACTCCAAACAAATTAGAGGACCAAACCAGAAAAATCTCCATATCATTATTAAATAAAATGTTGTTTTCAAAGTCTTGTGAATGTATTTGCAGATAAAACCAGTCTGGGTGGGGCAGAAAGCATCATCTCAAGTCATATTTGCAGGACTGAGCTCATGAGCAGCCCAGAGCGACCCAGCTCTGGTGCTGGCAGAGGCAGGAGTGTTGTGCCACTAAAGCAGACTTACTGCAAGCTCCATTCTCTGCTAAGGAAGCACTTAAAATCATCTTCAATAATTAATCAAAGGCAAATAAAATGCAATGAAGGAACGAGAGCATGCACACCATTGCACAAATACAAACATGTGTTTGAAATGCAGAGTGGGTTACCATGAGTAATTCAGGAGAATTCAGGTGGGGGAGAGGGAGGAGAGGAGCTGAGAAGGTAAAAATTTGCTTTCATTGAGGGACTGCATTCACAGAAGAGATTCCTGTTTTTTTACTTCATGTGAGCAAAGAACATCATAGTCTCTGCTGCAAGTGGCTTGACTTATGAGAGTATGGACTAGGTTGTTTGAGCTGTGCAGTTCTGGAAATATGGACAGCTGCTTCTGCTGGAAACATTCCTGAGACGATCTCCCTTCTCCCTTTGGTAGGCAGCAGTTCTCTTGGTGTCACTGCAATCTAGCTTACTCAGCAACATAATTCTGCAAGCTTGTTTTGTTTGCAAGAAATACACCAGCACTGAAGGCAAATCTCTCTGGCAAGACTGATAATGCAGTCCTCAAAAAAAAAGAATTTGATGTGGAAGAAGAGAGTCCAGGCTGGCCTCCCAGTCAGATTCTTACTCTGCAAATATATTTATAACTGTCAGTCCTAAAAACTAGAACTGAGATCCAAAAGAAAGCTTAGGAAGGGGGAGAGAAAGCAGGTTGGTTCATTGATTGTTAGATGTGTAGATTATGGCTGTTAGTTAAAATGACAGAACCTGTAACCCCAATGAATACAGGCTCAAAGACTGTTAATGCACTACAAGTAACATGATTTAGGGATATGAAAAGAGAAAAATCACAGTGTGAGATTTAAATCCTGGGTTTTACTTTGAAAGCTGCCTTTTCAAGAGGGAGAAGTCCAATATGCCCCATTCACATGCTAATTCCCTTGTTTCAACAAACTGGTATTCTTCACCTATTCACATTAGCATAAAACCAGGAGCTTGAAGCTGCATTTTTTATAGCCTTCAAAAGACAGCTAGGTTTAAAAATTCCCAAAATGCAACTACTCAGGGGTGGTTCATACATGCTAAATGCCAGACTATTGTAAATGCAATACTCATTTGCCTCCTGCATCCAGAATGTAATTTCCATTTTTATTTTAATCACTAGTGATCCATTGTTCCAATTTCTTTAAATAAATGTCCCCCACTGCTGCCCATAGCTTCTGCAGAAACAATTTTGAATACATTTTTTTTTTGCAGGCAAAAATAGCAGAGGTGTTGAAATTCATGCCATTCCTCTCCAGAGCAGATGACTGATGAAATGCATATTTCCAGGCCTGTGAAAATAGGAGCCAGAAATAAATAGCAAATGAGATTATCCTTATATTGATTTCTTTGCAGTACATTCTGATTAACCAGCAAATCAGAGTTGTTGTGTGTTGTGGTTTTTTTTCATCTGCCCCACCAAGATCACATTCTTCATTCTCTGTGTGTGTGGCTTCTGAGAAATCCACCTTTTATTTATCAGAGAGCTGGGGGCTTTCCTGCTCTGCTATCCAAAAAGCTTGGTCTTCTTCCTGTGTGTCTGAACTCTCAAAAGGTGGATTTTAATATTCTATTTGTTCTCCATAAAAGACTCCATCACAGAATCTGCTGTTCAGATCTTTTAAAGCCTATTTCAAAGCCAGCACATCTTGCTGAAAATGTTCTGGTGCACTTGGTCCTTCTTAAGGTGGTAGAGCAACTACCAGGACAATCTGTCTGAGCCTGTGGGACATTTGCTATCAGCAGAAGATTTTTTTCAGAAATCAAATCCAGTGTCTTCATCTGAAAGACTTTTTGTGATAATAGTTAGTTCAAGGACTCTTTTGCTGGTGTTACGATGAGCTGTCTAGGCTGAACTTCAGGATGGTAGCAAAATATCCCATGAGCTAGTAGTCTAACCTGCCCCAATCGTAATTAAAACCCCCTGTATTAATATCAGTCTAGGTGTCATGACAGAGAGTAGTATCATGCTTTTCCCTTTGTTCTGGTGCAGCTAACTTTCAAATGCTGAACAGCAGCTCAGAACATAGAATCATAGAATCATAGAATGGTCTGGCTTGGAAGAGACCTCAAGGATCATCTAGTTCCAACTCCCATGCCATGGGCAGGGACGACTTCCTCTAGATCAGGTTGCCCAGAGCCACATCCAGCCTGGCTTATAAAAATTTCCAGGGATGGGGCTTCCATCACCTCCCTGGGCAACCTGTTCCAGTGTCTTACCACTCTTACGGTGAAGAACTTCTTCCTAGTATCCAATCTGAATCTACCCACTTCTAGTTTTGCTCCTTTCCCCCTAGTCCTATCACTACCTGACATCCTAAAAGGACCCTCACCAGCTTTCTTGTAGCTCCCTTCAGATACTGGAAGGCCACAATAAGGTCTCCTGGGAGCCTTCTCCTCTCCAGACTGAACAACCCCAACATCTCTCAGACCTTCAGCTGCCTGTGACCAAAGGCTTGTTTTTACAATGGCACAGCTGAGATGCCTTGGCTGAATTTAGCTTATAAAGTTGTCCAGCTGCAAGAAAGATTGTAAGCTAAAGCCATGTGAAAGTAAGTACACTGGCAGAAGTGAAACTGTAGAGATAGCTGGAGGGGGAGGATGAGGAAGGGAGGAGGAAAGATGTAGCATCCTAAGAAGGAAGGCAGAGACTCAGCAGACAGCAACTTGGCTGATCAAGGTATCATAACCCCCTCCAAAAAGCCATGGAAATGAAAACTTCCCCTCCTGACCAACAGCTGTCTGCCTGCCTGGTAGTACGTCCAATACTTATCTGAGTAGCCTGTACTTATCTACTTAAGTAAGAGTACTTAAATAATACTTAGCTCAGTATCCTGTGTGTTATACCTATGTACTGTATGTGTTAGTTGATACAGATAGTTGCTGTATGCTTTTAAATTTCACAGTCTTTTGACATAGTAGAAGGTGCCCAAGGAAAATGACCCCCTGAGAAAAGGTTGTAGCTGTGAGCCCTAGTTCTGGCCCTCTTTCTCCTCACCCTTTGCCCCTTCTTCATTTCTTCTTATCACATTATAAGGCTTCAAGGCCTGAAGCTGATACCGCCAACTAAAAAGGAGATGGATAACATGCATCACCAGATGGTATTGCTGTCTAACAAAAGGGGTTGCTGAGAAGATATTTTTTTCCCACTAGTAAGTGGTATCAGCAGGCTCTCAGTAGCCATATTTAAAGGGAGAATAAACTAGTACATTAAATGCTGACAGTGCTGCTTTAACCAGAAGGAAGGAATAGGTTCTCACTAGAGGGCACATTGAACTTGGGTTTTATACATCCTCTTCCAGACCAGAACGATAGAAAACCAGCAAAGCTGCAAGCACACCCCCCACTCCCTACACCACCCCCAGCCCCACCGTGTGGCTGAATCCTCCTAGATGGCAAATTGCAGCATGCCTTTAAAATGCTCCAACACCTAGGCACTGTTAGCTGTGGAGTAGGGCAATGGTTGTGCTCCTTCTATGTGTGACACGTAATTTTCCCTGTATCTGGTGCAATGTCCATCAACACTGCAGAAGAAGAAATACGTGGGACAAGGTCATTTGGATGTGGTGCTTGGGGATATGGTTTTGAGGTAGAGTAGGGTTATTGGTTGGACTTGGTGATCCCAAGGGTCTTTTCCAACCTGAATGTTTCTGTGATTTTGTGATTCTGCGAATCATTGCTGCTTCATATAGAGGCAAGGAGAAAGGAAGAAAGAAAGAAAATCAAATAGTAGGCATGTTCTTACTAACTGATAGCAAAATTCTTGTTTTAATTTGAAGGAAGCAACATTCAGTATAGAGATTGCTGATGGACAAATGCAAGGACTGTTCTCAAAGGAAGACTGGGGAAAATGCCACATTTGGTGACGGGAACAGTGTCTCCATGTACATTTGGCAGGTAGTGTGGCACCATAGGGGTGTATCTGTACAGTGCATCAGGTTGTTTTGAGGACTTGGTGTCTCCATTATTCACATTTTGGCATAGCTCTAGACTGGTCCCATGTGCTGAAAGCATGCTGGCAGCGTGCTAGGGACACTTCTGAAGCACATTTTCCCCTTGAGCTTCCCACAAAGGCATCCTGCCTGAGTGCTAGGAGATCAGCCTCCTGGGCAGCCCATGGCATCATTAGAAACACGATAAGGAGATTTGCTTCACAAATGCTAATCCAATTTAAAACGTATCTGTAGACACATCCTGTCTAGCAAGCTGTACAATGCGTCCCCCAGGACTTGCTTGCTTTGTGCCCAGCAGGAGGTGGACTCCCAACACAAGCTGAAGAACCAGCCCAAGGTCTCTGTACCAGTGCCTCCATCTGGAGGGCAGGGTTGAGAGCTTTATGTCTATATAGCTTCATGTGCCATGACCAGTGTTGTGTTGGCAAGGATGAAAGTCAGAGCAAAAGGTGTGACAGGAGTAACTGCACTGAATTTGTGATTTTTCAACACAAAGGGGTACTGTGTGGTAAAGGAGTCGTGCCCACCTGGCACGTTTAATACAGTGGGATCTGAACAAGAACAACTGAAACTGCCACACAGATTCACTGCATAGTTTGGGTTGGAAGGGACCTTAAAGACCCTGAAAGAATTTGGGATCTTCAGCCTGGAGAAAAGAATGCTCCAGGGATGCCTTAGAGCTACACTTTGGTATCTGAAGGGGACCTGCAGGAAGGCTGGGGCAGGACTGTTTAGAAGAGCTTGGAGTGATAGGACAAGGGGCAATGATTTGAAAGTGGAGCAGGGGAGATTTAGGTTGGACATCAGGAAGAATATTTTTACAATGAGTGGTGAAATACTGGAACAGGCTGCCCAGGGATGTGGTTGAGGCCCTGTCCCTGGAGACATTCAAGATCAGACTCAGTGTGGCCCTGGGCAGCCTGATCTAGTTGCAGGTGTCTCTGCTCACTGCAGAGGGGCTGGGCAAGATGACCTTTGAGGGTCCCTTCCAACCCGATGCAGTCTGTGAATCTGTCAATTTAAGAGCTGTGAAGGTGAAGAAATTGAGCTTTGTGTGCTAATAACGATTTTTAAGCTTCCCAGTAAAGGCAGGAAAAAGCAGTAAAAATACACTAAACACTGAACGAGACTATGCATCAAAGAATCCCTTGGAAGTAACCCTCTGCGAGACCCCAGCACCTGTAGAGCAAGGTGAGAAGATGCTGTGAGTAGTCTAAGTGTGCCATCTAGTGACTGGCGTCTGCTGGCCTGAGCACTGGCTAGGGATCAGTCACTGCCTGCAGCGCCTGCACATAGGACACGTTTCTGCTTTTCAGAACATCTGCAGGTCCCAGGTGTTACACTGAACGCTTTGAACCGCAGTTGCTGGTAGTTTGGTTAGTGGAGAAGGTAAGAACGAGTGGGTTCAGCCTTTAGCTGTTCTTTGGTGGAGTCACTGAGCATTCAACAGTGACAACCTTTTTGTCATCTGTGAGATAACTGCCATGCCTTCTGGGTGCTGCCTTCAATTCCTCATCTCTGAAGAAATGCAGAAAAAGGAGGAGGGTGACACACATTTATCATAGCATTTTTCTTTCCTTCCTTCCTTCCTGCCTTCCTTCTTTCCCTTTCCTTCTTTCTTCCTTTCTCTCTTTCCTTTCTCTCTTTCTTTATCTTTTGCATTCTTTATCTTTTGCTTTCTCTCTTTCTCTTTCTTCCTTCCTTCCTTCTTTCAGCAGGGAATGATCTCAGATACAATGATTTTGACTTTATGAGTAGAATTAAGTTCCTTCTCAAGGTATAGTACTACGGCCTCTAGAATAAGAATAAATGAAATGGGGATGAACTATATTTAAATATAAACTCCAGCCTCTTTTGGTATTCCAGTGAGTGCTGGTGTGCTGGGACCTTTGAGACTGAGGCTTCGGGGCAATTACAGCTGTTCTCCTTAGTGGCTGCCCCTCCTTCACCAGCACTTCTCTGGTAGCTCCCCATCCCTTGCTCTTAGCCACTTCTGCATGTTCAAGTTGAAAAACTAAATGTAGTATCTGCAAAAAATATCCAAGTTATCCTGATTTAGTTCTCACTGATGTATAGACCCACCAAAGATCAGAACAAGCAAGCTTTTCATGGGGACATGCACAATGCAGATGTTATACATCAGGGGTTAAAAATGAAGTATTTTGCCCATTGAGAGCATCATGGGGGGTGCACAACATGTTTTTCCATGAGAAATATTTTGTTTTTCTGATCATTATTTTCACCATTCAAAAAATTAACCTCTGCCATAATATGGCTTTCGATGTGTCCTAGAAAAGCAAAATGGGTATTGGTCATAGAATCATAGAATGGTCCAGGTTGGAAAGGACCTCCAAAGGTCATCTAGTCCAACTCCCTCTGCAGTCAGCAGGGCCATCCTCAACTAGATCAGGTTGCCCAGAGCCCTGTGAAGCTTCACCTTGAATATCTCCAGGGATGGGGCCTCAAAAATTTCCCTGGGCAACCTGTTTCAGTGTTCCACAAACCTCACAGTAAAGAACTTGATCCTAACATCCAATCTAAATCTACTCTTCTCTAATTTGAAGCCATTGCTCCTCATCCTACCCCTACAGGCCTTTGTAAACAGTCTCTCTCCCTCCTTTTTCTGGAACCCCTTCACATATTGGAAGGCTGCTGTTAGGTCTTCCCGGAGCCTCCTCTTTTCCAGGCTGAACTACCCCAGCTCCCTCAGCCTGTCCTCGTAACAGAGGTGCTTCAACCCCCTCATCATTTTCATGGCCTTCCCCTGATTCTCTGCTAAAAAAATATTTGAAAGACAGGACAGTGTAGAATACAAACCCAGGTGTTCTTCTACCTGCAAAAAAGAGATGCAAGAAGCAAAAGGAACACCACATTGCACATTACTTGCCATTTTCAACCATTATCAGCAGCTGGATAGATAAAACCTTTCAAGTGGCTCAGAGATGGGGACAGCTGTTACACATTGCTGGGCAGTCAGCCTGTAGCTTCCCATGAATTCAGGCTGGGGAAGACAGTAGATCAGATTTTACTAATTGTGTCTCACTGCAGAGTCTTCAGTGTGACACAATTACAAGGGTTCTTCACCCAGCTCTGGGTGGCAGAAGAACACAGAAAGACAAGAAAATTTGGAAGTAATACATCACATGGTTTTAAAGCTGACACACACACACTTGTCTCACCTCTCCTTAGGAAAGGATTCAACAGAGATTGCTTACTCACATGGAGGGCAAGTACTGGTAGCAACTCTTATTTTCAGCAGCTACAACTATTTACAAGAGGATTTGCTTAGTGTCAGGGAAATCTGTTTAGACTACCAGTAGAAATCCAGCTTGAAGATGGGATAAGGTCAGTAACATCAGCCAAATCCTATTAAACTAATAAGGGGTTCTGATCACTTCCTCAAAGGGTGGGTTTAAGTCCAGAAAATTAAGAGTGGTAAATCCAAATGAAATGCTTTTAATCTCATTCCCTTTATCAGCATTCTTTTTGTTGAGGGAGAAACAAGATAAAAATCATGACAAGGGTGCAAGTATGATACTAGCAGTGTCTGTTCTTTAACATTACAAAAGCAATTCCAAATCTCATTACAGCCATCATGAGAAAAAGAACAATAATAATGCATTCATTGGCAAGGGATTCATGAACACAGTTTTACAGAAGAAGCTGTAGGCAAGGGCACCATATGGCAGAGGCAAGGCTAACCTGAGGCCAGTTGTATGAAGTTCAAAAAGGCCAAGTGCCAGGTCTTGCACTTAGGTCACAACAAAGTCACACAATGCTACAGGCTTGGGGAAGAGTGGCTGGAAAATTAACTGGTGGTCTTGGTCAACAGCTGAGTGTGAACCAGCAGTGTGCCCAGGTTGCCAAGAAGGCAAACAGCACCCTGGCTTTTGTCAGAAGGAGTGTGGCCAGCAGGACTACAGAAGGGATTGTCCCCCTGTACTACTCATCACTGGTGTGGCCACACCTCGAGTGCTGTGTTGAGTTTTGGGCACCTCACGACAAGAAAAGACACTGAAGTACTGGAGCATAAACAGAGAAGAGCAATGAAGCTGGTGAAGGATCTACAGCACAGGAGTAGCTGAGGGAACTGGAGTTATTTAGCCTGGAGATAAGGAGGCCAAGGGGAAACCTTATCACTCTCTACAACTACCTGAGAAGAAGCAGTAGCAAAGTGGGGGACAGTCTCTTCTCCCAAGTACAAGCAATAGGACAAGAGGAAACTGCCTAAAGTTGTGCCAGGGGAGGTTTAAATTGGATATTAGGAAAAAATTCTTCCCTGAAAAGGTTGTCAAGCACTGGAACAGGTTCCCCAGGGAAGTGATTCAGTCACTGTCCCTGCAGGTATTTTAAAAATACAATATGGCACTTAGGGACACGGTTTAATGGTGGAACTGGTAGTGTTAGGTTTGCAGTTGGACTTGATGAACTTCAAGGTATTTGTAGCCAAAACAATCCTATGATTCTTATGCCACCTGGCTGCTGCTGCTCGCTGATTTGTAACATGAAGAGCTGAGTTGGCTGTTCAGAAGCTGGAGGATCTGAACAAAGCACTCATCTTCCTGTTCCCTTCAAAGGGATGGTGTTTGCTGGGCCAGTGGTTAACAACAGGTCAATTTACAACAAAAACAGAGCATGGCTTGACAGCCCTGATGGTGATTTGGAAATACTGGTGTAACAATTGTAGTAAAAGAGATTTTATGTTGGATCAGACATAAATTACTCCCCAGAAACCCTTCATTTGTCATGCTCAGCTTAGTGTACATATGCTACTTCATATGGTTTTGATAGCAGTTTTCAATGTCACCCAGTTAAATCCATGCAAGTGGTTAAAAATAGATAAATTATAGGAGGGATTGGTCTGTGTGTGTGGACAGACATTGGGAGAATCACCATGAGTTAATATGTTTTATGTAATTTATTTTCAATACTGCTGGGTAGCAAAGTAATTTACATTTGACATCCACAGTTTGCTGGTTAAGAGACCAACTAACATTTAACTCCTTACTATTTTTGTGAGACTACTATTAGCTTCATTGTAACCTCACAGTCACTTACCTGAGGGCTCAGAACTGCTTTGGATCCTCAGCAGGCAGCCAAACAAGGCAGCACCTCACCAGGGGACTTCCTCAGACATCTTCCATTTTGCTGTTAGGGGCCTTTCTCCCCAGGCAGTATGCAGCCAGGAGGCTGCAGTCTTCAGGTCTCCAAGAAGAGAATTTCAAATGGAGGGAAGAAGTTGTCTAGTAGAAAGAGTAGAAACAAAAGGATAAGAGAAGAAGAAACAAATGTTATCCCCAGGCAGACAACAGGCAGGACTTGGTCTAGCAGTTGACCTAACATCTTTGATCTTGCTTGCTTATGCGGTGTGGGTTCTTTGGCAAGTCCCAAGGCAGCTGGCACTGCAGCAAGAATTATCTCCAAGTTACCAGGTGTGTCTTTTGTGATACAACAGGTGCTCAGTAAGAACCAGAGTGAAATAGCCATTGTATTCCTTGTGAAATAAGGGATACTTGACCAGAGCTTGAAGTCTGATCTTTGTTGGATGTAAAAAAATAAGGTAGATGGGGAAAATAAATAGTTTCAGAAAAAGAAGCAGTCATCTTCAGTCAAAACCATTAATTTTAATGTTTAGACCCTCAGACTCACTTGCTCATGCTCTCTTTTTCTCATTACATATGAGCAGTGAAGGGGGATGCACCATACAAGAGTGAAAAGAACATGCTCTCCCAGCTCTGGGGATTTCACACAGGAAATATGACCTATAACCAAAACAACCAATTCAGATGTGACCAATTTCTCCTGAAGTACAGGCAGCTAATATCATGGCCAAAAGGCTGCCTGCTCACGTGGATTGAGCTCTTCTCCTTGCCTGTGGCTGTCAAGTCACACCCTTCTAGTCAATAAACTGTAGCACACTCACACCAGTGGGACTAACAACACCCTTGGGTGGAGTTGACTCAGCTACCGGAGATTAAATCACACCTCTCCCATGCAAGCTTCCTGGCATGAGGTCATTAATGCACAAAGCTGTACTAGTGCCATGCTCTCAGGGCATCATCAATTACCAGAAATAATATCTTGTTTAGACCAGCTACTATTATCTGACAATACATAGAAATGGTGATGGTCAGAGTTAAACCAATAGCTGAAACCTTAAGGTGAAAGATTAGTTTGTGTTTTTCTACCTGCACTTGTTTCTCCTGTGTACACATCCGCTTTCCTAATTAGTTATCCCACTTCAATGTCCTTTCTTTCTAAACACTACAGAGCATTCACATTCCTAGGAATCACTTAAGGATCAGAACATAGCTCTCCTGGGAACATGCATTTTAAAGCTTGCAGAACTCAAGCTGAAGTCCTTATCTAAAAGAATCATAGAATGGTCTGGGTTGGAAAGGACCTCCAAAGGGCATCTAGTCCAACCCCCTCTGCAGTAAGCAGGGGCATCCTCAACTAGATCAGGGTGCCCAGAGCCATCAAACCTCTCTTTGAATGGGATGGGGCTGAGGCCCCAACAACCTCCCTGGGCAACCTGTTCCAGTGTTCTACTATCTTCATGATGAAGAACTTGTTCCTAACATCCAATCTAAATCTCCTCTCCTCTAGTTTGAAGCCATTGCCCCTCATCCTATCACTCCAGGCTTTTGTTAAGAATCTCTCTCCATCCTTGTAGGCCTCCTTCTCTTCTCCAAGCTGAACAACCCCAGCTCCCTCAGCCTGTCTTCATAGTAGAGGTGTTCCAACCCCTTGATTGTTTTTGTGGCCCTCCTCTGGACCCACTCCATCAGGGCCATGTCCTTCCTGTGTTGAGGGCTCCAGAGCTGGGTGCAGTACTCCCAGTGAGGTCTCACCAGAGCAGAGTAAAGTGGCAATTTATGATTTCCTTTTAGAGATAAAAGAAGCAAGTGGTTCTGGAAAAAATTGTGTTGGCAGGAGCACCTTTCAAAATAACAACAAAAAAAGTTGTTATTTTAGCCTTGGAAAATAATGGTTCAGTTTTTCAAGCTTAACATATAAAAGTACAACTCTGGAGAGAATCAAGCTCAACAAATACTAAAACACCCTGCACAGCAGATACTGATACTGAAAGGTTAGCAACAGATTTCTGGGGAAACCAAGCACACCATTTTCACACCAAGGAAATTAGTCCTTCTACCATTAGCCTTTACGTAGCTTTTGATGTTATACCATGTGTTAATTATTTCCAAATCACAAGTGCAAACACTCACCCTGATTGGAAAATTAGCAGATTTCAAACTCGGGTAATTTCCCTCTAATGAGGAACTTGTTGAACTGAATTTAACAATTAGCTCACACCCTTTGCTGGCTGGATATGGCAAGGCTACGAGGAGGCACAGAAACTCCCCTTTTTCAATAATTTGCAATGAAGCATGAACATAAATTCAGAAGCTGTTTTCATGCTGTTTCTAAGTCCTCCTGTGGTTCTTAAGGCAGTGAACTCAAAGGTTGATCAAGGAAGAGGTGCTGCTCATACTGAGAGTTCTTTGTTTTGTAACCTTCCTCTTCAGGGTCAGTTAATCTGTTTTGTTATGGTTTGGTTTGGTTTTTTCCTACGTATCAAGCCTTTGCAAAAAGGACTTATACAGATTAAGAAATAAAACTTATGATTTATTGGTCAATATACACAATCTGTAGGTAGAGCTAACAAGCTAATGTGTTTGCCACCCCTGATAAGGCACTCCAGACTCACTACTGGTTAGGCAGCCTTCACTAAAGAGAGGAAGGGCTGGCTTCTGTTGCTGCTTGGAAAGGGCTGATCGCTGATATTGCTAAACTGCCATCCTCAGGCTACTTGGGTTTGTTTCTGTAGGAGACCTTATTGTAGCCTTCCAGTATCTGAAGACAACCTACAAGAAAGCTGGTGAAGTACTTTTTAGGGTGTCAGGTAATGATAGGACTAGGGGGAATGGAAAAAACCTAGAAATGGGTAGATTCAGACTGGATGTTAGGAAGCAGCTCTTTGCCATGAGGATGGTGAGACACTGGCACAGGTTGCCCAGGGAGGTGGTAGAAGCCTCGTCCCTGGAGGTTTTTGCAGCCAGGCTGGATGTGGCTCTGAGCAACCTGATCTAGTGTGAGGTGTCCCAGCCCATGGCAGGGGGTTGGAACTAGATGATCCTTGAGGTCCCTTCTAACCCTAACAAATCTCTGATTTTGTATGTTTTTCACGTTGTTATTTTCTCCTCAAGAACGCTCAAGCTGCTAATTATCCCTCTGTCAACACATTCCACTTTGCTAGCAGTCTTATCTTCCTTCTCGTGGCTCTTGCTGTGCAGAAGGTCTTGCAGTGCTTTCTCACAACTTAGCAGTTCTCAAAGTTGTCTGAACCAATTATCAGACTGTATCAAAACTATGCCTTAAATCCCAGAAGGCATCTGTGATCCCATGCCTGAATCTCTAGAGGGGGAACACACTTGTCAGCTGCTAAAGTTGCATTCAAGGAAACAAAAGAAGGAACTGGGGCTGTTTAGTCTGGAGCAGAGAAGGCTGAGAGGAAATCTTACTGCTCTTTACAGCTACCTGAAAGGAGGCTGGAGTAAGGCTAGTGTTGGTCTCTTCTCCCAGGTAACCAACGATAAGACAAGAGGCAATGGGTTGAATTTGTGCCAGGGGAGGCTTACATTGGACATTAGGAAAAACTTCTTTTTGTGAGAGTGGTGATGGGTTGGAACAGGCTCCTCAGGAAGGTGGTGGAGTTGCCATCCCTGGAGGTGTTCAAGAAGCTGTAGATGTGGTGCTTCAGGATATAGTTTAGTGGTCATGGTAGTTATGTTATGGTGGGACTCAATGATCTTAAAGGTCTCTTACAGCCTTAATGATTCTATGATTCTCTAGTTCTATGATTATTTTTCTACATATGCTGTGCCCCTGTCTGCATAATCATAGAATTGTCAGGGTTGGAAGGGACCTCAAAGATCATCTAGTTCTAACCCCTGCCATGGGCAGGGATACCTCATACTAGATGAGGTTGCTGGGCAGTCAGGTCTTAAAGAAGGTGGCCTTTTTATAGTTTCAAAGGGAAGAAACATCCACAGATGAAAGGGAAATTGCCCTTGGACAATTCTTTACTCTCCCTTGAACTGATCAAAACTATCCAAAATTTGTTTGATTTCTCCTGGGGAAAAAAAAAAGTAAAAATTATTCATCCTGTTTTTCACTGCACTTTCTACAGTAGGGTTTTCTTTTCCTTGTTTGAAGAACAATAAAGAATATTCTGAGTCTTCAACAAGCTGTGAAAACACCAGTGCCTTTGAGTGCTATGCAGGCACACCAATTGCCTGATTATTTGGCAGCAAGTGGCATCAGCATAGGCATAACAAGAATCCTGCAAAAATAGAGTCCTGAGCTCTTTAAATGTGCTGCTTTGAGTGTCTTCATGTAGAAAAATTTTAGTAGCAACTGGGACTTTGACAAGTAAAGAATGGAGTGTTTGTGGATATCTACTAAGAAGGCTGCACAATGATCTATGGGGAGTTATACCAATGTGAGACTTAGCAGAGAAAAATAGCCCAAGATATCCTGGCTACTTTCTTTTACAAAGGTTTGTTCTTTGACATTACAAAGGTTTGTTCTTTGGCCTTCCAGTATCTGAAGGGGGCCTACAAGAAAGCTGGTGAGGGACTTTTTAGGGTGTCAGGTAGTGATAGGACTAGGGGGAATGGAAAAAAAATAGAAATGGGTAGATTCAGATTGGATGCTAGGAAGAAGTTCTTCCCCATCAGGGTGGTGAGGCACTGGCACAGGTTGCCCTGGGAGGTGGCAGAGGCCTCATCCCTGGAGGTTTTTAAGGCCAGGCTGGATATGGCTCTGAGCAACCTGATCTAGTGTGAGGTGTCCCTGCCCATGGCAGAGAGGTTGGAACTAGATGATCCTTGAGGTCCCTTCCAACCCTGACAATTCTATGATTCCGTGTTTCACACTAATTCCACACCAGTTCCACAGCTGACAAAGAGAGGCTCTGATCTGTAGCTCTTACTTGAATGAGGTTATGAAAGCTGAGAGCAACTGATTTTACTGTTCTGGTAGACACCTTGTCTAACCATGATCTAACTCACCTAATCATTATTTAAATCACAAACTCCCAGCTTAATCTGTGATTTTTACCACACTTAAGGGGCACTATTTTTCACAGCAGGGAGGTGAGACTGTGTAAGTTCTGCAGCCTGATCCTAGTCCCTGTGTGACTTTGGGCAAGTTCTCTCGATTTCTCTGCTTCAGTTCAAAGATGATGGTGCTGAGTTCGGGTAACTGTTAGAATTTACCTAGTTAACCCTTTTAAAGGGATCTAAAGCAGTTAAAAGGTCAGTCTGTTATCTAGCCCTCTTCTCCCCTGCCAAATTGTGATACATTTTACTACCTGGGAGCCAGGGAGGTGCAAGCAAATTCATGAATGGCTGGCAGTAAAAGCATTAGCATTCAAACTGTCAGCATCAGTAA
This sequence comes from Dryobates pubescens, assembly GCF_014839835.1. Lineage (NCBI taxonomy): Eukaryota > Metazoa > Chordata > Aves > Piciformes > Picidae > Dryobates > Dryobates pubescens. The sequence goes on along the minus strand of NC_071623.1, from coordinate 8,456,205 downwards.
GACTTTGTTTAAAAGGCAAAGGAAGCCAAGTGGCAATGTGTTGAATAAGTGGAGCTGCTGCAACAGACCTCTTGTAGCATTTTCATGAGCTGTGTATGCTTGTCTTTGCATTTTAATGGTGTTGGTGCCTTTTATCACCACAAAAGACACCAATAAAATTATCTTCACTCCTCCTTACATGATAATTCCAAGCAAACATAACACAAAGGTTATATGCTCACTCATTTCTTTAAACTAGGTGTATAAAATGAGTTGTAAAATTTATCTCCTAGCTTTCCTTAAGTGTTTTCAAATGCTTTAATCACAAACACATAACTGAAAGTGTTTGGTTTTTTCCCACTGACCTGAAAGGAATCTTTATCAGAACTGGAGGAATTTCCCAGCTTTCTGGTTTTGTTTGGTTTGTGTGTTTTTTTCATACTCCTTAATGCCTAAGGTCCAACCTGGAGGTTGTGATTTGCAATGTTTCAATTTCAAGAGCACCTGAATGAATGTGCTGCAATGCAGGCAACTTGCTGCCCCAGGCTTCTAGCTCCAAGGCACCTACCTAGACGTGGCACCTCAATTAGAGAGGCTACAGCTATTAGTCTGAGCCAAAGGTGGGTAAGAAATTATTAATTAAAAAGCTGAGGGGGGGAAAATAGAAGAAATTTGTAACAATAATATAGTAAGAGCCACACAATGTGCTGTAGTCACATAAGCTGCAACTCAGGAGAGCTCTGAGGCACGTATTTAAGATAAAATATATTCATTTTTGCTCTGAAAAGGGTTCTGTATAAGCAAATTATTTTCTGAGACCTCCATGACTGCCAAGTAAAAAGAAAACATCTTCACTGCCAAACCTGAAGTCTGCTTAACAATCACCATGGTACATTTTATTGAAATATGGCAGCTGAAGATCACAACAAATATTAAATCTCCATCCAAAGGCATAATAGCTAATGATACCTCTGGTTAAATCAGGCCCATGTTGATGTAGTTAACAGATATAGTTAACAGGCACTTCAGAGACAGGACAGACACCAGAGCAATAGCAATGAGTGAAGACTTGCTGTGCCCCAGCAGCTGGCCTTTGCACCACTTTTCCATATATTCCATCCACTGTCAATGTTACAGTGCACAGATCTGCTCTTCTATGCCACAGATCCCACCCACCAAGGCATGCCCCTTTCAGAACCACTACATTTTCCATGCTCATTTGTCTCATTTTCTCTACTAGCTAGAAGTCTATTCTACAACAATTCACACAGATTCTTTGCCAACTCAAAATGTTTTATTTTTCACTTTTCAAGCTTCTTGAACTTCCAGCCAACCATTCCCAGTGCTGTAATGAAGTTATATGCTGCTCTGCAAGTCTGCACATGGAATCATAGAATCACAAAGGATGGAAAAAAATCTTTAAGATCATCAAGTCCAACCATAACACAACTACCATGAGCACTAAACCATATCCTGAAGCACCACATCTACAGCTTCTTGAACACCTCCAGGGATGGCAACTCCACCACCTCCCTGGGCAGCCTGTTCCAACACCTCTCTCAATAAACAAGTTTTTCCTAATGTCCAATCTAAACCCTCCTTAAACCCATTTCCTCTCATCCTATCTCTGGTTACTTGGGAGAAGAGACCAACACCAGCCTCACTCCAACCTTTCAGGTAGCTGTAGAGAGCAATAAGATCTCCCCCCAGTCTTTTCTTCTCCAGACTAAACAACCCCAGCTCCCTCAGCTGCTCTGTGTAGGACATGCCCTCCAGACCCCTCACCAGCATTTTTGCTCTTCTCTAGACACACTCCAGGACCTCAATGTCTTTCTTGCAGTAAGAGGCCTCAAACTGAACACAGTAGTGTTTAAAGTGCAGTCTCATCAGTGACAAGTACAGGGGGATAATTACTTCCCTAGCCCTGCCTGCCACACTGCTACTCCTCATGAAGGCCAGGACGCTGTTGGCTTTCTTGGCCACCTGAGCATATTGCTGGCTCCTGTTCAGCTGGCTGTCAACAGACACCCCAGCATTCCTTTCAGTCACTCTTATCCCCACAGACACCATTTGTGCAAGGATCCTGAATATCATTATTCCCATTTTCCTAGCAGAGAACCAAAGCATCATTGACATCACAGACCAGTGGCAGATGACATCTCAGACTCTAAATCCTACTTTGGTTTTCCAGACCAGTGACAGAGAATCTGCCATCCCTAGGCAGCACACCTGCCAGTGGCAGCTGTGTATTTACCAAGTGAGGAAGTGAATTGCCAAGGAATGCAAAAAGTCTTGCCCTAAAGAGGTTATCATTTCTGTAGGTAGAAAGCATAAAGAGGTCAGAAGATTTCACAAGAGATAAATGCAAATGTATTTACTGATCAGAATTAGCTATGGTGAGCTCATGGCATAGAGTAAGAGCTGATAAATTTCACTGCAGAAAGGATGCGAAAATGATGTGTTGGATACATGACAAGAATCCAGGCTGGAGTAAGATTTTAAACAGTCAAAGAACAAGAATGACTCTGATTTAACTCTTAAATAATAGCCATTCTACCAGCTAAAAAATTAAAATCAAATCACATTGTGAGATATTTTGGCTACCACCAAGTGCTCAATAACAGCATAAAAGTACATGGTATGAAATCTCACTAAATCACACAGTAAGAAAACACTCACACCATGTATATATCACTGGAGAATCAACAGAGTTATCTTGCCACTAGTGGTCCTTTCAGAACTGCAGCTGACAGGCATTTATGTCAGAAGTTATTCTGACATGAACAGCAGCTGTTTGTAGTGCAAAAATATACAAGCTCCTGAAGCTGAGCTTCAGGCCCATGCAGAACAGGAGCACAGAGGGCTTCTAAACCCTTGGCAATCCATCTTCACTAACTGTGCCATTCAGCATAGTCTTAGGAATCTGCTTTTTGTCCCCAGCTTCTTCAGCTGTACACTCAGGAGGCTCTAGGTCATCATATCTTCTCCGATAGACCACCCTTGAGATTAGTGTTATCAGAAACATTTCCATGATGAGGAGCTGCTGGCTCACATCTGCCAAATAAAACAGGAGACAAAGAAAGGCCCCCCCAAAAAGGGGGAAATCAGACCCAAAAAGATGACTACCTGGCTTATTAATTTTCATCTGTGCAAAAAGAACAAACTTTATCATCCTGTCACATTTCAGTGTCTCTCACACTCAGAAAAAAAAAATCAGTTACAGAATTAAGAGTATTGCCCATCAATAAACATGCAGTGAGTTATACATCCAAAATGCAAGATATTTAACATGGTTCTTGAACTCACAGCCAACCATTCCCAATGCTATGATGAAATTACATGCTGCTCTGCAAGTCTGCACGTTGATGTATTTTCCTCTCATTTCCGATTCCGCCTCTTCTCATCACCAGGTTTTTCTCTGTGACCATGAAAGCTGTAAAACTTTGGTCCCTGTTTTCTATTTAAAAGCTGGGATTCTCCAAGAGCTACATGATCTTCAGGAAATTAGTATTTTGAGAAAACACCAAATATGACAATCAGCAACACTGACCTGGCACCTTTATATGTAAATGAAAAACATCCTTCCCAAGAGAACTTACATGCTCCTCTTGCTGAAGAGGAGAGTGGTGGAACACAGGCAATGATCCTTTGCGTAGCCAACATCTTGATAATAGTTGTTTGCAAGTTGTTCAGAATGACAATAAACTGCACCAGAAAGAGCCAACAGATTACTTAGCTACCAGGAATAGGTTTATAGTTCACACAACGGTTCTGCTTTCATAACAGACCCTCTTTTGGCTCATTTCTCCCTTCTTGTCCTCCCTCTCCTCCCATCTACCAGCAGGCTGCCTGTAGCTGTCTCAGTATAAATCCTCACATTGACAGTTTGCTGTCCTACACCTGGATTCACCATAATGCAGCTTTGCATGTGTGACTATTCTGCTTATTGCATTTATAAGTACTTAATAATTTACTTAACAGAGACTTTAGTGCAACAGCCTTTCTATATGTCCTGTTCAAGAAGGATGCACATCCAAGGATTCTGCTGTATTCTTTTCAGGGCAATGTGCAAAAAGGGTAGCTCAGTCCCTGAGCTTTTTCAATGTAACTATCTGGTTCTGTTCTTTACTGTTTAATGATTCCCAACCATTTTCATTATTATCTAACTCTGAAGTGCAGAATGGCTAAGGAAAATATTGTCAAAACAGAACATTGTTATGTGCAGAAGCAATTCAAACAACAGCCACCTACACATCCTCTCCTAGTTTTTAGAACTACACAACCAGCATTTCAACATTATATTTCAGGATACTGTATCTGCAGAGCTTTCTTCAAGCCTCACAGAAGGGGCTGTTTTGATTTCAGTTACCTAAAGACACATGGATTTTATGCAGCCTTCATACCTCCAGTACTCCTGAGAGACTAGATGTAAATTGGCTCAAGCTGAAACTGAACAGCAAACAAGGAGAGTACTTGAAATGGATGCAGCTTTAATCAAGTAAAAGGATGCCTTTAAATAGTGTATTTAATGGGAAATAAAGTACTATAACTTTTCAACAAAGGAGAAACCAGAGAGAGAGTATTATACCAGTAGTTAAGAGAAATTCTTATCAGAAATATTAAACTTCTCACCTGATAAAGAGCAAACTTTGGGATGATCTTTTTACAGGTAAGGACCTTTCTAACTTGTAGAAACATGATTCCAACTGGCCACAGACCAATAATGGTGAGGACACCAACAAGACAGTTAATCCATATTGCAGCTCCTTTGGGAGATAACTGAGAAGCAAATTAAAGAAGTGTACCTATAAAACTTTACAGTGCATTTTACTGTTTCCAGGAAGAAGTTGTGAACTGGGTGATGCAGATGTTAAAATGCTTGTTTCTATCTTCATAAAAGCTGATGGCAGCAGCAGCTGCTGGCCTGCATGGGAAAACTGCACATCAACAACTGCAGTATTAGCAGGGTGCTCTCACCCAGCAGGCACAAACATGTGAATCTGTTCATCCTGGGAAGTGATAAAACCCTTGATCTGACCCCAGCAGCACCTGAGAATGCTCAGCAGCTCATCAGAGCATATTCAACATTCAGAGAGGTGCTTAATTTTATACCATACAACAACAACAACAACATACTTTTAATCTCAGTTGTCCAAGAGGTGCAAAATTATTAGCAGATAGACTTCTCCATTATCTTGTGGTTTACATGGTACAAAGCACAAGTACTGTCTTTTCTACTTTGCATGGACATGAAAATCACCATGATTTGCAGTAAAACACAGAACTAGGCTTCCTGTTTACTTGTCAGTACATACACTTGGGCAGGTACATCCCACAGGGCAACTTGCAGTCCTGCTATTCATAGAATCATAGAATGGCTTAGGTTGGAAGGGACCTTAGAGATCATCTACTCCAACCTCCCCACCATGAGCAGGGATGCCTCTCAACTAGACTTGGCTGCTCAAGGCCTCGTCCAGACTGGCCTTGAACAACTCCAGGGAGCAGATATTCTAACCATACAAGATGGGAGCATAATATTGGAGTATACTGGAACACAATTTGATACTCAACACACCCTGATGCCTGGTTTCTTTCCAAGAGAAGCCAGGAAATGTAGAGTCTAAGGGAAGGCAGAATTTATATGCTTCAGTGAGTCAAAAGTTACCGCTACAACTCATTGGAAGCGCTCCTAGATTTCGCAGTACTAACAACAACCCCAAACCCCATGGATTTCGTGGACCATCTCTGATTAAAACATTTACTTACATTGGAAAGGGTGTAATTGCCATTAGTCCAAAGCACTATTGATAAGAATATGAGCATGGGTCGAAAGCAAGCAAACTGAAAGGTGCCCAGCTTCAGCCAAAAGAGAGTTCGCCTGACCAAAAATTAAAACAATAAAACAAGAGTGAAAAAAAAAAATCACATAGGCCAAGATCTTATAAACATTAACAGCTTTCATTTTTGTTTTGGATACTGTCAACTGTAAAACTTTTTCCACTCCTGTAGCATGTGGATAAAATCTGGGGAAGAACAGTTACTGGCTTCTACACAATAACTCCACTTGCTCTTGCCTTGCTTTTACTGTTTCAGTTCAGTGATGAAATTGGGCAATTCAGCCTTCCTGGTCAGACCCCTGCCAGTCCTGTGGTAGGTTGAGAAAGGAAATAACACAGCCCTAGGTGAAAGGACTGGTAGTTCATCAGTGCATCTTGAATACTGTCATGTAGTGTGGGGGTTTGCTTCTCCATACTGTAACAACAGAAAAGTATTATCTTTGCCCTGGCAAACTGCACAAGGCCAGCAGGACAGCTCAGTATTTCCTTACTTCTGTCAGTATAAACTGGGTCCAGAACACAGCCCATACACAGTAACGTGGCCAGTCAGCATTAAGAGCCACCAGCAAAAGGGCAGATGCACTTTCTAACAGAAGGATATGAAATCTGACTGACCTGAACCCCATTTCAGTCTTTCCAGAACAAGCTGTGGCTGCTATGGCTGGCTCACATTTTAGCCTATTACTGGGTATTTGCCATACTGACAATGCTGCACTGCTGCAGCACTTTGGGCCCTTGAGAAAGACATCAGAGATACCTCCACAAACAACAGGCTGCCATTTAGTATGCTACAGGATACAGCCATGAACCAGGAATTACGGGAATTGCTCAAACCACAGGATTATGAACACCAGAGACACACGTGGAAAGAGGACTGCAACTACCCTCCACTTGGTGTGTGTCTGTCTGTGCAAAGATGTATTATTCCCAAAGGGCTTTAAAGGACAATATGAAAAACAGTGCAGTCACTGCAACATCACACATTGTGTCTATTTTTCCTGACCATCACACCTCTTGTGCCACATCTCTCCCCACTGTATGGCTCATTACTTTGCCTCGTCTCCATAGCTTTCCCAGGACTTGATAATATGTGGCTTATTAGGAGAATGAATCCCTCCCTTGGAGTAGCTCCCTGTTTACCCAGGAGATACCTACAAAAGGAATATGAGCCTGACCTTTCTCTGGTATACCTTGCTCCTATCTCAAAAAAAAAATATTATAACCTGTAATGGAAAAAGGCTAGAAGTCAGAAGCAGAGGCAGCAGGTGGGCTTCCCAGTGCTACAGACACTAATCCCTCTGCAGAAGCCTTATTAACAGACAGCTGTCCTTCCTCCCAGCAGTAGTAGGCACTATCTAGCTCCTGAAAGGAGTTGGTATTATTAGCTAATATAATCTTTCGTAAGCTGTCACTGGATTGGCCAACAGGAGGGCATAGCAGCCTCTCCCAAACTCTGCTACAATCTATACATAGGATGACAGACATGGAAAGAAAAACACATACTGGTGACATTAAATCTACAGCACAGCTCAGAGCTGTGGCATTTCTTCAGCTCTGACTGCTGAAGTAAGCCTGAATCAATGCCCATGAAAATCAGTAGAAGTCATTTGGATCCACAGCAGTAGTTGCTGATTTTATGCCCATTGTATTACATCCATTTTTTGGAGGTCCATTTTCAGTTGGTTTACTACCAGTCCTTCTTGGTGCCCCCTCCAATGTAAACAACTAGTATTACTTCATTAAAACATAATGATGGAATCAAGAAAATACTGAATGGGGTAGTTAAAGGAAGAATTATTACAACAACAACAAGAATTTTTGCGAATGCATCACACATTGCTATGCTGTGTTCTGTTGGATGCTTTCATTTAACCAGACCATAAAGCCCCTGAGGTCCCTCTGACACCAATGCCCAGGGCCTCACAGAAAAGTCTCTGTCTTGCACATTCAGGCTTTGAGCTTTTGCTCTTAATGAGAGAAATGTTCTCATACTCTGTGCCAGCAGGAAAGCCCTGGGAAACACATGAGGCTTCCAGGCTGTGGAGCAGCGTGTAAATGACTGGGTGACACTAACCAAAGCAAGAGCCAGGCTGTGCACAAAGGAGGCACCCAGGAGGTGCAGCTCTCCAGCCTCACCCCACTTCTCAGAGGTGCATGAAGTTTGCCAGAAGAAAACATTTACTTTTGCCTCGCCATACAAAGCTGTTTCTTTCAGAACAAAGCTTTCCAGGAATTACATCTTTTCTTTCTTTTCTCTTTTTATCTTTTTGTTCTAAAAAATATTTCAACCTGAAGTGGTTTTGAAGTCAAAAGCAGAATGAAACATTTCCATTTCAAAAAAGTAAGAGAAATTTTCTTTCAAGACAGCCTCAATCTCACAATTCTGCTTCTGAAAAATACCCAATTTTGCCTGTGGAAAAATACCCAATTTTGGAGACATTTGTTCCCTTCTGGAATAAAAAGAAACTGAAATCTCAGTTATTACCACTTCCTAGAGTAGAATTTCTTCCTCCCACATACCACTGCTTACTATAGAAACCGTTTCTGGGAAGAGAATGGGGTTAGCTGCAGAGATACTACAGTGCTCAGCGTTACTCTGAGTGGGAACACGACACAAGCGAGAGAGCTCAGGCTCTCGAGCCTTATAATGCAGCAAAATTCTGCATTCTGAGGATGAACTAAATGAGTGGTGGTGTACAGCCCCAAAGCAATGGCACTGTTGAAAACAGATGGCTGGAGGATGACTTTTGGGAAGCAAGGAGGCCCTTTGCTGTCAGCCTGGCCTTGCCAAGTTGGCTTGAGTCCAGCAGCCGTTTTCCAGCTGGGAAATCTTAAGGAGCAACTCACCTAGTGATGCGCACACGAGGAAGGCAAAGACAGCAGCAGCAGCAGGGACCAGTGCTGATCTTGAAGCGACCATTTTCAAACCTCCTGAGGAGAAGCTTTTGACCTCCACACTCTTTAATCATCATCATCAGGAACTTGTGGATAACTATAGCAAAAAATCTAGGAGAGGAAGTAAATGGCAGCTTAAACCTCCCTGTGTGTCTCTTGTATGCCTGTGCAAGGCCACTGCTGCCTTCTGCCAATTTGCAATTGACAAAAATAAACCTTCTGCTTTCCATCATCTTGGAGGGCCACAACTGACCTGACCTCATTGAAAGAGGAACAAACTGAGGCACAGAGCAGCTGTGGAATTTCCCAAAGCTGCACTTGGTGGCTAATGTCAGAGTCAGTATTAAAGCACAGGCTTTACTAGGCTTATCCAAGTCAATATGGCCCTATTTTTCCATCAGTCATCTAGTCCAGACTGGTACAAACTTTTCAAAATTAGTCTTCTTCCTTCTCTAAAAAGGAAAAAAAACCAAACCAAACCAACAACAAAACACCACCAAAACCCAACAACAAGCATCACTAGGTTCATACATTTATATTTATATATCATGAATGCCCAGGTCCAGTCAGGGTGTGGTTCCTCTGATCCAAGCACTGACTGCTGCAACCCCACCTCTCCCTCCTTCACCAGCTGCACATTCTCAACCCTTCCCAAGAACTACAGATTGGTACATTCACCCTTTCCTTCCTGTCCCAAAAAGATTTAGGGAACTGATTCACTGAAATCCAGCTTCACCACATAAGAGTGCCTCTTCAGCTGCACTGCCCCCTTGAAGGACTTTGCTGTGCAACTGTAGACAGAGTGGTAGTGGATGCAAGTGAGGGGGTGGAAACCTGTAGCTTGGGCAAGGGAGAATTCAGACAAGTGTCTTGGGACTGGATCCTTGGAAGCTTCTGGCAATCTGCACTACCTGCACAAATTGCTGCATGCTAACAGTGTCCCCTGTTTGTGATTTTACTCTCTTAGTAAATGCAGCGTGACATGGGGTGAGGCTATTTGTGATAGTCTGTAATACTGTCCTGCAGAGGGTTCCAAAACCATTCTGAAATCAACTGTGGAGTGCCCAAGGCCACAGCATCCCCCTCCTTGGCTCTGCCTACCAGAGCTGTACCACCACCTCCAGAAAGCAAAGACCACATTTCTCCCTCCTCCTCTGTGCATGTCAGAGCTGCAAGGCTCATACAGACAGTGCTTTTATCAGGACAACTGCAGAACATTTTTGCATTGATATACTCATTGGAGGTTCACTTGCCACCATTAATAATAGATTTCCATAGCTCATCATTAGTAAAAGTGGAGAGAAGAAGTCACAGGTCAGAATCTCATTCCACATGACATGCAGAGAGAGGAGAGAAAAGAGTGCTGCTTCAAAGCTACTGTCAATCCCAGGGTTCAATTACATGCAAGTCACAGATCTTTCATAGCGAGGTTCCCACACTAGGGGACTGTAGCACTGGGAACTGCTTCAGCATTTTTCACTTCCCAGAAAAGAGCTGTGAAGAGATTTCCACTCAAACCAAAAATTACTAAATTGTTAAATTTACAAAATGACTGTGTTTACCAAGAGCAGCAGATGTTTAGAGGGAAGAAAATCAAGGTTTGGGGCAACTTCTAGAAATAAGTAGAATACTCACACTGCTGCTGTGAAATCTGTAAACATTGTTGAGCGAGGAATCCACATGCCAATGCATGAAGTAGTTGCAATCACCTACAAAGACAGGGAGTGGGGTTTAGTGAGGAACAGAGATAAAGCAAATTCACAGGATCACAGGATGTTAGGGCTTGGAAGTGATCTCTGGAAATCTTTGTGTCCAACCCCCCTGCCAGAGCAGGACCATAGAACCTAGCACAGGTCACACACAAATGGATCCACGCAGGGCTTCAAAGTCTCCAGAGAGGGAGACTCCACCACCTCTCTAGGGAGCCTGTTCCAGTGCTCTGTGACCCTTGCAGTAAAGAAATTCTTCCTCATGTTGAGGTGCAACTTCCTGTGCTGCAGTTTCCATCCATTGCCCCTTGTCCTATCACAGGGTGCAACTGAGCAGAGCCTGTCCCCTCCTTCCTGACACCCAGCCCTCAGATATTCATAGACATTTATTGGATCACCTCTGAGTCTTCTCTCCAGACTAAACAGCCCCAGGTATCTCAGCCTCTCCTCACCAGGCAGTGCTCCAGTCCCTTCAGCATCCTTGCAGCCCTCGCTTGGACTCTCTCTAGCAGATCCCTGTCCCTCTTGAACTGGGAAGCCCAGAATTGGATACAATATTCCAGGTGGGGCCTCACCAGAGCAGAGTGGAGGGGGAGAAGAACCTCCCTCAATCTGCTGGACACACTCTTCTTAATGCACCCAAGGATCCCATTGGCCTTCTTGGCCACAAGGGCATGTTGCTGATCCATGGAGAACTTGTTGTCCAAATTCATGTGGATTTTCAGGGAAACCCCTATTTTCAACATTCAATTTTATCTCTTTTGTGGGGAAACTTACTGGAGCTGCAGCAGTAATCCAAATTATGATTGCTCTTTTGGAGGAGGGGATTTTCCTATAGATGTAGACAGCTTCCTCTATGAACACCAGATCAGCAATTAGCATCATCAGGGTCAAGATTGCAAAGAGAAATCTCCCAGGTAGGTCAAGGCCTGCAGAGAGAGAAAAGAAAAGACAGTTCTGGTTTATTTCATAAGCATTCCAAACATTTAATGTAAAGTCACCATCTCTGAGGAGCTTCTTAACCCTATTCCTGCAAAGTCTTGCACTCATCCTTAGCCACACAAATAGACTATTGACTCCATAGGATAATGCAGCATTAAATCTTTCCAGAATCCACAGACAGCGTATAGGAAGAATATGCCTCCATGTTCCCAAATTATGCAAAAGTTCCCTTCAGAAAGGTGGAGTTCCAGGACAAATATTCTTAAATGAATGCAAGTACGTAACAGAATATAAAGTAAATACATAATATAAATATATACAGTAAATACATGTTCTGGGAACTTTTCCAGGCTGACTACAAGAAAAAAAAATTATTTACTCAGTATTAGTTCTTTGCTTCTATTGAACATTCATAGGCATGCTTGGGCATCTCTTCCCTAGGCACACAAACCTTTTAGAGTCTCAGTAGAAGTTTGTGGAGCACACAAAGACTGGAAGGATAAGCCCTTGGTGTATCTAGCCTGAGTTAAAACTTGATGCCTTCACCAAATTGATTTTTACTTCTTCCTCAAAGCTGGATATGAATATTAACATTTACCCATGGCTGATAGGTTTTACCTCTCCATTTATACTGGGTATGGATACCAACTTTTACCCACAGCTGATGTTTGAGGTGTATTTTTTTCCTAAGAAAGGTGCTTCTGGAGACAGAAGAAAGCACTGCAGTGGAGTCATGCTTTATTTAGGAGAAGTTCATGATTGGTACTGAGTCCCGCTGTGGCTGCAGCCTATTCATAGGCATACTGAGCAACATACCCTGCCTCTTTAACCTAACCTGCTCGGAACAAAATAACCCCAAACCAATGATTCTAGGCTTGGCTACAGGTGGAGCAGTCAGTGCACATCTTCACACCTTAGAATTCAACCAGACACAGGTCAATGGGCTGGTTCACCCCTCAGTTTCGGAGAGTACCGGGAGGCCCTGGCACTCTCCTCTGACCACCCTTCCTTGGCTAATCATCCTGTTCTCTCCCATCCCCGGCCGCGGCTGTGTGCTGGGAACCGTGCTGTGTTCTCTCCCTTCCGCGAATTCCCCTGCCAGACGAGGCCCGGACGGACGGCACGCAGAGGGGCTCCTGGCAGCGGACAGACCCGTCTCCCGCACGCTTTCCCCCTCGCCCCGGCCCGGGCGGGCAGCCGCACTTACTCTGGAGCAGCTCCTGCGAGTAGGGAGGGTCTTTGGCGCCGCAGGACGGATGGAGGGTCCCGTTCGCCTCGCCCTCCATGGCGGCGCGGCCGCGGCCCCCGCCGCGCTGCCGGGACGATGCGGAGGGGACGGGGGACAGACGGCGGAGGTCGGTGCCTGCCCGCTGGTCCCTGCGCGACACGGGAGGCGCAGCACGGCTGGTCGGGGCCGCAGAGGAGCGGTTAATGATTAACTCGGGAGCCGCGGCCGGGCGGGCGGCGAGCGCAGTTCCGCGCTGCCTCTTAGTGCCTAGCGGCTCCGGCCACCGGCGGGGTGGGCACTGCCGAGCCCGAGGGGCAAGGCGCCCATCTCGCTTTCCACTCTATCTGCGGGGACTCATGTCCCGCCTGCTCCCGGTGCCTCTGCCCGGCGGTGCTCTTGCGCAAGCCAACCCGCATTCCCTGTCCTTCGGAGGCCCAAGGTGTCGGGGCACCCTGAGGCGAATCTCGATGCCAGCCGGGGCAGGATGCCAGCCGGCCGGATTCCCCAGTGCCCTGTCTGCCTTCACCCGAGTCCGGTCAGAGGAGCCCTGGGCACCGGGCTCTCTGCAGGGGCCCGGGGAGGCAGAAAGTTTTTTTGGTCAGTGTAGCAGATGTTCAAAGTAGTTCCCGTGGAGCCTTCCACCAAAGAGCTCTCGATTTTCTTGGCTGTAGTGAGGTGAAAAGCTTCACCAGCTTCTGCACTGGCTGAGGGAGAGCACATGAAGGGCAGGAATAAATCAAAGGATTCTTCACTTCCCCACGTGCTTCAGCGGCCGGAAGGAGCCTTTCTGAAGCTTAAGCCTTTTCAGAGTGTTTCCAGGAACAGGGAAATGAGCGATGAAATGATTGAGTTTGGTGACCTACCGACATTTTTTGGATGGTTGGACTGAAAGCTAGCTGCAAATAGCAGCAAAGGGATGGTTGCAGCACCAGGTGACAAAACAGCAGGTGGCATGCTGCATGAATAAATGCAAAGTAGGGTTCAGGGAGAACATCCCTAACTACTTTTGCAAGGATGACCTATTGCCACTCGGGAGAGACATCTTTGGCCCACAGTGCATAGACCTCAGAAATGACAGCTGAAGACCAGCATGGGAGAAAATGCAAAGACTGCCAGGAATTAGTGGGTAAAGAAGGAGAGACGGAAAACAGCTAAAATACACATGAAGGCCTCCATTCATCAAGGTGGTATTCCAGGAACTTGGACAAATTGAGGAGAGGTGGGGATGTTTGTTGGATTCCCAAAGGTTTTACTGAAACAACAAGCCAGACACTGAAACACTGCCCGCAGGAACACAGGGGTGCAGAGGGGAACTGAACTACTCAGTGGGTAACACCAGCAGCTACTGACGGAGCGATGGCAAATCCCTTCCAGTGTGGCAAGATTTCGGAGCAAGAAAGATGAGGCTATTGACAACCTCTTCTGTTTCTGTCAAGAGGGCTTGGTTGCAGACCAAAGCCATTTATTTTAAGTCCTCTTTGGCATTGCTGACATTGTTTTCCCTGCATTGAAAGGTGAAGAGGAAAGCTTTAGAGTTTCTCCAGGAGGGTTGTGTCTGTAGCTGTTAGAACATGGTATTTGCCCAGTCTTCACGGGCTGCCCAGAGCATCCTCCATCCAGCACGTCTTCGGCTGCTCAGCTGTAGAAAGATACAGGCAAAATTCTTGAAACATTGTTCCAGCTTGTTTTCTAATTGAAAATCTATTTACTTAACTGAAGAAACACTTACTAGTAGAGAGAGGAAATAAACCTTCACCTACTAGGCATTTTCTACCCAGTATGCTTGATTCTTTAAATCAATCTATGTGAAGGTGATCACATATTCTGAAATGTAACTGAAGGCTCATCTTAGAATTTGCTGAGATGGAAAGAGTGCCCAAGGCCTTTGAAGGTTCTCTCTGAGCAGAGACAACAGGATTCCCATCTGCTTCTATTTTGGTTGCCAGCTTCTTGTATTCACTGAAAGCTAAAAATATAAATCCCTTCCCTGTGAATCCCTTTTCTGAATGAGGCAGCTTTGACAATGCCTAAAGAAATGCAGTGTGGTGTGGAGTGACAAAACTCTTGGCTATTATACCATATTTAAAAGAAACCTAGAGACTGCTTTGACTTAAGAATTCCTTAAATAATCCATACAGTAACAATTTTGGATTTGACAGCCACATTTTAGTAATTTTCAATAGCAACTACTGCAGTGCACACTGGATATGGTGCTAGAGAATTTTCTGTCTCAAACCTGCTGAAAATTAACAGGTAGAAGTTCAAAGGCTGAGGATTACTCCTCAGCTGCTGTTGTAGAGATCCATTCTACTCTCTCTTCTACTTGAGTGTCTTTTGCAGAGCAGAGTCTATAAACAAATCCACTACACCACTTCCCAGTTTTGGGTTGAACAGTAGATCCACCTCCTTAGAAGCTGCTGTACATCTGAGGGGAGCATGCATCACCTCTTCCTCACATTCTGAGCTATTTCTTGGCAACAGTATTTGCCTGACAATCCTTAAATTTAATCCTTAAATTAAATCCTTAAATAAAACTGAAAACCATGTCCTGATCCCTCAGATACCACAGCTGGAGGTCCATGGCTCTATACACACTTTCTCAGCCCAGGCAGTTCAGCAGTGCCCTCTCCACAATGGCCTCTAAGCCCCAATGCTGAGTCTCTACAGCAGCAGCAAACCTTACAATTGCTAGCAGCCTCAGTACATTTTCCTCCCAGCTTTACTATTCCAATTTTTGGTTTAACCTTTTAATTTAATACATTATATTTGGCACAAAAAAACACCCTCAGCAGTACAAAAGTGTTTATAATGGATCACACATCTGTTTAGATGCATCCAGTTCCTGCTGGAGTGGGTCCAGAGGAAGACCATGAAGATGATCAGAGGGCTGGAGGACCTCCCCTATGGGAGCAGGCTGAGAAAGCTAAGGCTGCTCAGTCTGGAGAAAAGAAGGCTCTGGGGAGACCTTACAGCAGCCTTCCAGCACCTGAAGGGGTCCTACAAGAAAGCTGGGAGGGGTCTTTTTACAAGGGCTTGTAGTGATAGTATGGGAGTGAACAGTTTTAAGCTTGAGGAGGGCAGATTTAGACTGGAGATTAGGAGGAAATTCTTTACAGCGAGAGTGGTGAGACACTGGCACAGGTTGCTCAGGGAGGCTGTGGATGTCCCCTCCCTGGAGGTGTTCAAGGCCCATGACAGGGGTGTTGTACCTAGATGATCTTTAAGGTCCCTTCCAACTTAAACCATTCTGTGAAACACAATTCCTTGCTTCTGTTTTCCAGGGGTTTTCTAGTACTTTGTGGTTCAGCCTGCTTCCAGACACAGTAGTGTTCAGATTTGTTTCTTCTCAAGGAACATACTCTTTTCTTCTACCACTGTGCTCTTCTTTAAAGAGCACTGCAGATACTTATCTTTCTTCCATTTTTTATGATGACTTTCATTTTCACCTCCTTCTCTGCAGGAATAACTGGATCCCCTTAGTGTGGATGAACAGGATGCCTGTTGTGATCATTGCCCCCATGGCATGCAGTCCTGAGGAGCTGATGCCATCTGTGGTTTGTCCACAGTCTATCAGACATTATCATCATCAGTGCAAATGGGAAATGCAGTCAAAGTCCTTTACTGGGCAGGGGGAATAATGCTCATCTGAGTTCAAGCTAGCAAGAAAAGATTGCATTAGAAAAAGTAAATCAAATTTCAGTGCAAAAGGACTGTACCTCAGATTTCTCACAGGTTTGGATAGCCAGCCAGCAAAGCAAAGTCAGTAAAAATTGTCCAGCTTCCAAAGGCTTAATAATGAAATTAAATTGTATTCCTCAGCCACAGCATAACAGACAGTTGAAATTAGATACAACTTGGCATCTTCCACTGTAAAACTGTTGACTTTTCACCTACTGCCAGTAATAAACTACCCATTTCAGAAAAGGAGTCTCATTAATGTGAGAGAAGGAACATCTCTATCACTGCTGAAGAAATTAATAATAGGATTGGGTCATTATTTGGATCCTGGCAGCAAGTGTTGAAATAAGGAAACAGAATGATGATGATGATGATGATGAAATAAGCTGAGATAACAAAAATAAATTGTAATTTTCATGCCTATTCAGATGGACAGATTTCTACATGAAAAGGAATATCAGGTGTTCCAGCAGCTTTACATCTGTGCTTTTAGGAGGGAAAAGTTAGACAAAGACTCTTAGCAGTAGAGAAGCAATAAAAGAGAAGAGAGAGAGGCTTCCATTAAATCAGAAGCTAACAAGTTTGATTTTATCTCACTTCTAAAGTAGCAAATCTATTTCTGGCAGTCAATATAGGGAAGAAATATCAAGAGGTAGGATCAAACTGTTGGTTTTGTAATATGTTATCACACACTTAGCCAGACAGAATAATTATTTGTCTTGTCTTAGCCTTTTTAAAGTAACTTACTAGGAATTGGATGTGGCAGTAGAACAACAGAAGGGAAATTCACAGTAGAATTCAACTTCGTAGTAGAACAAAGAGCTGAAAGAACCTTATAAAATTAGGCCCCCAAATTGGTGGTAAGTGGGGTAGCCAACAATCAGCATCCTAAGGGAGACCAGAGGCAGACAGTGCATTTTCTCTGCCATTGCTGTGATAAAGGACAGATATTTGATTGCAGAGCTTTTCAGCAATGGAAGAAGGTTTTCCCCAAAGGAGTGTTGATGAGCAGTAAGACAAATATGTCTTAAGGACCAAGTAAATGCCACTTTGTGAGCATCTCATATGTGTCTGAGGGCACTGATGGGCAAAGACAAACTTCACAGATCTTCAGCATCAAAAATAATAGATTAGGATGAAGGAGTTCTTTCCCTAGGGTGAATTTTTGTCGGTTTTTTTCCTTCCCAGTCTTGACTTACAACCCCTAACTTCTGGAGGTTGACTGTCAAGCATTTTTGTGTCAAAAATGCCAGTTCATCTGAACCAAAGCTTCAGATAAGAGGGCTGATTTTCTAGAAAGATCTATTGACAGAAAAACTATCTTTAAACTGTGTTTTAAGTGGAAACATTTATTTTGATGCTTCCTATATGAACCATTCTGTGCCTGCTGGTCAAAGCAAATTGTGAGATCTGAAGCATTTTTAAACTTAATATAAAAAATATAAATACAAGTGATGGAAATCAAAATGCAGTGTTTCAGAATGAGGAAACTGTGCACAAGATGATTTTGCATGTTTGGGTTTCGTTGGTTGGTTGGGTTTTGCTTTCTTCTGTTTTCATTTATAGAGGTTTCTGCTTTTCAGCTTCATTCAGGACACCAGACCTTGGGAAAAGCTAAAGGCTTTGTGCAATAGGATGAACAACAGCTGAGGACCTCTTTATGGAATAGGGTGTGTAGAGTCAAGACTGTTACTGACACCATGTTTTACAGCTGTTTCTTGGAGGAAGCAGCTGGAGTCTCTTTGGATTTTACTGACAGGAAAGACATTTAGGTCCTGGAGCACGTCCAGAGAAGAGCAGTGAGGCTGGTGAGAGGTTTGTAGAGTGGAGTGGCTGAGGGAGCTGGGGTTGTTTAGCCCAGAGGAGAGAAGGCTGAGGGGAGATTTTATTGCTCTCTACAAAAACCTGAAAGGAGGTTGGAGTGAGGCTGGTGTTGGTCTTTTCTCCCAAGCAACCAGCAATAGGACAAAAGGCAATGGGTTGAAGTTGTATCAGGAGAAGTTTAGATTGGACATTAGGAAAAGCTTCTTTACTGAGAGAGTGGTGCAGGTTTGGAAGAGGCTGCCCAGGGAGGTGGTGGAGTTGCCATCCCTGGAGGTGTTCAAGAAGCTGTAGATGTGGTGCTTCAGGATGTAGTTTAGTGGCCATGGTAGTTGGGTTACAGTTGGACTCAATGATCTTAAAGGTCTCTTCCAGCCTTAATGATTCTATGATGCTGTGTTTTTTCTGACTGGAAGATGGCACCTCAGACACACTACCAGTAATGACTAAGTCTGCCTTTTCCACAACAGTCAGGTGCTGGGCAAGACACATCATGCATTTCTCCTCACAGGTCACAACATGACAGAAATGGGTTTTGCTCTTTCTGTGCTGCTGGTGGTGGGGAGGAGACCAAAAAAAAAGCCAGAAAAGCAGAACATGCACACACAACTGTAAAACTATAATATAATAAAACAATAAAAAAGACAAACCAGAACACCCTCCAAAACTAGAGGTAGGCTGTTTTGTGTAGCAAGCAGACCACCCACGAGCAAGCAAGGAGAAAATGGCATGCATGCAACAATGCAAAATGTCAGCATGGGCTTTAGTCACCATAGCAGTGAGACTGCCTGTGCCAGCAGCCTGGGCAAAATCCTGGACTGTCTACCTACAAAATCAGTGCTACAGCCTGAAACTGTGCTTTTCACTTCTCTGTAAACACAGCTTGTGAAACTGGAACTCAGTTTGTGAGTAATATTACAAGTAAAGGCTGGGGAGTTAAGGTTGTGTGTTTATACTCTCTGTTTCTTCTTCTTCCAAGCTAAATCTTGTTTCTGTCAGGATGTACATGGGTTTTCTGTTATTTGGGTTTTCTTATTGACTATTTTTTTCTTTCCCTGCAAGTAATTAATAGAAATTAAAGTTACAACCAGGGGAAAGAAAAAAAATTCTTCAGTTTGGTGTTATTTGAAAGCTGCCTGAAAGGATGTTGTAGAGAGGTTGGTGCTGGTCTCTTCTCACAGGTAATTAGTGATAGAACAAGAGGGAATGGCCTCAAGCTGCAACTGGGTAGGTTTAGACTGGACATTAGGAAGCATTTTTTCACAGCAAGAGTGGTCAGGCATTGGCACAGGCTGCCCAGAGAGGTGGCGGAGTCACCAACCCTGGATGTGTTTAAAGGTGCTTTGGATGTGGTGCTTGGAGATATGGTTTAGGGGTAAACTTTGTAGAGCAAGGTTAATAGTTGGACTCAGTGATCCTGAGGGTCTTTTCCAACTTGGATGTTTCTGTGATTCTGTGATTCAGTTCTACAGCTCTCCCTCTGCATGCATGGGAAATTAATGGTTTTTAGAACATATTGAAAAGCCATAGGCAATGCCTGAGTTTGCACTGAGCTGTGAAAGTGAGAGAAGAGCACAAACATCCTGCAAATGGCATTCAGTCATGATTTTTTGTCCTGCAGTTCAGACACAGAGTCAACAGGAGCAGTGGAGATTTTGGTGGAGAAGCAAGACTGGATCAGAGTTTAGCTGGAAAGGAAAAGCAAAAACCTTCAAATAAACCTTAGGCACATGTTTGTAAGAGCTGAAAGATACATCCTGTCTGCAGATGAAAATTGGAAGTTAGGCTTCAGATAAATGCCAAAACTGGAGAGGAGGAGCCAAATGCTCTGAGATGTTAGGAAATAGTAATTTTCAGTAACCCAGAGAAAAACCCTTTCTTTCATTCTTTTTATTTCTTGAACTATTTTCAAAGCAGTTGTTACATGTTCCTCTTACATTTCACCATCTCAGCTCAGGACATGCAATAGGTATGTTCCAGAGTTCCTAAAGGGACAAAAATCACAAAATGTTAGGGGCTGGAAGGGACCTCAAAAGATCATCCAGTCCAACCCCACTGCCAGAGCAGGAGCACCTAGAGCAGATCAACACAGGAACACATCCAGGCAGGTTTTGAATATCTCTAGATAGGGAGACTCCACAACCCCCCTGGGCAGCCTGCTCCAGTATTCTGTCACACTCCCAGGGAAAAAGATTTCCCTCATGTTCACATGGAACTTCCTATGCCTCAGCTTCCACCCATTGCCCCTTGTGCTGCCATTGGACATCACTGAGCAGAGCCTGGCTCCATCCTCTTGGCACTCACCCTTTACATATTTATAAATATGAATGTGGTCACGCCTCAGGCTCCTCTGCTCCAAGCTAAACAGCCCCAGCTCCCTCAGTCTCTCCTCAAAAGGAAGGGATTGTTTAAAAAAGACAAAAAAAATCAGATGTTTTGCATCCTAGTCAGGCAAATTTGCAGGAAGACATAAATTTTCTTAGCCCAACTTGAGTAGAGCTGGGAAACAAACAGGGAGGATTTCAGATGTGAGGAACCATCAGAGAAGGCAGTGTGTCAGTGACATGTCCATAGATATATTCACTTCCCCAAGAAGATTTGTGGCTGAAATATAGTCACTTTAGGCAGCTTTTTAAACTGCAACTAAGCTCAACAGTCAGAATCAATGTTAGCATACTATCAGCCCCTAGACAGACCTTTCCTGCACACCTTTCTCTTGGTTTGATGAGTTTACTGAATATTTTCAGATACTACTTACATTTCTGATATCCCTTCTTATCTTCCCCTCATCTTCTTGTTACTTTACTAGAATATCTTTCTGTTTTACAGGATAAATTGTTCAAGCTAATGTGTAGGTTGCAGGGTGTGTGGTCTATCAGACACCCAAGCAAGCTTGCCTCCTCTTGCTTGGCTGTTCCCATGGCAGCATCTCTTAGCTCTCCCTTAGCCTAACACCTTTCTGAATTACCACCACTTCCCTCTTCTATTATCTCCTATTGCCACCAATTTCCTCTTTGCTAGCATCTGACAAGCTGACTAGCACCTTCATACAGCAACTACCACATCTCCCCAGCACCTTGCAGCCCTTCCTGACAGCTGAATATTATGCTATCTGTCCTGTTTCAGAACTGTCATTCCCGCATGATAACTTTCAGAGAATAATTTCTCTGATGCCCTTTGTTTCTTTTTCCCTTCTTTCTCCCAATTCCCCATAGTCAGTTAACAGTTTCTCCCATAGTTACTCCCCAGCAATTCATTCTGACTTTGTAAGTCAAAGCAGGAAGCTGAGTTAAGTTCCACCCAAATGTGTATGTTGGGGGGAGGTGTTCAAGCATCACAAGACACAAAAAGTATTATCTTCTCTGACTGACAGGGTCCAGTTCTTGCAGTGCAAACTTTTGCATGGCCTGAAAGTAACTTGACAACAATTGTTTGGAATGAACTATGGCTGACAACATTCATGTCAGCAAAACTAATTCAGTGAAATGCTTACGAACAGCCACAGTGCAATCTCTCTAGAGAGAAACTGTAATACTTGGTATTTTTTCTTGAAGCCTCATTTTTCTGCAAGAATCTCAGCTTTTGCTCAAAATTAAAGTTCATGTTTTGAAAATGTGATCTATATCCTAAATATTAAGGGGGAAAAAACAAAGCCAAGAACCCCAAAATCAAACCAAAAAGCCCCCAACATAATACAATAAAAGGTGTATCATGGAATCATAGACTCATAGAATGGCTCAGGTTGGAAGGGACCTTAGAGATCATCTACCTCAACCTCCCCACCATGAGCAGGAACACCTCTCAGCTAGACTCAGCTGCTCAAGGCCTCATCCAACCTGGCCTTGAACACCACCAGGGAGGAGGCATCCACAACCTCCTTGGGCAACCTATTCCAGATTCTCACCACCCTTGTACTGAAGTTCTTCCTAAGATCCAGACCAAACCTACTGTCTCTCAGCTTCAAATCACTCCCCCTTGTCCTAAACACCCTTATGAGAACTTCCTCTCCAGCCTTCCTGTAGGATCCTTTCAGATACAGGAAAGCAGCTATAAGGTCCCCCCCAAGTTTTCTCTTCTCCAGGCTGAACAACCCCAGCTCCCTCAGCTTATCCTCACAGCAGAGGTGCTCCAGCCCTTGGATCATCTTTGTAGCCCTCCTCTGGACTCACTCCAACAGCTCTGTGCCCTTCTTATGATGGGAACACCAGAACTGGATGCAGTACTTGAGGTGTATATCTCTTTAAATCTCCTCATCCTGTTAAACAGGCTTTAACAGCTTAGCCCAATAAACTAGAATACAGAAGAAAATTCATTCAAACCAAAAGTATGCTTTTAATGATTCTTGGGCTATTTTTTACCACACCTGACAAACCTGTTCCCTTTTTAAAAGCCAGGTATAATGCCTCCGGTGTTTAAAAGCAGATAGACATGAAGCACAGCATTGTTACATACTCAGTATGGTTCCCAGATGCATTAATGTGCTTCTAGTCCTTGCAGTTCTGGATGAAGGGGTGGTTTCCTTGCCTCTCCTTGCTTTCTGCCTGCAGTGGCTGTTGTGGAAGCTGTTTCTGTGTCACTGGAAAATATTTACCTGTATAAAATTGTGTGGAGCTGAAAGAGTCCCTGAGAAGGCACAATGCTGCAAAACAGTAGCCATTTCAGGAGATTAAAGATATGTCTGTGCCCAAACAACTCACTGCTTCTGTGTACCAGTGGAGAGCATCTCTCCAGCTCTGTTCCAGTACCAGTTCTCCATCCACCCCTGTCTCCCATGTGTAGGAGGAGTGATGTTGTCGTAGTGTAACACCACACTGTCATGCTGCATTATGAAGAATTGCAGAGAAGCTGAGGAGGGTTGGCACTCTCAGAGATCATCTATTCTGCCCCTGCTGCTTAGGGAAGGGTCAGTGAGAGCAGGTTGCTCCAGGCCATGTCCATCTGAGTTTTTAATATCTCCATGGATAGAGACTCCACAACCTCTCTGGGCAACCTGTGCCAGGACTTGATCAGCGTCACAGTGAGTGTGAATGTGGCTGATGCTGCTTCATTAGGTTTGAGAAGAGTTTCTCTTAAGAGTCATCCCTTAACGTGAAGCAAAGCTTTTAATGCCAACAGAGCCCAGGGGGCAGGGCCAGCTGGTCTGCCAAAATGTTTGGCACTAAATGAGTTGAGCTCCAGCACTGGGCACAGCAGTACAGTTTGCCCCAAGGAAGGAGGAGCGAAGGAAGCTCAAAGTGTCCCTGCTGCCTGCTTGAGCTGCAGCTTCTGACCTGAAAAATGAGAGTTGGAGACCAAGGCTTTCCTGTCTGTTTGGGTGACAGCACAACAGCCTAGAAAAGGTCCCTTCACACAGCTGGTCTCTTTTCACAGGTACTTAGTGATAGAACAAGAGGGAATGGCCTCAAGCTGTGACTGGGTAGGGTTAGACTGAACATTAGGGAAAAAAATTTCACATCAGGCGTTGGCACAGGCTGCCCAGGGAGATGGGCATGGTGGTGTTAGGTTGATGGTTAGACTCCACGGTCTTAGAGGTCTTTCCAAGCCAAACAATGATCTCCAAAACCAACAACACCACTTCCTTCTTTACTGGGGAGAAACCTGACAGCAAAACCTTTAGTAGAGTGGTGAGACACTGGAGTGAGTTGCCCAAGGAGGTTGTGGATGCCCCCTCCCTGGAGGTGTTCAAGGCCAAGTTGGATGTAGGCTTTGAGCAACTTGCTCTACTGGAAGGTGTTCCTGCCCATGGCAGGAGGGTTGGAACTAGATAATCTTTAAGGTCCTTTCCAACTCAAACTATTCTATAAATCATTTTCTCATGGAGAATGAAAAGTAGAGGAAAGAGCCAAAGGACCTGATTTAAATATGTCCCTTCATCCTCCCAGGCAAGTCCTGGCAGAAGGGCTAGGAGGCAAGAGAGGCACCTTTAGATTGCTACTATCTGCAGCTCTTGGCTTGATTTGATTTTGGCAGGTTCCTTGGGTATTACAGGATAGAACCACTCCCTGCAGTCAGGGTTGTTTTGACAAAACCATTGTAAAGCCATTAATTGTACAATCCTGTCTGACTGCTTCTTTGGCAGTGTTATTTCACCGCGCTCAGAGCCCATGAACAAATATTTCCTATCAGTTGTGCAACCAACCCTATCAGCTGGGTTAGGTCCCAAAAAGAAAGGTGTTCCATAAAGGGCAGAGAGGCTCCAAAATAAGAGCAAGCTCCTTGTCAGTGACACTTGAATCTCTGCCTGCCCCAGTGGGATTAAACCTGGGTGAAGGGGAAGTCCCTCTGGATGAACCTGCCTGAGCCAGAGTAGAGTTATGTGTGCCCTTAAGCCCATAGCCAGGCTGTAGGCCCTGCTGACCTCACTGCTGAAGGAGACATCACACCAGAAGGCCATGGCTGTGCCACAGGTACATTTCTGACACAGCAGAGACAACACAGGGACACCTCCACAGCTAGCTGGGCCTTACAACATGGCAGCCACCAGGCAGGGCTGGACTGCCTCCCACAAAGGGCATCCATCATGGTGATCATCACCCTCACCATGGTTATTATCATCTGTTGTGGTGATCATCATCCACTGGCAGCAGGAACAGGGCAGGCAAAGATGGAGCCAAGGAATCTGGCACTCTGCCACTCCTGGCTAGTTCACACATATCCATGCACACACACATCTACTGTCAGTAAGCCACTTCTCCTCTCCTAGCCTGCAGCATTATGGATGTCACTTTTCACTGATGAAAGGCCCTGGGCACTCTTGGGGGAGCAGAAGTGTGGAGAGAGGAGCTGCTCACTCCATCTAACCACAGCAAAGCCCAAGAAACAGCTACACAAAACATGTCACTAGAAGATCTCCTCGGGAAACCTGGATGCACTTCTCTCATTTACTACTACTTCTGTGAAAATTGGAGCACCCTGCAACCTGCCCAGGGCTTGGATGAAGCTGTGCTCCCCAGGAAAAGTAATACCTAGTGCTATTAAGGTGCTATTAAAGGTAGCACCCTGCTTTAACACAATATTGTCAGGCTCTGCCTGATGTTCAGCCCCATGTGGATATTTGCAGAATGAAGAGGGCAGCTAATTTATTTTTTTTCTGCAACTTTCTTTCCTTTTCCCTCCCCTGCTCTGACTAATATTTGAGCACGTTGGCATTTCACATGATCATAAACATTCTTCATATACTGTTCGTCCTTGAAGAGTGCTTTTGTCTGATCACATTTCCCAGATTTCTTTGCTAAGCAGAGAATCATAGAATTATAGAATAGTCTGAGTTGGAAGGGACCTCCAAAGGTCATCTAGTCCAACCCCCTTTGCAGCAAGCAGGGGCATCTTCAACTAGATCAAGTTGCCCAGAGCCCTCTTGGGCCTCACCTTAAATATCTCCAGGGATGGGGCTCCAGCCACCTCCCTGGGCAACCTGTTGCAGTGTTCCACCACCCTCATGGTAAAGAACTTGTCCCTAACATCCAATCTAAATCTACTCTTCTCTGAGTGCAAACCATTGCAGGCCTTTGTAAACAGTCTCTCCCCATCCTTCTTGTAGCTCCCTTCAGGTACTGGAACCTCACTATTTGGTCTCCCTGGAGCCTTCTCTTTTCCAGGCTGAACAACCCCACCTCCTTCAGCCTGACCTTGCAACAGAGGTGTTCCAACCCCCTGATCATTTTCATGGCCCTCATCTGGATCCACACCATTCAAAATTAGACCTGAGCAGTAATTTCTTCTGCCTCAAAAACAAACAAACAAACAAAACCACACACACACAAAAAAAACACAAACCACACACACACACAAAAAAACCCCAAACCCCAAAACTACAAGTTTTTTCAGCTTTGGAATGTGGAGGTCTTTGAAAGTAAAGCTGAAGACAGAAAAACCAGCTAGAAGACAAATGCTGGGGAGAAGCAGTGTGCAGGCTTTGCACAAAGCTCCACTGAAACTGGAAACCAGGATTGTTCTCATTAAAGGTTTAATTTGAATAAATATGCCACTGATACCACTGATGATAAAATGAGTAAGTAAAAAGTCCTAAGCACAGGGAATCATAGAATCATAGAACGGTTTGTGACGGAAGGGACCTACAAAGGTCATCCAGTCCAACTCCCATGCAGTCAGCAGGGACATCCTCCACTAGATCAGGTTGCCCAGAACCCTGTTGAGCCTGACCTTAAATATCTCCAAGGATAGGGCCTCAACTGCCTCCCTGGGCAACCTGTTGTGGTGTTCCACAACCCTCATGGTAAAGAACTTGTTCCTAACATCCAGTCTAAAACTCCTCTTCTCTAATTTCAAGCCATTGCCCCTTGTCCTATCACTACACCCCTGACTCCCTCCTCCTACAGCTATGCAGCACCCTTCTTTGATGTCTCCTCAGAATACCAATATATGTTTCTTCTTGTTCTCTATTTCTTAAAAAGAAATTAAGCAAAATAAAATTCCTCCTTCTGTAAAGAAAAGTACTTTTGCTTTTATTCCCTTGCAATTTTGTTTTTAAGGATCAGCCATAAATCAGTCTCTACTGCTGTGCTGGATTTTTTTTCTTTGCAGAGATGTAGTAAAATGTGGAGTGCTCTGTAGCTAGAAAGGTAATTCCATGAAAATCGTCTCCATAGCCATCCTATAGATACTTATCTCAAGATGTGTCACTCTGTCCTTCAGAGAACTAACTGTAAGAACTCAGAATGAGACAGGGGGGAGCTTAAATGTTATGACTCATTCATTTCCAGCAGATGTAATACACTGCAGAGAAACCACAGTGGTCATAACGTAAGGGATGCTGTCATGTAGTGGAGAAGCTTGAAAGTCATTAAAATAAACCCCAAACCCATTGCATTACAACTGTTCAGGTATTTTTCAGCTTCTTATTTAAGGCATAGACACTGAAGATTGGCCAGAACTATCCTCACTGTCAGTAGACTGGGGTATGAGGTAGTAGAAAGCAGCCCTGCAGAAAAGGACTTGGGGGTGCTGATGGATGAGAAGCTGGACATGAGCAGGCAGTGTGAGCTTGCAGCACAGAAAGCCAATGGCATCCTGGGCTGCATCAAAAGATGTGCTGCCAGCAGGTTGAGAGAGGTGATCCTGACACTTTACTCTGGTGAGACCTCACCTGGAGCACCGTGTCCAGCTCTGCAGCCCTCAGGAAGGACATGGACCTGATGGAGCAAGGCTGACCAACCCCCTCTCCCTCAGACCTGTCCTCACAGCAGAGGTGTTCTAGCCCCTGGACCTGGAGTTGGACTGGATGACCTTTGGAGGTCCCTTCCAACCCAGACCATTCTATGATTCTATTATTCTAAGATTGCAGTTGTATCATTCTGTCTGATGTCTAGTAACTCTTTAAAACCCTAAAAAGGCTGTGCTGACAGGCTGCTGCTCCTGTAGGAATAAGGAGAATTAACCCAAGCTGAGCAGATGTGTTTTTGTGATGCTGTGATTCATGCTAGGTAATTTGGTTGTGGTTTTTACATATGAAAGAGTAGCACATTCCTCCCTCTTGAAACAAAAATATTTCTATTTGATCCCCAGAGATAAACAGCATAGTGTGCAGGGTAGAGCCCAGGAGCCCAGAGGTGTTTGCTAAATGTGGACCAGAATGTGCCCAGTGTGGAAAGAAAGGGCCAGGCAAAGCTGAGGCAAAGCAAGTGGGGAAGGAGTTGTCCAGCCAATCTAGCACAGGCACTGCAGCTGCTGCAGGGGTTTCATTGCAGCCAGTTCTAAAACTGCATGTGATTTTTACAGGTGAGCTACAACACAGATGAGTCTCTGTTCCTGCAGAGCAATGTGGTTTATAAATGACTCAAGAGCCATAGCTAAAAGGGATGTGAGACATGCAAAGTGCATCACACATAGTATGTTTCTGAAAGATAACTGGAGCAGCTAGAGACAAAGAACCAGATGGATGCCCAGCAAAGTGATTTCATAGAATCATAGAATGTTAGAGGTTGGAAGGGAGCTCCAGAGATCATCCAGTCCAACCCCCCTGCCAAAGCAGGATCACCCAGGGCAGTCTGCACAGGAATGCATCCAGGTGTGTTTGGAAAGTCTCCAGAGAAGGAGACTCCACAATCTCTTTGGGCAGCCTGTTCCAGGGCTCCGTCATCCTCATTGTAAAGAAGTTTCTCTTTGTGTGAGGTGAAACCTTCTGTGTTCAAGTTTGTATCCATTGTTCCTTGTCTTATTACTGTGCACCACTGAAAAGAGCTTGGCCCCTCCCACTTTGACACCCACCTCTCAGATATTGATCAGATCCCCTCTCAGTCTTCTCCAGACTAAACAGCCCCAGGGATCTCAGTCTCTCTTCACAGGGGAGGTGCTCAAGTCCTCTAATCATCCTGTGGCTCTCTGTTGGACTCTCTTGAACTAGGTAGCCCAAAACTGGACACAGTATTCCAGGTGTGGTCTCACTAGGGCAGAGTAGAGGGAGAGAAGAACCTTCTTACAAACTGTATAGGGAAAAGCAAGACTGTAAATCAGAGTCCATTAGGAACATGTCGAGTTTCTCTTCATGGGTATCTGCTGAGAAATACTGGCTTTTGCTTATGCAACACTGCCTGTGTTTACTGTGAGGACAAGAGGCTTCCAAAGGCTCTTGGACTCCTTTGACACATCACTTCTGTAGTGTCTTACAATGGCAATGAAAACTGTCACACAGCATGGGGGGGAAATCTCTGCATCAGGTACTACTCTTCTCTAGAAAGCTATACTGTAGTTTAAATTAGCAAGGTGCTTCTGAACCCCTATTTAAAATGTGTTTGCACTGACATCCCAAGAAAAGAGCTCCTTTATTTAATTGCACTGTCAGTGCCAATGCTTTCATCTAAAGCCGTTTGGAGTCAGACTTTTTTAATAGGAAGTGACAATTTAAATTGCTATGATAGCAGCATAAATGGTGCTTAAAGTCATTACTAACCTGATGCTGCAGTTGGCTCCAGACCAATTTGTTAAAGCAAAAGAAAGGTGGAGGGAAGCAGGGGAAGAGGAAATTAAGTGGTGAATCATTTAATTCTTTTGTTACTCGCTGTAACAACAATAGCTGGGGATGAATGTATTTGCCTGCATGATGGAGAAAACATAGAATCCCAGCCTTGCTTTGCATTAACCAACATCCCTCTCAGGTGGATTGGTAGCACTGATTTGAGCTTGCTTTCCCATGGGATGGGGTCTTGGTCTCTTTGTTCACTGCCATGGCCCATAGGGTGGTCATCTTTGTTTTGTCCACACCTTCTCTGGGCAACCTGTTCCAGTGTCTCACAACCCTCAAAGTGAACAGCTTCATCCATATATCTAATCTAAATCTACCCTCTCTCTGTTTCAAATCATTATCCTTTGTCCTATCACTACTCCCTGATAAAGAGTCTGTCCCCATCTTTCTTATAGGCCCCCTTTAAGTACTGATAGAAGGTCTCCCTGAAGCCTTCCACAGACTGAACAACCTCAACTCTTTCAGCCTGTCCTCACAGGAGAGGTGCTTTATCCCCCTGATCATCTTCGTGGCTCTCCTCTGGACCCACTCCAGCAGGTCTATGTCTTTCCCGCCTTGAGGACCCCGGAGCTGGACGCAGTACTCCAGGTGGGGCCTCACCAGAGCAGCGCAGAGGTGCAGAATCACCTCTCTCGACCTGCTGGCCGCGTCTCTTTTGGTGCATCCCAGGATGCGATTTAGATGCGGTTAGAACAAGGCAGCCAATTCCTGCGGGGGCCGAAGCGCTGTTCCGTGCGGAGAGGTCTCCGCTCCCGGCTGCCGTTAGGCGCCCGCGCGGCCGCCGGCCTTATCCGGCACCGCCACCTAGCGACAGCGCCCCCCGGCCCCCGCCGCTCCCCCCGGGGCCGCCCGCGCTGCGCCGGGGCCCGGGCAGCGCGGGAAGGGCTGAGGGGATGGGCAGGGGAGAGTGTCTCCTATGAGGACAGGCTGAGAGAGCTGGGGTTGTTCAGTTTGGAGAGGAGAAAGATCCGAGGAGACGCAATTGTGGCCTTCCAGTATCTGAAGGGGGCTACAAGAAAGCTGGGGAGGGACTTTTTAGGGTGTCAGGCAGTGATAGGACTGGGGGGTATGGAACTAAGATAGAAATGGGTAGATTCAGGTTGGATGTTAGGAAGAAATTCTTCACCATAAGGATGGTGAAACACTGGAACAGGTTGCCCAGGGAGGTGGTGGAAGCCTCATCCCTGGAGATTTTTTGAGGCTAGACTGGACGTGGTTCTGAGCAACCTATCTAGTGTGAGGGGTCCCTGCCCATGGGAAGGGGGTTGGAACTGAATGATCCTTGAGGTCCCTTCCAACCCTGACAATTCTATGATTCTATGAAGGGCTCCAGCCATGGCAGCAAGGCAGTTTGCTGGGTCTGACAGGCCCTGGTGGGGGGCAGAGGCTCATGCAGATGGGCAAAGAGCATGGCACTGGGCTGAAAGCTCAGGAAGGAAAACCTCAGGATGCCTCAAGACCCAACACTGCAGCCATAGGCAACCCAGCAAGACTTTCACAGAACCACAGAATGTTAGGGGTTGGAAGGGACCTTGAAAGATTATCCAGTTCACCCCCACCCCCTGCCCCTCCCTTCCTGCCAGAGCAGGAGCACCTAGAGCAGATCACACAGGAGCGCATTCAGGCAGGTTTGGAATGTCTCCAAAGGAGACTCCACAACCCCCCTGGGCAGCCTGTTCCAGTGTTCCATCACCCTCACAGTGAAAACATCTTTTCTCATGTTTCCATGGAACTTCCTATGCCTCAACTTCCACCCATTGCCCCTTGTCCTGGCACTGGGCCAGGACCTGGGGACACAAGTGGCCACTGACCATGCCTGGGAGCAGCAGTCCCTCCGGGGATCTGTTTGGCACTGGCCAGCTGGTGACTGTGGGGCTTTTGCCATGGAAGAGCGTGGTGCTGTCAGAGGGACTGCTACCAGGAAGCCTGTGAGAGGGGCAGGATTTAGAGCAAGCCTTTCCTGCCAGGGATTTGCCAGATCCACTGGCAGCAGTTCCCACTTCTTGTCCCTTCTGCCTGTTGATTGTAACAGCTCCAAACAGAAAGGCTCCCAGCAGCAGGGAAGCATCACAAGCAGATTAGAAGCACCACAAGCAAGTTAGAAACACCACAAAACCTGCCCATGGGGAAGCAAGGTGCTTGGCTGAGTGGTGCAGGCGCAGGGTACACAGAATTCTTCAGTCTGGAATAGAGCTCCGAGATCATCAAGTCCAGCCTGTGACCTAACACCACCACATTTACCAGATTATGTCACTAAGTGCCACATCTAATCTTTCCTTGAACACCTCCACCACTTCCCTGGGCAGTCCATTCCTCTTTCCCTGAAGAAGTGTTTCCTAACATCCAACCTCAACCTGCCCTGGCACAGCTCCAGGCCATGCCCTCTCCTGTCATAAACTGCTTGAGAGAAGAGCCTGACCCCCACCTTACTACAACTTCCCTTCATGTAGTCATAGGGTGTGATAAGGTCCCCCCCAGTCTCCTCTTCTCCAGACTAAACACCCCCAGCTCCCTCAGCCTCTCCTCATCAGACTTTCCCTCCAGCCCCCTCACCAGTCTCATTGCTCTCTTCTGGTCCCACTCCAGCACCTCAATATCTTTCTTGAAGTGAGGGGCCCAGAACTGCAGACAATGCTTGAGGTGAGGCCTCACCAGTGCCATGTACAGGGGCAGAATTCCATCCCTAGTCCTTCTGGCCACACTATTCCTGATATAAGCCAAGATGCCATTGGCCTTCCATGCCACCTGGGCACACTGCTGGCTCATGCTCAGCTGCTGTCAACACCATGAGACTCAGGTGTCCCCAGCACCACAGAGGTGATATTGCAGCCCAGGAGTGGCCCTGAGCATGCAAGCCATACAAGACCCACTGAGATGACTAAAAGGATGGACATGGTGCCCTCAGCATTGACCCTTTTCCTCTGCATGTGCTCTCCTAGCTACCCACCCTGCAGAGCCTTTGGGCCTAGTGTGCTGCATTACAGCTCACTGTATGTTCTTCAAAGAATATAAATAATGAAGAGGGGGGAATGCTCCTTTTTGGCACTTGAAGCTTAATCCTAAAAGGCTTAATCCTCTGTAACCTGGAACTGCTTTCAAGTTTTAGAGTCAAGATCAAGTTAATTCAGTTTTCTTTTAACTAAGACACACTGAACAGATGCCACTTGTCAAATATTCTTACCTCTCAATCACGGATGCTTCTCAGGGGCGGGTGCCTGTTCTGGGGAACATCTCTTACCTTCTTCCACTTGAATTTGTTTGAACACAGAGAACAAATCAAGTCCTTTGCTTTCCTGAGAAGCCAACCCTTCAGGTGTGGGATGTTCCTCTTTGCGGGGAACACCTTTTCTGCACCAGGAAATGAGACACAGCTGGTGGCTAACTGCTGGTGTGTCCTCACCAGCCTCCTTGTCTTCCTGCAGCAGAGAGGAAGTATCTTTTCAGCCGGTCCTTTCCACAGCTGGCCTCCCCCTAAGTGGCCAAGCCTGTACTTGGGTTACATTTGATTGTGTGCTGCTCATTTCAGAAGCTCTTAACTATGAAAAGGGACATCTGATAAAAAGAATTGCTGCTCGGTCACTCTTTGCCGGCCTCTTGGCTGTTCCTTCCTCCAGATGGAGCTAGAGAAGGAGAGGCAGCCGCCAGGAGGCCCCGCCTCCCCCCGGCATGACCCAAGCGATTAGGACTCCCAGGAAGGCAGCCGATGCAAGCATCCTGCTTGCCAGCTGTGCAGGAGCACGCACTTCACGCGTACCTTACGGGACAGGTTTTGGTATGTGTTTCCCCGTAACAGCTATCTGGTCTCAGCAGTATGGCTCCATCCTCCCTCCTGCCAGGGGCAGGAGCTGATCATGCTCTCCTTCGGTCTCTTCAGTCTTGCATGGAAAGCCCAGCACAGGGCACTTAGACCACAGGCTGTTTGCCTTTCTGCAGTAGGCTTTTCCTGATGCTTCCCAAGCTCCGTGCCTGCACATGTGAAGCATCTGAATTTGTGGTGACAGCACTGATCCCCAGAACAGTTCTAAAAAGAGGAGGGATATGACTCCTCTTGCTCTGCAGCTACTGGCCATCTCGGTGGTGCCCAATGACAGGACAAGGGGCAATGGTGGAAGTTGAGGCATAGGAATTTCCATGGAAACAGGAGGATTTTTTTTTCTCTGTGAGGGTGCCAGAGCCCTGGAACAGGCTGCCCAGGGGGGTTGTGGAGTCTCCTTCTCTGGAGATATTCAGAACCCATCTGGATGTGTTCCTGCGTGACTTGCTTTAGGTACTCCTGCTCTGGCAGTGGGGTTGGTCTGGATGATCTTTTGAGGTATCCTCCAGCCCCTAACATTCTGTGAATCTGTGATACCATGAGGCACTATGGGCCAGGCTGGCTTGCTGGCTGTACTGTAGAAAGGTCTGGTGTAGGGCAATGCAAGGCTATGGGATTTCTTTTCCTGAACTTGTGTTAGTTTTATTGCAATACTGGTCAAATGTCCAGTGAGGTGACAGCTTTGTGTACAGCTGCAAAGGAACTCAATAAGCCTCATCAAGTATCAGCATTGCTCCAACTGCCCACAGAGAATTCACATTGCTCCTAGCAAAACTGCTGCATCGAAAGCTTGGCACAGAGAGTTGGGGCTGTTTAGTTTGGGGAAGAGGAGGTCTCTGAGGAGACCTTATTGTGGCCTTCCAGTAACTGAAGGGGGCTGTGAGAAAGCTGGTGAGGGACTTTTTAGGGTGTCAGGTAGGGAAAGAACCGGGGGGAATGGATCCAAGCTGGAGGAGGACAGATTTAGATTAGACATTAGGAAGAAGTTCTTCACCATAAGGGTAGTGAGACAGTGGAACAGGTTGCCCAGGGAGGTAATGGAAGCCCCATCCTTGGATTTTTTTTAAGGCCAGGTTGGATGTGGCTGTGAGCAACCTGCTGTAGTGTGAGGTGTCCCTGCCCATGGCTGGGGGGTTGGAACTGGATGATCCTTGAGGGCCCTTCCAACCCTGACAATTCTATGATTCTGTAATGAGTAAAGAAATGAAACTATTCTCTTAGCAGATCCATGATAGATAGGCAAAATGGTATTAACAATGCCATAACTATATGTTTTAATGCAGTAAATGTATAAAGCATGTATTAATTTTCTCAGTTTCAAGTACTTCTTTATGCTTAGCACTGTCTGCTTCTGCCAGTCCTTTGCCCTGCTGTAACATCCCAGCTGCCCTGCCTGTGAGCACTTGTTAGTTGTGACTCAGCCTTTTAAATGGATACAGTCCTGACATTCCTTGTTTTCCTTGGTTATGTCAGATAAAACATGTCCCAGTTTACTTACAGCTAACTCTTGATTCGTGCCAGTGCAAGAGAACCATCAGGTCCATGTTACCTCCTTTTTCACGTGCCCCTCGGTAGGTGTGGACAAGGCCCTAGCACTTCGCTGTGATTTTGAGTCTGTCAGGAATTGCCAACATATCTGCTCAGGTATTTTACCAATTTATCAGGATTCTGCATTTGTTCAGGGGTGAAATTTCAAAACAGTGGAGGTGACCACTGGTCTGAGCACTTCCTCATACTCTCCCACACACCCTGCCACTCATAACTATCCAGCCTTGAGACAGACTGATAGAATGCTTTAGGTTGGAAGGGATCTTAAAGGTCATATAGCTCCAACCCATCTGCCATGGGCAGGAACACCTTCCACTAGACCAGGCTGCTCAAGGCTTCATCCAGCCTGACCTTGAACACCGCCCTGGGCAACCTGTTCCAGTGCCTCCCCTCCCTCACTGTGAAGAATTTCTTCCTAATCTCCAGCCTAAATCTGCCCTTTTCAAGCTTAAAGCTGTTCCCTCCTGCCATGGCAGTGGGGTTTGAACTAGATGGTCTTCAAGGTCCCTTCCAGCCTAAACCATTCTATGAATCCCGTTTTCTGTTCCCTTCAGGTTCTCAGTCTTAATGGCAGCGATTCTTTATCCTGATATTTTTGCCTGGGCTCATGCTGGGATGTCCTGCTAAGTTTTGTCTTCCACAGAACAGTAACATTTTTCCATGTTTGGGGTGTTTCTATGGGATTCTGGTAAACATCACAAAAGTTTCTTCTACGTGGCCTGAGAACCACCTGCGCCTGCAGTTTGTAAAGTGCCCATTGGCCGCAGAAATTAATAGCAGGTCTGGAAAAAGAACATCCCCAGCCTCATTTGCTGCTTCTGCTACTTGCAGAAAAGTCAAAAGTATCCAAATCTTGGCTTTTCTGTATCAGCATTTGGGAGAACAACACCACCTTTGCTCCTGACCCCCGTGCCGATGTGCTTATTGGTTCCAGCCAGCCACTCCTTGCTCAGTTCTCTACCTGTCATAACTTTTAATGCATTGTGTTTCTGTTAATGACATATTATTTAATGTTAATTGCTACTTTTAATAAGTTAGAGAACCACAGTGAGATCTTAGCCTGCTGCTGCTTTGCCTAATTAGTGACACAGCTTTTTGGCTTGCAAATAAGGCTGTCAAAGAACTCTTAGGTTGGCATCCAGGCTCTGAGTGCCTTTGCTGCCTGTCCCAGCAGGAGAGACTTTGCTTGCACAGGCTGCAGGCACCTGGGCTAGCTGGAGAGCTTTCAGCAGAGCCTGGCAGTGAAGCAGTGAGGAAATCCAAGAAGGGAGTTGGATCCAGCGGGAGGCTGGGATTTGCTAGTCTGCATGAGCTAGAGCTGGTAACCTGTCCTGGCTCCTCGGAGCAGCCTGATGTAGATGTATTTATTCTGCAGTGCCCTGAGTAGCTTTGGTATTCTGTATTGTTTCATGATGAGCAGTTGAGGAGCATTAGGTAGATGGAGTACACAAGAAAACAAATGAAATCAGAAGGAGATTGCTGTCAGCTTGGCCTGACAGCTTCTTACTGGGAAGAGTTGCCCAATGCCAGTCTGGCTGCACAAATAAGCAAGATGAGGAGTGAATGAGTCAACATTTCCTAAAGGTATCCAGTGAGAGTGAACTAACTGGCCTAAATATCCTGACCCTATTTGGGCCAGCAGACACATCACCCACACACTTCACCTCCTCCCTTCTGAGGCAGGTACAGCAGGCAGTGACAGCCAGCAGCACTTCTGTCCTTAGGTTAGTGGGGGACAATAGGGTGACGTTAGATCACTGTTAAAGTGGGGTGGCCTGTGCTGGGTGAGCTCTTACCAAGACAGTTTTGTTGAACAGGGCTGAACTCATAGAGCAGTGGGAGGAACTTCCTTAAGTCCTCTCCAGCCACACCACTAGCCAGGGCCAGCCTGCCAGGGAGCAGCAAGTGGAGGAGCTGGGGTAAAGGGTGGGCAGATGGTGGGAAAGACCCAGCCCAGGCATCTCTATGCCTGAGCTTCACTGTGCTTACCCATCCCGGCAGGAGGGGAGGCAAGCCTGGGACCCACTGTGAGTGCTCAGTGGGCCAAAATGAGAGGCACAGGGAAACATTTCATCGATTTGTTTTCAGTGACAGTGGTGCCCCTCGTTTGCCTCTAGTTTGGTGGGGGCTTTTGGGGACAATGAGAGAGTAGTTAGTGGGTAATTCCTTTGCTGAAAAACATCAAGGTGCTACAAGAAATCTGACAGCTGTGCATCCTTTACAATAAACCCAGGCATTAAATGGATGTTGAAGACCTGCCACCCCAGCCTTACACTTTGGCAGACTTTCTGGTGAAGGTTTCAATCAAAGGAGAGATTGAATCACCTACAGCCCAGTACTACAAAAGATGAGAAATGGGGAACAGAGAAATACACTGAAGTGCAGGAGAGCTGCAGATGATCTGTCCCTCAGAACAACACTTGATCTGTACTGTCCCCCTGGACCCAGCACTGGTGAGACCAGACCTTCAGTGCTGTGTTCAGTTTTGGGCTCCTCAGTACAAGAAAGACATTGGGGGTCTGGAGAGGTGCAACAAAGAGCAACTAAGCTGGTGAAGGGCCTAAAGCATGATGAAGAGCAGCTGAGGGAACTGGGATTGCTTAGTGTGAGGAAGAGGAGGCTGAGGGGAGACCTCATCACCCTGTACAACCCCCTGGAAGGACAAAATAGAGATGGGTGCTGGTCTGTTCTCACAGGGCATTAGTGATAGAACAAGAGGGAACAGCCTCAAGCTGCACCAGGAGAGGTTTAGGCTGGACATAAGGAAACATTTCTCCACTGCAAGAGCGGTCAAGTATTGGAGCAGGCTGCCCAGGGAGATGGTGGAGTCACCATCCATGTTTAAAGGCAGTTTAGATACAGCACTCAGCAGTGTGGTTTAGCGGTGACCTCGGTAGAGTAGGGTTAATGGTTGGACTGGATGTTAGGAAGAAGTTCTTCACAGAAAGAGTAATTGGCCATTGGAATGTGCTGCTCAGGAAGGAGGTGGAATCACCATCCCTGGAGATGTTTAAAAAGAGCCATGGTTTAGTTGAGTAGATGGTGTCGGGTGATAGGTTAATCCTGTATTCTGTATCTCAAGGGTCTTTTCCAGCATGAACGATTGATCCTGTGATGTGAAGGCTTTGGCTGAGCTCATGGGAGACTCTGGCCTGTCTCTCTCGGAGTCTCTGCTCTCAGCAGTGGGCATCAAACAGACTGAACGTTCGATTAACAGGAAAATATTTTGAATTTTATTTTCTTTTCCACGTTATTCTCAAGTACACCATTACAATAATGTCACACATCCCTATATGATCCTATGTACTTTGTGGGTTGTTTTTTTTCCTTTTGTCTTTTTTACAAAGTGTACAGAGGGAAGGACGTATACAATATTTAACAGGGCATTTTCTACAGAACAAATAATTTATATTATGTCCTTGTAAAAATCTGTACCTTTTTTTTGTTTTGTTTTTCAACATTAAACTGAAACATCCATTTCATAGCATTTGCTAAGCAAATCATTTCAGAATGAAAACTAACCTGTAACTAATGTCAGTACATTAACAAGAACTATAATTCCTTTTTTTTTCTCTTTATACAGACAAATACATTTTACAAAATCCACTTGACCAAACCCTTAGTTATAAAAGAAAAAAAATCCAAAACCAACAACAACAACAACAAAAAAAAGTCAACATTGTGCTTTAAAAAAAAAAAAAGAGGGTGGGAGGGGAACCAACCAAAAGAAGTGTGTATGATTCCAGGCTACTTAAGAGAAAGAAAAACATGTAAAATTGTGTTCTTTGTCTTTCAGCTTATTTAAAAAAATAAAGTTCAAAATGGCTAAAATCCTCAGCAATGCGATGGGAATCGATGCACATTTGTACACTTCCTCCAGGTTGCTTAGTTAGAAATGCTTGAATAGAAGAAAGGGCATGGGGGGGGGGGGGGGGGGAACCAAACCCAACAAACAACCCCAATGTCACAAGAGGGTACGCTGCACGACACAGACAGTGAAATCTCTACTGGGTTTTATACTGCATCCCATTTGGCAACTGGTAGGCAACAGACAAAGACAGCCACAGCCATGTAGGAAATCCATTGACTCCGGCGGGGATTTCAGCCAAGGCACAGTGCAGCACACCTAGGGGTTACACACCGAAG
The DNA here is from genome assembly GCF_014839835.1 of Dryobates pubescens. Taxonomy (NCBI): domain Eukaryota; kingdom Metazoa; phylum Chordata; class Aves; order Piciformes; family Picidae; genus Dryobates; species Dryobates pubescens. The sequence goes on along the minus strand of NC_071623.1, from coordinate 8,417,627 downwards.
GTTCACAGTTACACAAGAGCGCGCTGGAAAAGGCTGGGGGCACTGCCAAGCAGGCATCAAAAGAAACCATTGCAGGTGGTGGTGTTGACATGGCAATCCACTGTCCTGAGCTGCAAACTACACAGGAGCGTTTCAGTTTACCCAAGGCTGGAGCAGTAGGAGCTGGGGCCAGTAACAGAACAGAATTACAAAAGGCTTAGCAGATGCACATCTGGAAGGAAACTTTTGTCCCTTTATTACCCCACACCTGAAATCGGGACTAAAATTCCTGTTGGGTTTAAATAGCAAATGTACCTGCCTAGGAATGAGAGCCAACACTAAGCCAGGCTCTGAACTCTTTTCCATTAGTGAATTGTTGGCTATGAATCTATCCTAATCTGGCAGGCAGCTGGGTCCACGTTCTGCAATCCATTGCCAGCCAAGTAGCTTCAGTGGGAATTTGAGCGAGAGGAGCAGGGCCAGGCCCTGAAATAGGGCATGTAAAGAAATTATTTGGGTTTTTCACTCCAGAGCTGTTGCTAAGGTACACAGGGAAAGTTTCCGCTGCAATTAGCAAACGATACAGCTCCATTTTATAATAGTCTTCAGGTGGGAAAATTGCATGGAATAATTGCCACCTTCTCCCAGCTGTTTACAAAACAGATTAAAACAACTGGGTTAATTCTGGATACTGTGTACTAATTCATAAACAGCAGCTTGACACAGCTGCTAATGGCTCAGGGGGAAAAAAAACCAGTCAATTTAGAAAGAGTTCTGTTACCATCCTTAACTTTCCTAAACTGTTCTACATTGAAACACTTCTCATCAACACTTCTGCTCCACTCCAACCCCCCTCTGAAGCTCTCACTGGAGAATTTATCTCGCTTCCAAAATCGAGGCACCTCGTGGTCTTTAAAATTTTATTCTGAAGCCAACTCACATAGAAGTTGTGACTTGAACCACAAACTGTTTGTTAAAGAAACTCTAACACAGACAGACAGACACACACAAGAGCATTATTAAGCCTGAGGTACGTTCACCAGCACGTACAGACAGCTGTCATCTAGTAACTCTGCAAATGGAACAAGAGCATTTCATGTTTCTAACATTAAGACAGTAGTAAATTGGGGGAAAAAAAAAAACCAAAACAAAAACCCCCAAACAAAAACCCAACCCCAATTCCTTTGTAACACACAAAACCTTTTCAAAGACAAAGAAGCACAGAACAATAAATGTGGTATTTTGAGCATACATTTAAACCAGGCAAAGAAAGTTAACAAATGCCCCAAACCAGCTTTTTGTGGTTTTGCTGTTGTTGTTCTCTATAAAACCTGAACTAACAACGCAGAATTCTCTGCAATAAAGATGAGCAACTCCTTGCGTGGAAAATAGTTAGCCTGCCACAAAGTCTGTAAGAGTCAAAACGAGACAACCAGGTGGGCCCCAGCGACTTCTTTAACATCACAACTCCCCTTTTTTACACACACCTCTGATAATTTTACCACGAGAAATTTAATAGGGTGGGGTTTGGTTTGGCTTGTTTTAAATTCACGACAAAACTGCATTAACATGGACACGGTGAGTTATCAACGAGGTCAGCTGAGATAAATATTACTTTAAATAAACTATTAAGGGTTGAAAAATTCAGTAAGAGACAGGGTTTACTTTTATTAAATGCAACTTTTATTGTTGCCATCTTTTTTGTTTGTGGTTTTTTTTTTTTTTAATATATTTTTTTTTTCCTTTCTTCATTTATTAAACAAACTGAATAGAATTCAGAACACGCTATGGAACAAAAGGTATAAAAGTCAACTAGAAGCAGATAATCCTATTTTTTTATACAGCAACAAATCAAATGCACAGTATGTTTGTTGGGTGGTTTGTTTTGTTTGTTGTTGTTTCGCCTTTTTTGTTGTTTGTGTGATCCTGGGTGATTGGCTTTAAAATAAGCTAACTGCCTGAAAGGCAAAATTCCTTTCTAAATTCCAGCCTGTTAAGCCTTGTTTGTGAAAGAGACTTTTAAGGCAGCCCAACATCTTTGTGATGCCGCATAATGTGCTGGTTCTTCTCTGAAGGCCTTCGGAACCCTTTCTTGCAGTACTCACACCGGTGAGGGTAGTCTTTTGTGTGAATGGAAATGACGTGCCGTTTGAAGCCCGAGGCGTCTGTAGTGCTATACTCACAGTACTCACATTGATAAACTTTCCTGCCACTGTGTGTTTTCATGTGTTTTTTCAGCTCGTTCTGCTGCCTAAAGCCCTTTCTACACCTCTTGCACCTGAAGGGAAGATCCTTTGTGTGAACCGAGAGTATGTGGCGGCTCAGAATGAAGGGATCGGCGATCTTAAAGTCACAATGTCTGCACTGGTGCAATTTTTTCCCCTTGTGAGCCGCCACGTGTTTTTTCAGTTCGGAGGGCCGGTGAAAGCCTTTGTCACACATGTCACACTTGTGAGGATAGTCTTTCGTGTGGACCGAAATGATGTGTCGTTTCAGGTCGCTCGAGTTCGAGCTCTTGTGGTCACAATGCAAACACTGATGCGTTTTGCTTTCTTGATGCATGAGCGTATGCTGCTGTAACTCTTTGGTATCTGAAAAAGTCTGGAAACAAATGTCACACTTTAAAGGGGTCTCCTTACTGTGTTTAGTCTTTACGTGGGTTTTCAAGTTGGAAGAGTCGGCGGATCGGTACTCGCAGTACTGGCACTGGTAGGGCTTCTCGCCGGTGTGGATCCGCATGTGCTTCTTCAGCTCCGACGGGTGGCGGAAGCCTTTGCCGCACTCCACACAAATGTGAGGAAAGTTCTTGCTGTGGACGGCTAAGAGGTGATGACTCAGCAATCCTTGTTCCGCCGTCTCGTAATCGCAGAATTTGCACTTGTGCATTTTGTTCACTCCTTTGTCCCTGTGCACCATCTTGTGAGTAAATAAAGTCCCTGCGTGAGAGAAGCTTTTCCCGCACTCGTCGCACTCGATAAGCTTTTCTGTTTTGTTGGTCAGCTTATGACTCTCCAAGTGGTTGTGTAAACTGATTTTTTTATTCGTAGTGTAATCACAGTCTGTGCATCTGTATTTCTTCTTGGTAAGAAGGTGCTCCGGGTGGTTTTTCATATGCCTTTTCAAGAAACCTCTAGACTTAAATTTCTTTCCACAAATCATGCAGGGGTAGACTGTCAATGGATGACCATCAGGGCCAATGATTATTGCTGAAAAACAACAACACAAAACACCCTTCATCAGCATACAGAATTAACCAGGTTGTACGAGACCTTCAAGGTCATCGAGTCCAACCTATCACCCAACACCATCTAATCAACTAAACCACTGCACTAAGTGCCTCATCCAGTCTCTTTTTAAACACTTCCAGTGATGGTGACTCCACCACCTCCCTAGGCAGCCCATTCCAATGGCCAATCACTCCTTCTGTGAAGAGCTTCTTCCTAAGATCCAGCCTAAACCTCCCCTGCTGCAGCTTGAGAGTATTACACATTATTACACAACAATATTACACTTCAATGAATGTTGGATTTCAACCTTAAAAGTAAACTGAGCTGTTACAGATCAGAAACGTGTACTTTACTAGCTAAGAAAAAAAGCTTGTTACTGACTTCGGTAGAAGGAATTGAGGGAACTTGCAGCCCCGAAGGCCAATGGCATCCTAGGCTACATCAAAAGAAGTGTGACCATCAGATTGAGAGAGGCGATTCTGCCACTTTGATCTGTTCTGCTAAGATCTCACCTGGGTCCTCTTCTAGAGCCTTCAATACAGGAATGACATGGACTGGATGGAGCAGCTCCATAGGAGGACCATGAAAATGATCAGGGAGCTGGAACACCTCTGCTACAAAGACAGGCTGAGGGAGCTGGGGTTGTTTAGCCTGGAGAAGAGAAGGCTCTGGGGAGATGTCATAGCAGCCTCCCAGTACCTGAAAGGGGCCTAAAAGAAGGCTGCAGATGGACTGTTTACAAAGGCCTGCAGTAATAGGATGAGGTGGGGTTTGAAATTAGAATAGATTTAGATTGGATGTTAGGAACAAGTTCTTTACCATGAGGGTGCTGGAACAGGTTGCCCAGGGAAGTAGTTGAGGCCCCATCCCTGGAGCTATTAAAGGTCTGGCTCAACAAGGCTCTGGGCAACCTGATCTAGTGGAGCTGTCCCTGCTGACTGCAGAGGGGTTGGACTAGATGACCTTTGGCGGTCCCTTCCAACCCAAAGCATTCTATGACTATGAATAGCTACTTCCATTTGTTTTTATTACCAGGAGAAAGGGAATACTGCTTTTTGACAGAGAGAACCAAAGAGTCATCCAGCTGTTCTTCACCTCAAATAGTTCCTACTTTGGAGATCTCTGACAGAGTTCATAGATTAAATACACACAGAAAACTGACACTAGTGCAGAGAACAGCCACCCACATGTTAAACTCTGCATTACACAGAAAGCACAGCACATGATCTTCATCTGGAAGTTTAACCACCTACCACTGACTACAATTCACATGTCCCCAAACTAACACCTCCTTCTTGTGCCATCTGTCACAGTCACAATCTGAAGAGGTACCAAGCGGGAATCAATGAGAACTCATTCCACATACAAACACCTCAAGGCTTTGAAACTTGTTTGCACTCCTCCAGCAGCCCCATTTGTTTACCCTGACTTTGTCTAGGCATGCTAAAAAGCTCTCTTTTCCAAAACTGCTTTAGAAAAAGAACTGACTAGGCAGCTGGAAATAGAAGTCAACTTTTTAAGATTAAAATTTGCCTGATTTACCAATTCAGTGCTAGACAAAACAGAATTCCTACAGTTCAGTCGCAACTTGGAGAGAGACTTTTACTATCATTTAAGGCAAGACTGAAGAAAAACAGTTGTGCACTTTTTCAACTTTATCAGACCAAATAAATCTTTCAGATCTCAACACAGTTAACAGCAGAAACAAAATAATGCCAGAACAGCTCATCACTTCTTACAGATGCAAGTAAGAATACTGGCCTGAACATCAAGGCAACTTATTTCACAATTGAAACAGAAAAGGGTACAGAAGTTATAGTAGCAAATGTAATGTAGGTTGTGTTCAGCTCTTCCAGTTACTTATGCTCATTAGACAGAACTTTCTACATATTTCCTATAAAGACCATAAAAAAGGATTTTTAAAAAGCACTGTTACAGAACACTGTTTATCTAACATCCCCTTTTAAAAAATTACCTTCAACATTAAAATTGGTGTGGCAGGTTAAGTATGTAAGTTTCTAACTTTTTGCTACGGTACTAATTTCTTTCCTGTGTCAGAGACAGTTTCCCTACACCCCCCCCCCCCCCAGTCCAAACTTTAAAATACAATTGGCATTTTTATGTAATTTACAACAATGTCTATTTACTACAATGTCTATTTACATTTATTAAAATAAAAGGCATTTCTGAATTTTCATGTGTGATGTAGAAGCACTGTCACCAAAATCATCCCCCACATCATCACTGCTTTTGTACAAGGCACTGCCCATGCTAGCAGCAAAGCACATCTGTTTCTGGGTAAGTGCCTGGAGGAATGAGCACAGCCAGCCACCAGATACTCACCTGTTTGATACTGCCTAGACTCAGGTCTCCTTTTTTTCTTTGGTTTTTGCTTAGCCAGTCTCCCAAGTCCAGCTGACTCATCTATGTGCAAAAGAGCACTTGCAGTGCCGTTCCGACTTTCAATGCCATCGTTATTGTTACCTAAAAAGATGGTAAGAAATTACCTACCGTCATCACACTACAGATTGTTTCAGCAACAAACTCCACCATGACAATAAAAGAAATGATAAACTATTAGGTGGACAATTAATCAAACCATAATAATGTACAGGATGAGCTGCAAAACTTCTCTGTATGGAACTTAGGAATTATTATGAACCTGGCAGCTTTGTTAACCTCATTTTACAGCACACATTCACAGGAATTAATTCATTTCTGTTTCACTAAGAGTTCTCCTTTTAGATGCAGTGAGGTTTGTATTTTTTTCAATTGCTAATTATGCACAACATGCTTAACATCAGTTAACAACAGCATGCCCAGAAATACATTCATGTGTGAACTCCCATTCGCTCTGGACATCTGAATTCACCTGACTGAAGCTTCTCACACACCAAGTTTCAGAACTGTGATGACAGAATCATTCTGAACAGTCCAGAACTTGCACACGAAGTACACTACTCACTATTTACACATCTGATGTTTTGACACTTACAGATTCTTCCTACTGCAACAAAGAGCATGCTCAGTACTGTGTAATATGAAGGAGGAAACAGGTTTTGCCTCACAGGGCATTAAGTTCAATACACAAATGGTTATCGCTGTATGTAAAACAAAGATGAAAAGTACAAATAAATATATCTTTGTGTTTGGGAAAGTATTGATTGGCGATCAGCTTAAGATTGGTGATTTATGGGCATAAATCAATTTTAATGACAGATTTTGTGGTTAAGCATTTTAAGGTAACAGTTCCTAGTGCAAGTAAAGCACAGAAATAAGACAAGAATACTGAAGTGGAAGAATGTGCAAGAAATTCAATAGCTGTTCCCTTTGCAGAATGCTGAGAATTCAGAACCAGGAACAGGCATGTGCCTGACCTGAAGACTCTGATCCATATACCTGCTCAAGTGTTGCACAGCAAACGTGGCAAGTGACAAACACTCAAAGTTAAAACCCAGCTGACATCTTACATGTAGAAAGTAGTTTGCATGAAGAGTCCTTTCTGGAGTATAACACTGAACAGGCTCCAAACATTTTCTAATACAAGAGTAATGTGAAAACTTTCTGGAATATAAAGTACAGTGGGACTGGGCTTTGCTCCAATAAAGCAACTAAACAAGTTTAACGTTTCAAGACACTGTTATCAGTTCTTAAACACTCCTCAAGTGGAGAAGACTTCCAAGAAGTGCAGATAACAAACATCTGCCATTTTTGTGCCTTCATGCTTCATTATATCATTCCTACCTGACAGCTTCTTATATTGCCTGCAGAGGCTGTTTACTGACAATGAATTCACTCCACTGTTTCCCACATTCTAAAACTCTTTCAATTCCATCTCTCTGATTTTAATACATTCTGTTCAGTTTTCTCCTCCTTCTCCAAAAGCACTGAATATTTGGTCTGCATCTGTTGAGTCAAGTTCACTTAATTTCATTTTTAATTCCCACTCAACCTGACTTCTGTTCTTTCCTCTGAAACTGGTAAGGTTCTGGGTGCCCTGCTGTCCATCTCCTAAACACTTTTTAGCACACACCACTCCCCAAAATCTTGCCCTCCCTTGACTTACATCCGTTGATTCCAGCCTCCATCGCATTCTCAGCACTTCCCTGCCATTTATCTTCTGGCACCATCACAATTCCCATCAGGCAGATATATAACCTAGGTTTTGTCCTCCACTAATTCTTCTGCTTCACTTAGAATGAGAAAGGGCACTATGGAAACAATTCTAAGATGAGATTTTATCTACCAGCTTATATAAGTTTTGGAAATCAATTTGAGTACCAGTTGGTGCTCAGATACCAACCATTGTGAAAAATGGTTCTGCATGCTGGAAATATTCTCAGGGTTCTGCTGGAATTTTAAGATGTCTCCATCTGGCTTCTTTTTTGTTAATCAATTGATTACTTCTGTTAGTGAAATCACATAATCATATGTTCTTTCCAGAAACCACTTAAATCAAGCTAGAGGTTAGTGTCGCTTTTTACTGTTAACTGAATCTTGTATGTTCCCATCTGCTTCCCTTCCCCCCATCCCCAAATAAAAATATTCAATTCTATTCCCAAGCCAGCTCTTACTGTGTCCTAAAACTGTGAAGGACAGATGTACTTGAGATGCAATTTTTCAGCTGAAAGCTCCTGTACTTCCCCTTCTACATCATGAAAATGTGAAGGAAAATGTCAGTTAAAATAGGAGTAAGAAGGAGCCTGCCTTACAATTTCTCTCTTCTCTTTTTAGGGCACATTATGGCAAGAAACAATTCATACATTAACAACTTTAAAAACAAACAGAAAAGCACAACCTGAAAAACACAATCTGCAACATCTTGCTACAGGCAGTGTCATCAGTTAGAATTCTTTTGAGCATTACCTACCATAAGCTGCTGCCCAAGCTATAGGCATGAAAGTTTTAATTTCGTTGTCATCAATTTGCTGTTCATGGGCTACTGCTGCATCCTCCTCTCCTACAATCACTTCCATATAAACCTCATCAGCTATTTCTGCAACATCTAAGAGAAAAAAAAGAACAAAAAAATCAAGGAAAAAGAATATAAATAGAAACACTGCACTACTGAAAGTGAAGATCCCTGCTCCCAAACGAAAGCCACCTACTTACTTAAGTCTTCGTCTTCGTGCTGAGAATCATTTACAGTCATGTAAACCATTTTCTCCCTTGGAATACGAATACTGCTGTTTTGATCAAGCAATCCAACGGAGTGGTCATTCTCTGGCTCACTCTCCACAATGTCTACTGTGCCCCCTGATTAGGAAGAAGAGAGCAAGGGGTTTTTAATGCATTTGGTTCCAAATTCTGTGCTAAACTGCAGCAAATTGAAAGTCTGTCACTCGTTAACATTAGACCTACAGCTCTTTACAGATGACTTTGAGAGAAGCTACAGCCTCTAATTATGCAAAATTTCAAATGTCGGGTTGGAGTATTCTAAAATGAGCATATTTTACCTAAATCATCTTCTCCAGGATCTGCTTTGAATATATAGACCTTGATGACTTCTGGACAAATGCCATCCACTTTACAAGAGCCACTTTCTGACTCTGCTTCCATGGTCATTTCAGCAGAACCTTCATGTTCTATCTTACCAGCATCATCCACTACAAAAACAAGTTATTACAATTATCCAGTCATATACAGACAGACATATATGAAAGACTGCATTAGTTTATTACTCAAATTTGGAAGCAGTTTAAAGTTAAAAAGCTGTGATAAAGATCCTATCCATAATTTTTTTTTCATATCCTTGCAAACAACGACAATAAACCAGAAAAAATAAACTCAAGTCGTGTCTCCTGTTTGAGGGGGAAGGGCAAGAGTGCTGCAGTGCTATGACTAGAAGCATGAGCACCACACCAGGCCCTGCTAATAGGGAAATAGTCATCTGCACCAAGATGATGACAGGAAGAAACTGCACATTAGTACTTCGTGGCATAGTTTCACTTAGTCTCAGTTTTAACTGCTTTCTCCTTCACAATTAATAAGGCTATTAACTGGGTTTTTTTAAGAAGCATCATCTGTTGTTCAACTCTGTCTCTAATACAAGCAGTACTGCTGCTGCCAGTCAGACCTGGTTCCTTGCAAAGTGGTGTAAATGATGCTTCTTCAGCAGACTAGAGAAGAAACCTAAATGAGGAAGGAAACCATCTGCTCTTCTCATCCACTCAACACTTGAGGGTTCGAGCAGAGTGTCCAAAATGCTACAGCACTGGTGAATCCATTCTATTGGATTCATGGTGCCCTCACTGAAGGGGATTTGGACTGGATTTCAAGCCTGTAGCCCTACAGAGTCTCCTACCGTCTCAGATTTCGCTCTCACCAACACCACACTTCAGTCTGAATTACCATAACTTGCCTAGGCCTCCCACATAAAGATGGCCAACAGCCAGCTTTATAAAGAACACATTTCTGATTTTTAAAATGTACTCTACACAGGCACATGTACACACACCACCCCATCTTACCTTACCAAGCATGACTTTGCAACAAAAGAAAACAACTAAATATGCATTCACAAAAATGCAATCCAGCATCTCAAGACCAGCAGTGAGTGTTCCAATTTTGGAAGCCTCAGAAGTTTCTTGAACCTTGAGATCATTTAAGAAATCTTAATATGACAACATACTTTTGATTTGTGGCTTGCTTTTGTTTTTTTCATAAAATCACTTTTGGAGGCTGCCACAGCTCCCTCAGAGCCATGCATAGCTTCAATTCATGACAAGACAACACAAAAATTCTACTAATGGAAATGTAAGAACTGTCTCATAAATGCTGTAGGAATTTTTAACCACCGTGCCTAGCACATACAAAATAATAAAGTAGGCTTATTTTACTGGCATCCATTAAACTGCCCTCATAACTAAATCACAGCTTAGTAACTGCAACAGCTCAGTAACTGCAACTCTTCCATTTACTTTAAGATCTTTAAAAATTAATAAAAAAGAGCTCAAAACATTATTACTATTATTTTCCTGCCAAGAAGCCAATGAATTAGCTTTTAAATTAGATAAACCAGCACGGGTTCTGTCTCATGCATCAAACACAACTGTATTGAAGTGCAGTTTCTCAATCAGGAATCATTATTCACACACCAAAAAAAAAAAAAGAAAAAGTAACATTAAATGATGAAGCATTAAAATCAGTTAGCCTAGCTCCTCACCAAAACAGCAGCAGAGAAAAAACCCAAACCATTAAATACTCAGTGGCCACCCTAAAAAAAAAAAAAATCATAGGCCAGCCTAACATCTTGTAGCTGAAACTCCACAGTGAAAAACTTTAGGATGTTCTTGTGAGTCATGTTAACAATGTAGCTCCACAGCAAGGATTTTCAGTTACTGAGCAGACTTTCATAAGTTCTTTGGTATATGCATGAAACACCAAAAGCCATTGGAACTCATGTCCTACACTAGATTATGCAGTTGTTCTCCTTTAAGTTGACTCTTTCCAGTGTCACACATGTGTACTTGGAAAGCATTCCAATTAGCTTAGACTGATTTTACACCACTGAAGCCAAAAGGGAAGTCTGCTACCAAGTTCACTGACGCTGGAATGTAGTCAAGGAAGGAGAATTATGACAAAAGTAATCAGAGAGAAAACAAAGCTACAAGCACCACGTGAAACAGGCTGGTTTCTATTAACTGAAACAGAGTTTTTTACTTCCATTCACGTATAGAAGTATCCACTGATAACATTCACAACAGAAAAACTGGGGATCTTAAAATCATGCTCCATTTACTCTTTGAAATATCCAAGGTTCAAAGTCATCTTTTAAACAATGTGATTAAAAAAAGGTAAATCATTAAACAATTTAGTGTTTGTTTATCCCTGATTTGCCTCTGTGTTCAACGGTGTTTTTAAAATGTCACAACTGCTTTAAATATTTTTTAACAGCACAATTAAACTACAAGGAAATTGATGTGTAGGAATATCAGGCTAACTTTTCTCATCCAAAAGGGAAAAAAAAAGAAATCACTCTTGACAGGTGGTAATACTTGAAAATCTAAGGTCCCTGAAGATCTTGAAAAGTAAAAGCAATTGCAGTATAGTAGCAAACAGAAGAAGGGTAAGATGGAAAGAAAAAGGTAGAGAACAAGATAAAAGTTAGAAGAGGAAACAAACAAGGTGAAAGAAAAGGATTATCACACAAAGTACTATCTCCATGGTAGTTTGTCCTATGGTATATAAGCATTTATCTGTACTGATTCATGGTCTGGCTGCATTAATGAAATTTGATTTCTATTTAACACTTTCCCTATGTTTCTGCATTCTCAACATATTTCAGTCTCACAATCAGAGAAAATGATATTCATAAACACTTGGCTGATCAATGTTTCAAGTTGGAACTCTGATGATGTTTGAATTTTTCATTTGAATTCACAGCCCATCAAGGCCATGTGTGACATCTCCTACGTTGTTCCTCTTGCAAATTACAACACGCACACCTCCCAAACCACACCTCTAAAAGTACTTAAAAGAGTTAGTTACGCTTGTTAGAGACCACTTCCTTTCAAGTAGAGATGCTGAGCATGAAAATGATCAGGGGGTTGGAACACCTCTGCTGTGAGGACAGGCTGAGGGAGATGGGGTTGTTCAGCCTCGAGAAGGGAAGGCTCTGGGAAGACCATAGAACAACCTTCCAGTACCTGAAAGGGGCCTACAAGAAGGATGAAGAAAGACTGTTTACAAAGGCCTGGAGTGATACGACAAGAGGCAAGGGATTCAAACTAGAGAAGAGCGTATTTAGAGTGGATGTTAGGAACTACTTCCTTAGGGCGAGGGTAGTGGAACAATGGAACAGGTTGTCTAGGGAGGTATTTGATGCCCCATCCTTGGAGATACTCAAGATGAAGCTTGACAGGGCCCTGAGCAACCTGATCTAGTTGAGGATGCTCCTGCTGACTGCAGAGGTTGGACTAGACGACCTTTGGAGGTCCCTTCCAACCCAGACCATTCTGTGGTTCTATGAAATTAATCCCAAGTCACATGCTAGAGAGAAGTTCAGTCACTATTCTGACACTGTCATAGCATCATAAAGTAGTAGTTCCCATGTAAAAATAATGTTTGAATTTTTATTAAGAGCGCAAGCAGATGAGAAAGGTGTCACACAACACGAAAGATGTGGTATAGTTAAATCCTGCCTAGTTAACATTTACACTGCAAGGAAATCATGAAAAAACAACCACCAATGGATGAAAGAAATAAGGAGTAAAGCAAAGAAATAAAAGCTGCAGGCAACATTAACAGCAGACTGTTTAATAATATGTGTTCTATCATAGGGACAGCATTTGTCTCCTAGAAAATATTACATCTAATTTAAAAAAAAAATACTATGAACTAAAATGTCCATCCAATAATTATCTCCTCTATCTTTACCCTGCCATTAAAATGTCCATTGACATTCTGGGGACAGAAACAAGCTCCTGTGCACTGATAATAAAAACAGTATTTAAAACCCAGCTGAGGCCAGTTTCCCCATACAGGAGCATAAATGCTAGCCCAGGATCCTGTATACTGTGTTAGCTTGAAAGCTACAGCTGTACTTCAATTGTGACACATATGCTTTCCCCAAGAAGTTAGGGTGTGCAGTTTTATATCCAATATTCACTGGATCCCCAGGTACAGACTTTGTAGCCTCACAATCTTTTACATCTATTTAAAAAATGCCAATATTTGTAACTGTCATTTTTTCCTAAAGGTTTCTGTAAGCTTTTACATTCATTCTTTCCTACCATTTCTCCTTCATATGGCATCACTGAGGCAAACAAAAAGACTGTAAAGCACTAACAAATGTTCCATTGCTAAATTCTGCCCCTCTGCTCTCTTGAGACCCCACCTGAAGTACTGCGTCCAGTTCTGGTGCCCCCAGCATAAGAAGGACATGAAAGCTGCAGGAGTGGGTCCAGAGTAGGCCACAAAGTTACCAGAGAGTTAGAGAACCTCCCTGGTGGGCACAGGCTGAGAGAGATGGGGTTGTTGAGCCTAGAGAAGTTTTAGAGCAGCTTTCCAGTACCTGAAGAGGGCCTGCAAGAAAGCTGGGAAGGGACTTTTTACAAGGGCTTGTAGTGATAGGACAAGAGGGAATGGATTGAAGCTTAAAGAGGACAGTTTTAGACTGGAGATGAGAAAGAAATTCTTCCCAGTGAGAATGGTGAGACACTGGAACAGGCTGCCCAAGGAGGTCATGAATGTCCCCGGCCCTGGAGGTGTTCATGGCCAGGCTGGATGAGGCCTTAAGTGACCTGATCTAGTGAAAGGTGTCCCTGTCATGGCAGGGGGGTTGGAACTAGATGATCTTTAAGGTCCCTTCCAACCTAAACCATTCTATGAATCTATGAAATAACATACTAAAACAACCCTCACAAACATTCTAAGAAGTCTGTCTCTACACCAGTCTAGCAGATCTTAAAATCTGTCTGTAGAGCAATTAGAAGAGAATAATCTATTTTGTCAGCCTTTATGCTCCCAAATGATTCTCCTAGTTCCAAAAATAAAAATGTGTATCAGGGGATAATTGCCTGCTTACAAAACAAACAACCACATGTAATCATTTATGATGAAAAAGGCCATTATTCTGTTTTCTCTAAAATGGATTAAAAGCATGCTCTATTCCCCAGACAGACTTGGTTCAGTTATCTGTGATAGAAACATTTTACTTGCACGTGAGAGCAGAAAATTCATAGCCCACCGAAGAAGTTATTTTTACATCCAATTATTTCTTAAATGGCACAGCAAGTTTCCTAACTTGTAAGAAAATAGAAATCTCTTCTATTCTAATTTTAATGCCATTGCCATTACATATGAGAAGCAGTATATGCTATGAGTCTGAAACTCCCCTCAGGGCAGCAATCTAGCAGAGGAGAACTTCCCAAGCTCCAAGCATTTTATCTAACACTTGCTCTTCTTGTCCTACTCTTCCCAGCACATAAATCAGGAGTAAGCTCTCAGACAGAGGCATCACTCAGATCAAGGGAACTCTCAGCTCTGTCATCTCTCATGGTGACCTCCTGAGCAGCCTTGGCTGCAGATGTTGGTCTCATTCCAGTGGTCAGGGAGAAGCATGGCAGCAAGTTTTACCTCAGAGAAAGAAAAATGTGATTTCCAACACCTCTAAGAACATCTAAGGAAAAAAGAGGGAGGTACTTATACTAAAAAAGTAAGTAACAAGCATTTTGTTTTCTTGACTAGAAGTTTACTGTGTGGTCTTAATGACAGCATAAACTTTATGGCTTTGGTGATCAAATCCATTGTTATCAACTGAAACATCCAAAACGGATGAGAAAAAGTCAGTTTCATCTAAACCTATGAGAGGATGCAATCATTATGCTGTCTCTCAGTACCCTGGGTTCTGACTCCTGTAATGAAAAGTGTTCATTTAGATGTAATAAACAAAAGACACATCTAACTCAGATCAAAGTAAGGATGTGGCTGGAGGTAACAGTCTCTGTATTTGTAAACATCATTTAACTTCCTAAAACTGCAGCATAAACTTTGTGAGGCTACTCTCCCCTCTCCAGACTCCCCTTGTCAAACCACCTATGTGCCTTAAAACTCCTACTGCAATTAAATATATCAGTACACCTTTTTCTCTTATGGAAACAAGTTCATGCCAGAGAATGTGTCACACTTTGCCAAACAGAGTAAAATCAGACATGTAAAAATCTTAATTTCCATCTTATGGCCATGTGTAAGGCACTGCATTCCTTGGTTAATAAATGCAGGGGGGTTCTGTTACTGTTTTAATGCTCATCTCACCACTACTGTTTCACTTACAGAGAAAAAGTTTTCTAGGCCTTTAAATTTGCTACCAATAATCAGTACCAGTGTGAGCCAGAATACAAATAATTCTTTCCTGACTAGACTCTTGAACGGGCTTGTTATGGCATATGTGAAAGAAAAACTAATTTATCATAGAATTGTTAGGTTTGGAAGGGACCTGAAGGATCATCTAGTTCCAACCCCCCTGCCATGGCCAGGGACACCTCACATTAGATCAGGTTGCTCAGTCACATCCAGCCTGGCCTTAAAAACCTCCAGGGATGAGGCTTCTACCACCTCCCTGGGCAACCTGTTCCAGTGTCTCACCACCCTCATGGTGAAGAACTTCTTCCTAACATCCAGTCTGAATATACCCATTTCTTTTTTTGTTCCATTCCCCCTAGTCCTATCACTCCCTGATACCCTAAAAAGTCCCTCACCACCTTTAATCATTTCCAAGCTACTAACTAGAAGCAGTTTGCACCCTTTGTTGAATAAATACCTGATTCTGCCCTGCCATAAGTATCCCAAATCTACCATGCACCGAACAAAAATAAGCTTGTGGGCAAACCCAAAGAATTCAAGAAAAAAGGTGAGTACATCAAAATGTAAGTGATAACAGAAGCTGTGCCAGGAAACATTACCTTGGAAATTTAAAAAGCAAAGCTGTATCACTGGAGAAGCTAAAGCAAATTCAAATGGGAAAATAAATATTAAAATACTGAGTTTACTGAAGTAAAGTCACAGAATGACACCCACAGGCACTGTACTGTTTTAAATAGTCATGAATGCCCCCTCCCTGAAAGTGCTCAAGGCCAGGTTAGATGAGGAAATTCTTTCCAGTGAGGGTGGTGAGACACTAGAACAGGTTGCCCAGGGAGGTTGTGGATGCCCCCTCCCTGGAAGTGTTCAAGGCTAAGTTGGATGAGGCCTTGAGCAACATGGTCTAGTGGAAGGTGTCCCTGCCCGTGGCAGGGGGGTGTAACTAGATGATCTTTAAGGATCCTCCCAACCAAAACATTTTATAAACTTGTGAATCTATGCATCTGCCCCAGCATTTCAGGGGAGTTGCCAAAATCAAGCATGAATTCACAGAGTAGGATGACAAAAAAGCTCCAAAACCCCAAACTAGACTGATGTTATTAGCTTTTAAAAGCTATTAAATTCAACTGAAGAACTGAGACAGTCAGCAGACCAGTAAACTTATATACTGCTAACGAAACACACAAACAAGAAAGGGAAATTAATTCAAATGTTTTCCATCCAATGAAAAGACTACTTGGCAAGTTAGTTTTTACTTGATGGAAAAGCACTAGGCTCTGCTTTCACAACCAGAAGAACTTGTTATGCAGGCTTTAAACACAGTAGGTGGTAATAGGGAACTTCCCTTTAAAATGAACTGTAGAACATACTTAACATTTTAAACACAAGTAGAAGGGATGCGTGTTTCGTAGCATAATGATTGTCTTAAATGCTGGCTTATCTCAGGTTATGAAACTTAACAAAGCATACTGCAAGACTATCAAGAGGTGTTTAATATTAAAGCATGAAACTGCAGAAATACATGACTATAAATGAAGACTATCCTAGCACATCTGAACAATTAAATTCCTATGTTTTCTTCCAGTTACCATCTGGAGATGACTGATCTAAGAAGGCTTCCTAGCTGGGTGATTATATTAGGGATTGTGCAATATGGCATCTATCAAGACATTCTGTCCTCATTCAGCTGCTGGTAATGGTTGAATGGGACTTGAATTTACAGAATCACAGAATTGCTTTGGTGGGAAAAGACCCTTAAGATCATCGAGTCCAACCACGGACCTACACAGACAGTTTGCAAAGTGTTCCTATGACAGCAGCCCCAGAGACCTCACTTTGCTGCTCATGCTGCAGGATGACAATCTGCAGGGGAACAGTGAACAGAGAGACAGGAGCAACAGCATCTTAAAGAGCTACAGTCAGGAAGAAGAAACAGGTAAGGACTGGTACTGAAGTCTTTACACAGTCATGCCTCACAGAATCACAGAATGTTAGGGGCTGGTAGGGAGCCTGAAAGATCATCTAGTCCAAAGCCCCAGCCAGAGCAAGAGCACCTAGAGTAGGTCAAAATTGTCTGTGGATGGGTTATCCACTTTGTTCCCTAACTGTGCTGCAGGCAGAGAAACATTTGAGCTGCTTTCATCTGATCTAACTCGGATCCAGAATCAGGAAGTTGTATCTGTAATGTACTGCAGAGAGTGCATTTCCTAGTTCAGGTAAATAACTATTTCACAGAGCAGCATCCCTGGTCCTGCAGCTTAATTTGACAATATTTTGTGTTATCCACGCTTTGCCAGTATCCCATTGCATTGCTTTCCCAGATAATAAATTGTACCTCATATAAACTCAAAACATGGCTGCAAAAGGTTACTCATGGAACTCAAGAGATGATAAATTAAGAAATGCAGTGATCCTAGGAAAGGAGAAGTAACATTAAAATCCATAAGCACAGAATATAAAACATGTTATTACACGTTCAAAAAAAAAAAGTGTCCAAAGTTAAAGAAAAAAAGGAAGAAAAAAGAAGACAAGAAAAGGAAAAAGGTAACTAAAGCAGAGCATGAAGTATGCCTCATCAATTGAGTCATTTGATGCTAGACAAATCTGAAGTGCAGGCCCTAAAATGGCAATTAAACACAGCAGCCTAACAAACCTTTTGTCTTTCTATGTGTGACACCCTGCTCAGCTGTGACACTCTGATGTTTCTAGGTGCTGCACTGAGTAATCATCGTAAGTAACACACTTAAGAGTAACCTTTAGTTCACACAAATGGATATCCTGAGTAGAAAAAGGGTTGATCGTATGCTTTTTTCTCCACCCTCTGTCTTTTAAAATACAATTCAAATGGATTGTGCCACTTTTCCTAAGGAAGATTAAGATATTCATGGCTGATCCTCAGCTACAATCAACAATAGCTACTCTTTTTACTAGCAGCATACCTCCGTACTTTGCTTAATCAAACAAAGAAAATATCCTAAAAGTAAAGAAAACCACATTGTTGCTTGTTATCTAGACACAAACAGGGTGAAAGGGGTGAGGGCTTAACAAAAAACCAAGATGGATAACAACTGTCATCTGGACTTGCAAAAAACCAGAGTTTTTTACTTTTCAATGAAATACTTTTTTCTTATTTGGTTTCTTAATATCTTGGCAGTAATCTTAGTAACCTGCACATACATGTGTTTTCAAACAATGCTCCATTTATTTTCTTTCTATTTTGACTAAGTATTTGGCATTTGGTTCACTGGAATTCTTACTGGTTTGTTCAGATGCTATAAAATGCTACAGAAATAATTTATAACCAGCCATGCATTTGCCAGTATTTATCTCTACTAAGCTTCACCAGAATTTTAAGCTGGTACATGTTCCTAAAAAACACTCCCACATCTGAGTACATTTGTGAGATCTGCATTTCATTAAATAATGCAGGAACTCTGCATTTGGTACTGTTGTAAGCCCTCTCTCACATTTCAAGCACCACCCAGGCCCATACCATTGAGAGTTTTGATGGCTTTACCCAGACACTTACGTGAAATCATCAGGTAGTCTTCACAGTTCCCCTTCTCATCTTGATGTTCCACAGGGATTCCATTGGCATCGATCACCGCTTCTGATGCACAGTCTGCCACCAAGACTTCCTCAGAAACAACATCTGTTCCCAGAGTATCAGTGACAATATCTGCTTCTTCAACATTATCATGAACTACATGTTCTACATGTCCAACTTCAGGTACATGCATTGACTCACTCGTCAGTACATGTTCTGGTATAGACATTGCTTCTGCTGTTATGTCAGAAGCTAAAACATCATCTGGGACAGTGCAATGAGCCAAAGAAACCTCTTCAGCTACGTCTGTGTCCAGCACTTGTTCAGGAATAATGACGGTTTCAGATACGTCTGGCTCCTCCATGATATCTGGGCACTGAACATCCTCGATAACAACATCCTCAATGACATCTTGGATTACTACAGAATCTGGATCATCAGGAACAAAATTATGCACAGTTATATCTGAGTCGACTACATCTGAAACAAATACTGTTTCCTGTACTTCCACAACAATCTGATCTCCATCCATATGTGCTGCGTCAGCTCCTGAAAAACATAATTATAACAGCAGTTAAATTGTAAAACTAACTCAGGTTAGATGGCTAATAGTTGAAATTACCTTTTGTTTTTATTTTACACTATGCTGCAATTTAGCAAGAGAGGCATGGTAGCCTATGAGCAGTTAAGATAGGCATATATATATATATGGGGAGCTGATAAAGCAAGTCCTCAGTAGGTGATAAAGTAATTAAGATGAACATTTTCTCCCCTGGAACAGTCCATGAATTTTCATACTCCCCTCCAATACTCAAACAACTATTACTTGATGGAACAGTAGCTCATTCACATTGCTCTGAGTAACACAAACAACCAAAAGTCAAAAGCCACTACTCTATACAAAAGCACTGACGCAGCACAGCACTTTTAAGCAAAGATAAAATTAACAACATTGAATTGCATCTAATGTCAACACTTCCATCTACAAATTATCTCCTGACAGACCTGTTGGATCAAAAAATGCATTTGGCTCATGTGGCTGCAATTCAAGCCCATCTTCATCCATGGCCTTTAACTCGCATCAGTCACAGCGTCTGTAGAAGGCAAAGAAGAAAGGTTAACTTGCATTATGCTATGAAGGTGGCCTCTGCCTGTGCACTGAAAAGCAGAACTTGCAGCAAGTTAAAAGGTAACACCTCAACTGTTAGATGGACCAGAGTTCACTAGGGGTGCCTCTGGAATTCCAGAAATACTACTCTAGAATACAAAAACACCCAGGGCCAGAATATGAGGAGCACGAGCTCCAACCCTCCAGGTACATTTCTCACAAAGCTCACAGCTCCACAAATACAGAAGCACCTGACAAAGGGATATGAAAACATGAGTGCCTCATAATCCTACAAAGAAAAAAATATTAAGATAAGGCCTAGGCACGTTCACACTCAAGTCTTTTTTGGATGGTGGGGAATACAGGTCACCTATTTCACCTCAGTGTTACCCTGCAGCTTAATTTGACAATATTTTGTCTTATCCATCCTTTGCCATTATCCCATTTCATTGCTTTCCCAGATAATAAGAGAATTAACTGGACCTCATATAAATTCAAAACATGGCTGCATAAGGTTACTCAAGGAACTCAGGAGATGATAAATTAAGAAATGCAGTGGTCCTAGGTAAGGATGTCACTGAAGCTCAGTAAGGTAAATTAAAGGCAGACAGATAACAATCTGAAATGTACAGTTTTCATACTAGGCCTGTCAGAAGGAAGTTACTCTTCTGTCACTTCAGGAATTGTAATCATCAATGTAAAGCGCTTTCAAAACATATCTTCATACATTTTCAAACCCCAGATGTATAAATAATCTTAAAAGTACATACTTGCTTTTGTATTAAAAAATATCACCAGTTCTCAAAAATTACCAACTGCCATATTCTATCAAATCTCTTTGAACAGAATGTCAACACCTTCTTAACAAAATAGCCAAACGAAGTTAAAGCACTTACTTAACGAAGGAAGTTAAAGCACTTACTAAAATCTGAAATTTTACTGCTTGCACATGAAAACATGCTTTCTATTAGGATCAGGCAATCCTCATTGTGCAAAACGTGATCCAGTAAAGACTTGTACAACTCCCTTGCACTTAGTCCAACCAGTTTCCTAAGCAGAACCAGCAAGATGCAACAGAATGTTGCTACACGTTTCTGCTGCATGTTTCTGTAGGGGTGGAAGATGTGACTCCTTCCTCCAAATATTTTTCACACTGACAGGCAGAAGTCTTCCCATTCCTGTGGTACTTTCTCAAAAGACTAGAAAAAACATTAAGATTCTTCTCAAAGTTTCCATAAGAATCACAAACTTTACAAATTGTGCCAATTAAGTCTTCATGGAGGAAACGTCTGTATGAGAAGTTCTCCAAAACACAAACCTACAACCATAACCTGTAGCCTAGATTTGACCATTTTTCTAGCTCAAGTTTTCTCAACTCTTCACAGATAACCACCTAATTTATATATTGGAAAAAGTATTTTCACAAGTTGATGGAGAACTCTAGCCAGAAGTTGAACTGGAGGATAAGCAGCAGCAGTCCAATAATTTTCCAAGGGGTCATATATTCATGTGATGCTCAGTTTTTAAAGACAGCTCCACGAACAAATAATTGTGGTGTCCAGCTGGGCATAAACGACCTCACAATTATTCTGACTGTCAAGCATTTCTGTCAGAAGCACCCATTAACAGGAACTGCTCTTCACACATGCCTTTTTCAGACTCAAGGGCAGAAAAGCATCTCAGCTTCAGACACAATACATAGCTTGACTGATGACAATCAACTTCAGCCATGCCACAGAAACAAGAATTGAGTAACAAGGTTTCATGCAGTCATTTAACAAGAGTAATTCCTACCCGAAGTGGTTTATTTCCATCAGTAATACATCTAGCCAGTCTATTACAAATGTCTTTCCTACTCATCATGTCATCTTTTCTGTGCTGGCTTCAGTGTTTCTTCCTGTTGGTTCTTCTCCAGTTTCTCGTTTGCCTCTACTTATGCTATGTTCATTACCTCCTCACCTGCTCATTTTGTCTTTCTGTCTTGTACCCACAGCACACTCCCATCACTCACACAAAACCAGCTATGCAAAGATTCTATCAGCATGTCAGGAGGTGGGGGGGTTAAGGGTCAGTCTTCCCTCTCCTTAGGCAAGACACATGAGAAGACAGAACTTGCTGTCCAGCTCTCTGGGAAGAGCCAAGACACTGCTCTGCCTATGCTTTTGAGGACTGTATTATCATACATACCAGCCTCTCATTGGTTAGGACTTGACCAGCTTGAAGTGTCAGTTCACCACTAGCTACTGGAAGAACTGGCATTCGTTTTCTCCACTTCCTGCTTTCATCATCCACCTGACCAGCACTCCACCACAAATTCTTACATCTAATGATTCATGCATATACTTTCTCTATCCTATCCTTTCCTCTAACGTCCTCAAATCCTGTCTCTATGAGTAAGGCTCTCCTTCATCATCCTTTTGTCTGTCCTCTTCACCCACGCGGCTCAGTGGCTGCCTCTCTTACTTCCCAGCTTTCAGAATGTCTGCTGACACCATCACTTCACTGCAGCTCTCCCTGTTGCCCAAATTCCAGGCAACAGATGATAAAACCAGTGAGTCTCTCTGGTACTCATGAGAGTGCAGTTTCATAAAGTCACTGCCACCAGCGCTGACAGCCCAGTGGACTGAGCCTGCATTCTCCATGTGGCCTCTTCTGTATTGACAAGGGCTTTTCACCTACAGGGGCATAATATGCTGCAAAACAAAGGCTCAGGTTCTGCACAAACTGAAGAATCTTTCTGGGCATTTGATTTTTCAAGACTGAGTTTTTAAAAGATCACAGATTTACGCTTTGTTAACTATTCCAAAGAAGAAAAAATATCCGAACCTCTCACTGAATGAGTTTCTTCCTTAATGAGGTTTCCCACACGTTTTTGCATCCAGATTCAGCCAACAAATTCATGTACATAAATACTTATCTCTGTGCAAGACCCTAAAGACTTGGAAAGTGCTCCTCTAGGACACAGACCCCACCTCCACAGAAATTTGCTGTGGAAGGAGGATCAGAACAGGATGCAGGCATTTAAAACAGGATTTTACTGAACTGTCTAAAATGGTAAATGTACCTAAACCAGAATCTGCGGTCCAAAAAAGCATCAAGGCATCTGGTCCATGGGTAGGGAATCCTTAAAAATTTCCAAAAAGTCTTTTCAGGGTTTGACTATTCTAACCAGTAGATGAGAAAACACTGTGTTTTCTCCTGCTTGCTCTTCTCCTGAGCAGGAACCCAAGATCCAGCCAAAGGAAGGTATGCCAAGTGGTTCTGTACCAACTGGCAGCTTTGTAATAAAGGCACCACTCTGCAACACAAGAAATACCAGAGCTGCTTCTTGCAAGCATCACATTGAGCACCTTCCAATTCCTTGGCAAGCACCCTAAGCTCTGTGGCACCATAAGGCCAAGAACCAATTTCAGGAGTTCATTTCTCAGCAAGATTTCAAGGAAGGCAGAACCTTCTCTGAGTTCTTCCAAAATAGTCCTGCTGACACTTACCTCGGGAGCAGGTTCTGGCACTGAAGCAGACAGAATCAATTTTCAGTTTTGGTTTGGGAACCTCCATCCATGTCCCCACCCTCAGTCCTTCTCAATGCTCAAATCTATATGGTGTTGACTGAAATCTTTGTTAACTTCTACCACTGCTATGAAAGAAAAGAACTAGGCACCTAAAACAGGGGTTTATACCTCAGAAAAGAACTAAACATCTACATGACCTTGGTTTGAGTCTGTGCCAACTTCAGATGGCTCTAGAATTAATCCAACTCTGAAGAACACCCAATGCTGTTTGTAAAGTTAGTTCCTGTAGACTAATTTTTAGCTGCTTGGGTTTGGTTTTATGAAAATCAGTATTTTCAGTGGAAAAACAGATAAAGAACTATGTAATAATAATAAAAAAAATATGTATTAAGCTATTATAAATAAAGATCCCCAAATATTTTTTCTGATCTTGAGTACAATCAGACAAGAGAAGCAACATTACAAATCCTTGACTCAATAGGCCTAGCAAGGTAATCAAGATGAAACAACTCCAAAAAAGATGAGCCACCATGTTTTAAAGAGAGAGCAACAGAGATCCTTAAAAGAGCTGTTTCTCTGGTCTCACCAAAAAAGGAAAATGGGGGTGGAAAAAAGTAAAAATATGAAAAAGGAAACTTCAGAAAAGCCAGCCTTATGTAAAAGGAATAAAAAAGACAGTCCTCTGCCTACTCCTAAAGAAAGAACGGCACATCTGTTTATTTGTGGTAAGAGCATAAACCAAAATACTCAGGCAGCAAAACTCTGATGCTTCCCAGCAAAAAAAAAATCAAAGCATAAACAGCAAAAACTCCACGTCCAAGCCCCGACCTACACTGAAATGCCTTCGTGTACTACCATAACCAAGTTGCCATCGTGCCTTGCTACATCACATTAAAAATTGCAGCATGCCTTGCATGTCCCAATTGGGTTAGAGCCCCGAGCTACCCGAAGCTTCGCTGTGGTTATTGAGGACTATGGGTTCGGTCTACACAACTGCTGCAGTGTCATAACTCTCCCTATGTGACCCACTTACGGAGAATGTGATGCACACACGCACACACACACTCTCCATCACACATACATGAGAGGTTAAAAAATTATACTCCTAAAGTGTCTAGTTCCTGTCTTGGAAATAACCCCCATTATTACTAGGTGAATAAACAGAAGAATAAAAACGATGTTACAGCTGCGACAGTGTAATCATTTAGCTGTTTATTTCTTGATTCATCTCCCTCAGTTTTGGCAGAAGAATCAGAACTGCTGCTTTCATTGCGACTTTGTAAAAAGATCTCAAATCTTTTCCTCTTTGCTGCGGTTTAGTGGAATGGGTATTTGCAGAAACTGGTTAAATAAATGGGTTTTCTCCGGGTTTCATTAAGATGTTGCACGTCAGAGAACACCTAAGCTAATTCTTAACAAAACCTAAATTAGAGGAATAGCCAGTCCTTAGCGCCCCTTTGAAAGTACCTTCCACTCAGCTGGAGGTCTCTGCAGGAGACAACATAGCCAAGAGGGAGAAGCCAACACCAAGGGAAGGACCCCAGGGGAGCTAGGGGGGCTCCGCACCTCCGCATCCGGCTCCTTGCAGAGTGGCTATGCCAAGGAGGCTAAGAGCGAACCTCCCAGCACTGCCTAAATTCTCTGCCGGGCGGGAAGCGAGGAGATCGCGGGGCTGGCGCCGAGCGCCGCAGCAGGAGGGAACACGGCTGGCAGCTCTGGCGCGGCCGCACAGGAAGCCGCCACGGGCCGGAAAACGCCGAGGTCCCCTGCGACTCGCTGGCTCGCAGGCGCCGAGGCGGGGAAGAGGGAGAGGAGGGGGAGAGGGGGAAGAAGCGGGGGTGGGGAAGCTACGGGCTCTCCCTCTCCTGAGCCTGCGGCCCAGCGCTGCGATGAGCGGGGCCAGGGGCTCCCCCCTCCGGCCCGGCCCGGCCTGCGCGGAGGCACGGGCAATGGCGAGCGATTAATTCAAGATGGCGCCCGGCGCCCTCGGTTCCCCCCCCCCGCGCGCCGCCATTTTGTCTCCTCCTCCAGACACTCTCCGAACCCCCCTCGGCCGGGCCCGGGGCCTGGCACCGACCTCGCTCGCCTCCCCCCGCGCCCGCAACCACCCCTCTCTGCTTCCGCTCCCCTCACGCCGCCGTCCCCGCTGCCCAGGGCCGCGTCGGGCATGCGAAATCTGTCGGCCCGGGCCCTGCGGCCCGCTCTTTTGCCTGAGCCCTAGCGCGGCCTAGCTGCGGCCTCCTCGGGGCCTGTGCTGCGGCCTGGTGCGGGCAGGGGAAGGCCCGGGCCGGGCCAGGCGGCGGGGCCCAGCCCCGGGTCTGCTTACCGTGCGGGTGGCGGGCGGCGGCGCTCGCCTCGGCGCGGCCTCTCTCAGCGCGACTGGGCCGAGCGCGGCGGCGGCGGCGGCTGCGGCGGGGCGGGCGGGCGGGAGGGGAGGGAGGGGCCGAGCTCGGAGCTGAGTGGAAGCGGCCAAGCTCCCCGGGCCGGGCCCGCCGTCAGCACGTCACGTCACTGCCCGAGAGAGACCCAGGAAAAGGCGGAAGGGAGCGCGCCGCCGCCCCTGCCCGCCGTTGCGGGCCAGCCGTCCGCCGGGGCCGGGGCCGCCAGGCGGATCGGGGGCCGCGGCCGGGCGAGGCGAGCCGGCGCGGGTAGCGGTGGTGGTGGCGGCGGCAAGGGAGGGGTGAGGGTGGGGGGGGCGCGAGGCGCGGCGGCGCCCGGCTCCCTGCAGCTCCTCCTGCCGCCGCCTCCGCCGCAGCTCGGCCGCGAAGCGCCGCTTGGGGCTCGGCGTGCGCCCCCGAAGCGGAGCGGCTGCCCCGGGGACCCCCTCCCTTCCCGGCCCCTCCATGCTGGCGCCGCCCGGGCGAGCCTCCCCCGCCCTCCGCCTTCCGCGGCCGCCATCCCGCGATGCCGGCCGCCAGGCCTGCGGCCCGGTCCAGCGCTGGTATGGGGGTGCGGGCCGGCGGGCTCCACAGTCCCACCGGCATGTTTAACCCGGTTCTGTGCGCCAGGGGCAGGGGCAGGTGTAGGTGTGGATTTTTAGAGCTAGGAACCTCCGCGCTGGGGCGGACGCGGGCCTTGGGCCGGGGCTTGCATGGCCTCGGGTCACCCCGGTGCGGGGCGCGGCCACCAGTGGGAATTACTGCGAGTAACAAAAACGCTAAAGCGGCGGCCGCAGCCGGAGCCCCAGGTTTCCACACGGAAGACGCCCCTCCACGCGTGACGGGACGCCGCTCCCTCTGGCTGTCCGTTCTTATGTAAAGGGCAGCCGCCGTCCCTGGTCCCCACCGCGCCACCCGAGAACAGTATCAGGGCAGGGGGGAGTCGCTTTATGTGGACGAAATAATGTGGCATTGAAACTGTAGCAGTGGTTTTTCATCCATGTTGTTAGTGTCTCACAATTGAATCTTGGGTTTGTTGTTTGTTTTTAAGAAAATATTTGCTATTGGTGCACGAGAGGCACATCCTGAAGTTTTGAAGGCATCAGGAATGACATATGATGAGTAACCTCATGGAGATAAAGTACATCCAATTTGGTTGGAATTCTTGCATAATTGTGGGGTCAGGGTTTCAGGAGGCTTCTTTGTGTGTTGTTCTTACCAGATAAGTAGTCTGGAAGGGAATTTGTTGTCACACTTGCCAAATGATGCAAATGTGACTTACCTGGCCAAGAACGGTGGGTTTTGTGAACAAACCCTTGGATTCAGCTTTGACTCAGCTTTAATTTTATCCACTAGTCTTTTCTATCTTAACACACAGGCTTAGAAAGTAATTTGGGCTACCCTTGTAGTTTATTTCAGTATAAGGTATGGTAAACACATACCCTGCACTGTGCAAATTTTAACCATGGTACTGAAAATGGAGAAGAACCACAGTACTTAAAAAAATTATTTCCTTGCACTTAATTCCATGAAGGTTGTAGTTAAACTTTTGTAGACTCATAGAATCAATAAGGTTGGAAAAGACCTGAGAGATCATCAAGTCCCTGTATTGCAGGAGAGGGCCCTAAAATACCTTGGAAAAAAAATGCTGAGCTTAACTACATATGTGATGCTAAGTAAATATTCTTGTTAAAGTGGAAGAAGCCAAAGAAACAAGCCCAGAGAAAGATGATGGTAGATTGATAATCAACAGCAAGGTTGATCTGATGTAAAAAAAGTATAGAATGGTCAAACTCTTGATTGTTTTTGTTTACACATTGGTAAGATCCTTGGTTGGAATGTGGCTCTGGTAGGCTGCTTTCATAGCAGCCAGGCCATTAAAATGCTTAAGAGACTGGAGCATCAGATGCATGAGAAGAAATTAAAGAGAGCTGGGGCTGGTCAGGCTGGAGAGGATTGCTCAAACAGTAAATGGCTTTCCCAGAAAGATTGTGATGTCTCCACCTTTGGAGGTTTTCAGAATCCAACTGGATGCAGCCTTGAGCAAGCAGCTGTAGCTGACCCTGCTCTGAGCAGGAGGGTTGGACTAGATGATCTGCAGAAGTACCTTCTAACTTAAAGGAGTCTATGATTTTAAGCCCCTTTTCCCAACAAACACACATAGAAGATTTTCATGAGCAGCATAGACTTTGGAAGAGCTGTGATGCCATTGAAAGGCACATGGCTAGGTGTTTTATGAAGCCCTGGATCTTGCCTTCTTGACTGGTTTGCCATTCATTCTGCATAAAACTTTAAGCTTTCATGGAATCATGGAGTGGTTTGGGTTGGAAGGGATCTCCAAAGGTCATGTAGTGCAACCCTTCTGCAGTCAGTAGGGACATCCTCCACTAGATCAGGTTGCTCAGAGCTTTGTTGAGCCTGACCATGTATAGCTCCAGGGATGGGGCCTCAACTACCTCCCTGAGCAACTTGTTCCAGTGTTCTACCACCCTCATGATAAAGAACTTGTTCTTAACATCCAATCTAAATCTCTAATTTCAAACTGTTGGTCCTCATCCTATCACTGCAGGCCTTGGTACAGTCCCTCTGCAGCCTTCATGTTGGCCCCCTGCAGGTACTGGAAGGCTGCTATTAGGTCTCCTAGAGCCTTCTTTTCTCCAGGCTGAACAACCCCAGCTCCCTCAGCCTGTCTTTGTAGCAGAAGTGTTCAAGCCCCCTGATCATTTTCATGGCCTTCCCCTCGACCCGCTCCATCAGGTCCATGTCCTTCCTGTGTTGAGGGCTCCAGAGCTGGACACAGTACTCCAGGTGAGGTCTTACTAGAGCAGAGTAAAGTGGCATAATCACCTCTCTTGACCTGCTTGTCATGCTTCTTTTGATTCCCTTGTTCTTTACTACTCAGGAGCTGGATTCCAGCAGCCTTTGAGTCATTAGAGAGGCATTTTGTCCTGATGCAGGAGAGTAACTGCCATCAGTGGAGCTGCCAGAAAGGAAGCTATATTTACAACTGCTACAGCCATTTCTGCTCTCACAGCTAACACAGGAGTCCAAAAGCAACTGCAGGTACAATATGTATGTTTGCAGCACTTTGTAACAACATAGATTAACTTACTTGCACAAATGTTTTGCACTTCTTGGACTGGACTAGGCAAATGGTAAAAGGACATTGTTAGCAGTGGGATTTCTGACCTTAATTAGTGATTAGATTCAGTCAGCTTTGATGCACCAGAGACAGAATATAGCTTGTATATAAAAGTTTAGTTGTTCAGAGTCCTGTGAACAGAGCCTTTACCTTCCAGCTTCAGTTTTAACCTGTGATCCAGTGTTTCTCTGTATTTTTCGCTAGGGCTTGTTTTAGCAGTAGGTACTATGCTGTATCTGACTTAGTCCTCACAAAAGCCAGTGGAACTGTGGCTTTCACTGAATGTCTTAAAATTGTACTCATGCTTGGCAGTTATGGAATTGATTTTGAAGAGTTAGTTTTGGAGAGGGACTGTTTACAGAGGCCTGTAGTGATAGGATGAGGGGCAGTGGTTTGAAATGAGAGAAGAGCAGATTTAGATTGGATGTTAGGAACAAGTTCTGCACCATGAGGGTGGTGGAACACTGGAACAGGTTGCCCAGGGAGATAGGTAAGGCCCCATCCCTGGAGCTATTCAAGGTCAGGCTCAGCAAGGCTCTGAGCAAGCTGATCCAGTGGAGGATGTCCCTGCTTATTGCAGGGGGGTTGGACTGGATGGCCTTAGGAGGTCTCTTCAATCCAAACTGTCCTATGAATGTACTAAGTGGACACTTAGTTATCACATTGGCTAATTATGATGTTACAATGACATTCCATCTAGTTAGTCTTAAAAATACCTACTGTGTCCTTCCAAGTCAACCAAAATTGGTATGGCTGTAAGTCAGTATGGCTGATAATGTTTGCATCCATCTCATTGATAAATTTACATGTGAATACATTGTAAAAATTAGTAAAAAGCCATTTTGAGTCACAGTTCCTTCCTGTTTATCTTGTGACTTATTTATATCCCTTTCCAGGTACTGGCAATGTGTTTAGCAAACACCAGTATGCCGAGTCACACTGTCAGATTCCACAGAATAACAGAATGTTAAGGGGTTGAAAGGGACCCAGAAAGATCATACAGTCCTACCCCTCTGCCAGAGCAGAGTAGGTTTTACACAGCAACACATCCAAGCAGGTTTTCAATGTCTCCAGAGAGGGAGACTCCACAACCTGTCTGGGCAGCCTGCTCTGGTGCTCTGTCACCCTCACAGTGAAAAACATTTTCCTTATCTTCACATGGAACCTTCTCTGCTCCAGCCTGCACCCATTGTTCCTTTTCCTGTCACTGGACATCACTGAGCAGAGCCTGGCTGTGTTCTCCCCTCTGTTGCTAACAGCCTTAGGTTACAAGATGAGGGTTGTCAGCTTTGTGTCGACTGATTTGAAAGCCTTTAGGTAAAAGTGTTTATTTCTTAATCTACAATGAAATTGACTTATCATCCAGTTCCATTACCATGATTCCTTCAACTACAGCAATTCTTCAACCTTGACAAAGCCATCACCTGGGAATGAGTGGTCATTTTGAGTTGAATCAAGGTAACCTTCACTGTGCTGTAAACAGACTGAGCCTGCTGAAGTGATCTATTCATATTTTCCTCTAGAGCCACAATGATAGGGGGAAATTAGAGGCTGGGTAGGAAAGAAAGTGTGTGTGTGTTGTTCTGATTTCTCCAAGAAACAGTCTTCTGTTAATATATTTTCATGGAGATTCTACAAGTAATTTTTCTGTCTTCCAGGTTCTGTTTAAAACTTGTCTATAAAAAAAGGGAATACTGTTGTCTTGTCCAAGGATCTAAAGTCTTCCATTACTTGTTCTATTTTAGTTGTTAATAGCGTTGCCTGTGCACCAATATTTACCTGCAATTACTTGAATGAAAAGGAATGGCTAAGGAGGATTAACAAGATGGTTTGTAACGGTGGTAAAAAGGTTTACTTCATAACTGCAGTCCCTGCCAACTGAATCTGAGGAAGAGCTTATTTTTAAGCTGGCTATGGTCCACCTCTGAAACTTAGTAAACAAGAAATAGGAGTTTGGTGTAATTAAATACAAACATTCACACATTTGATTCTGAGGCAGGGCTCTTCATATTGTTATCCAGTAAACCATTTGTTATCTTTACTAATACCACGAGTTACCTTTGCTATTAATACCTCAGCTATTCATCCAAGCACCCATGATGGATTTCAAAGACTATATGCTTTATTTTTACAAAATATGGATTTCAAAAGAAGCCAAACACTTGAGTATTTAGTACTCTTGATTTTCATGCTGCTTGAATTGCACTAAAGCTGCCCCTGGCAAGGATAGTAGAGGGCAAAGGGTTTTGTAGTATGCTAGCAACAACAGACCCCACCTGGCGTACTGTGTTCAGTTCTAGTGCCCCCAGCATAAGAGGGACATCAGATGATTTAGTGGGTCCAGAGGAGGGTTACAAAGATGGTCAGAGTGCTGGAGAACCTCGCCTGTGGGGACAGGTTCAGAAAGCTGGGGCCGTTCAGCCTGGAGAAAAGGCTCCAGTGAGACTTTATAGCAACCTTCCAGTACCTGAAGGGAACTACAAGAAAGCCAGGAAAGGACTTTTTACAAGGGCTTGTAGTGATAGGACAAGAGGGAATGGCTTGAAGCTTGAGGAGGGCAGATTTTGACTGGAAATTAGGAAGAAATTAGGAAGAAATTCTTTATAGTGAGGAGGGTGGTGAGACACTGAGTAGGTTGCCCAGGGAGGTTGTGGTTGCCTCCTCCCTGGAGGTGTTCAAGGCCAGGTTGGATGAGGCTTTAAGTGACCTGTTCTAGTAGAAGGTGTCCCTGCCCATGTCAGAGAGGTTGGAACTGGATAATCTTTAAGGACCCTTCCAACCTGAATGATTCTATGAATCTGTGAAATGTCTGTTTCCATCAGTAGATGAAAAAGGGGTTGTGGGGTAAATGTTTCTGGTTTCTGTGTGACAAAACCAGAATGTGTAGTTCTTGAAGATTAAATACAGCAGTTTTCAGTCTGCAAGCAGCTCTGCAAGGTTTAAATCATAAACTTGTGCTGGGGCAAGTTTGCCAGCAAGGTCAGCAAAGTCCTTTGTTAGAAGTGATTTACTCAGGAAGAAAGGAGTGTGGCATAAAGCATGTCAGCTACCCACGTACTAGGAGCATTTGTCATGCACAGTGTATTTGGGGTAGTTCCACTGAAAAGGAAGCCTTGTAAAAATATGTCCCCAAGTGAAGGAAGCATGAAGGATAAGCAGTCATTCTATTCTGTTGATGCTATTTAATCTGTAGGTCCATATAACTCTCAAATCTTAGAAGTAAACGTAACAAAGGCTGTCAGCCTACAGGTCTGTTAGACCTCCTCAGCTGTTTCTGGATAGTTAGCAGTAGAAAGTGACTGTACACTCAGAGGGAAAATGTAGAGTGGTGCATGCTTCAGAATACACTCCTGCCTGCCTTTGTCAGCGGAGGAGGTCGCTGGTCCATTTACAATAATAAATGCAAATCTCAAAGGGCTTGAGCCATTTCAGAAAGAGTGAGATCAGGGCCAGTTCCCATTTGTCTTAGCAGCATGAGTCAGGTATTAATAAACTTCACGTCAGTTCGTAGCAAAGGAAAGAAAACACATGATACCTTTGATGAAGAAGTAAAGGACAGCAAGTTTGCAGATGATGCCAAGCTGAGTGGTGCTGTTGATAATGCCAGAGGGACAGGATGTCATCCAGAAGGGCCTGGACAAGCTGGAGAGGTGGGCCCAGGTGAAGCTCACTAGGTTCAACAAGAGCAGATGCAGGGTCCTGTACCTGGGTTGGTACAATCCTCATTATCAATACAGGTGATAGCAGCCCTGTGGAAAAGAACTTGGGGGTGTTGGTGGATGAGAAGCTGGACATCAGCCAACAGTGTGCACTTGCAGCCCACAAGGCCAATCACATCCTGGGCTGCATCAAAAGAAGTGTGGCCAGCAGACTGAGGTGATTCTGGCACTTTGCTCTGCTCTGGTGAGACCTCACTTGGAGTTCTGCATCCAGCTCTGGAGCCCCCGACACAGGAGGGACATGGACATGATGGTCTTTGCTGACTGCTACAGGAAATGGTCTTTTCTGTGGCCGCCACAAGAGAACATTGCCACCACACTGCCATCACCAGTCCCTCATTACCTCCTGGCAACCACTTGTTCCTCACCAAAATTGTCCCAGGCTAGATGGTCTCAAGGGTTTCCATGTGGGACCTGCAAACATCCAGTGAAGAACAGGCTGTGACACACAGAAGGAAATCTGTCAGACATTATGTGATCCCAGCCACCATGCCCAAAAATGGGCATGGAGAGGAGGTTTTTTAACTCCTGCTTGGGGAAAAAAATCCTGGCAAGGAAACAGTTGCTGCAAAGTCTTAAAGCAATGCAGTGCTGATCATTGCTGTTTGCTGTGACAGAGGCATATGGCTATGCACAAAATCTCAATGGATGAAAGTCCCTTGAAAGCTCAAGCCATCTGGTTTTATCCACACTGTGAAGCATTGAATCATCCTGTGGCCAAGGAACCAACATCATCACATCCAGCAAAAGCACAGCGCAGGACAGATGCAGTCAGACAAAAAGGACACAAAGCACTTGAAGGTGTGAAGTTGTGAGGAGCGAGGGATTGACATTCCTGCTGGACAAGGGTAAGAGAAGTGTCCATGATAAAGCTTTCTTGCAGATAGGAGATCACAAGCCTGTAAAACTCCCTAGGTCTCACAATGCATATGTGATCCATAGGCACCAAAGGGCAAGTGGTTTGTAGAGTTGCATTCATCTCCCAAGGCATGGTTCAAACAGTTTGACTTTGGCACTAAAGTGGTCAGAGGCCACTCACAAGTAGAGGTTTCTCTGTTCTCCGAGTGGCTCTTATTAGTTACCTGCCTTATTAGAGGCAGGATAAAATCAGCACAGAAATCCCGGACAGCCACCTGCCATGTCCCTTAGCTTCAGCAACTAGCAGGGCTGCGTTGGCTGCATGACCTGCTCCCACCAGGCAGTATCCTCACCATGGAGCTCAAGCCCCAGCTAAATGCTGCCCATCACCCTCCTCTGAGAGGTTGTGAAAGGGCATTAACCTATCCAGCTGCACTTTTCCAGTCACTGCTGGTCTACTGGGTGTTCCCTGAGAGACCTGAAGAGAGAACTGGCTCAGTATTGGCAGGAAGCTTTGCAGAGGTTCTGGGAAACAAGGCTTGGAAGGCACAACTTGGCCTGGAAAGGTGCCCAGGCTGCCACAGTGCCTGGGTTTCAGATAGTATCTGGTCTGATGTTTGTCAGAACTAACGACTGGGCCAGTGAGACAGGCACGTTACAGCCCATACTAACACAAGCAGCTCAAGGCCACCAGCTCACTTGAACCCAATGAAGCTAGGGACAAAAGTCTGGAGAAGAGGAGGCTGAGGGGAGACCTCATTGCTCTCTCTGACTACATCTCCTTTATGACGGGTGATAGGACCAGAGGAAATGGTTTCAAGCTGCACCAGGGGAGGTTTAGGCTGGATATTAGGACATATTTCTTCTCTGAAGGGGTTGTCAAACACTGGAATGTTCTGCCCAGGGCAGTGCTGGAGTCACCATCCCTGGGGGTCTGCAAGCAGCCTGTGGACCTGGTGCTTATGGACATGGTTTAGTGTCGTCCCTTCAGTGCTGGGTCGAAGGTTGGACTGGATGAGCTTGGAGGTCTCTTCCAAGAAGATCTATGATTCTATGCACTTGGGGATAGTGAGTCACCCTGGGGTGTAGCTTGGTAATCACCTTTAAGCCATAAGTACCCTCCTGTTTTATTCACCAGCGTGATCCAGTTTGATGATATCTGTCACTCTTCAAATCTAGAGCAAATTGAGCCAACCAGAGCTGTGATGCTCCCTGAACTGCCCATGCATACAGATGCTTGGGAGACAAAGACTCAGATGCAAAGGAAGTTGAATGAAGCTGTAAGAAACGCTGTCTTTTATTGGCAAAGCTATTTGCGATGAGTGAAATAAGGAGCCAAAGCTTGACCTGAGTAATCATGTGTCAGTACACAACACTGAAGAAATACCAAATTATCAAATAAATCAAAAGTTCAGTTCCAGCTGTGCCTTGGTGTTCCAGACCCCATTCCTTCCCATTTGGGCAGTGTTATACTCTTTCTAGAACACCTGTCCCTGCTTTCACAGCCTGTGCAGTTTCTTCTTGCCCCTTAGGATGCAGTCTTGACTCAGATCTTCACTCAACCATGCTGGTCTCTTGCCTTCCTTTCCTGATTTCTTACATCTAGGGATCAAGAGCTCTTGTGCTGTATGGAGAGCATCCTTCAAGCTCTGCCAGCTCTTTTCTACTCCCTTGTCCCTGAGGACATTTCCCAAGGGGTCCTGCTGACTAACTCCTTTAACAGCTGGAAGTTTGCTTTTCTAAAATTCAAAGTCCTAACTTTTTGCCTGACCTGTATTCCTCAGGACTGTGAACTCCATCACAGAGTGATCACTGCAGCCCAGGCTGCCTCCAGTCTTGGCTTCACTGTTGTGATGGTGGCCAGCAGGTCCAGTACTGCATCTCCTCTGGTTGGGCTATTGTCTGGCTTAAGACAGTGTCCTCCATGCATTCCAGGAGTCTTCTGGATTGCCTGGAGCTCACCTAGAGCTTTTGCAGCAGAAGTTGAGGTTCCCCAGCAGGACGAGAGCCTGCAAACACAAAGTCTGCTGTAGCTGGAGTAAGAAGGATTCATGAATAGGCTCCAGCTTGTAACCAGCCACGAGGTTCCCTTTGCTGCTTTGGTCTCTCATTCTTGCCCGTAATCTTTGGACCTGCTTGTGGCTATTTATTCTTCAGGGACAGTTCTTCACTTTTTATCCATTTCTTGACCTAGAGGGCAATGCCTCCAACTCTCCTTCCACACCTGTCCCTTCTGAACAGCCTGTAGCCATTGATAGCTGCACTGCAGCCATGGGATTCATCCTACCAAGTTTCAGTAACAGCGGGCAGGTTGTAGCTTTCTAGCAGCACAGTGGCTACCAACTCCTGAGTTTTTTTGCCTATGGTGTGTGCACTGGTGTCAAAGCACTTCAGCTGGGTTGTTGGCCACATTTCCTTCTTGGAGGAGCTCACCTTAATTCCTGTGAGGTATTTCAGTGGTGTTTCCCTGTTGGCTGCAGTTATCTCCAGAGCCCCTGGCTCTTCTCAGTAACACTTCAAGCCTGCTGCATTGTCCTCAGCGCACCAGAGCAACAGGCTGAGGGCGCTCATTAATACACCATCCTCCTAAGCACGGTGTGTCATGCCACAGCTTGTCACCAGCAAGCCTGATATTAACTCAGTCCCACTTCAAATCTGCTTTTAAATCTCTGTTAGTGAGCCCCAAGCTCCTGAGCAAAGACCCTTCCCCCTGCTGCTTTGAGATTTGCAGGGCAGCATCACTTCTTTTGAAGCTGCCTGACATTTTACATTATACAGGCTTTTAGTTGCTCAGAAAACTTTTGCCAGCTTTCACAACTCTGAAATTTTCCATGAGGGGTGTTGGCCTCAAACTGATTTTTTTTGTGTGTGTGTGTGTAGGGGGAAGATTCCAGAGAGAGTTTTTTCAGCTGCCTGAGATCAAAATGAGGTGGTTAAAAATGCAAAACGTGCTTGGTAGGAAAAAAAAACCAAAGCAAAAAAAACCCCAAACCAAAACAACCCCCAAACCAAAACCCCCCAAAAAGCCAACAAACAAAACCCAACCCAACCAACCCAAAAAGATGTTAAAAAAGATGTTTTATTTATTTAAAAGTTAAAGAAGCAAGATTGAAAAAATCTTTTACATTTAACCAGCAGAGTTGTCCTTGTGTTGCACAGGGGTCCCTAGCATCCTCTGGAGAACTGACAAAGTTATTTGGCTGCATTAAAATCTTAGAGATGTCTTCCTTTACAAAGATTTAGTAGGCTGCTTAATATGTAGCTGTTAAAGGTAGGGGTTTCATAGGCAAGTCTTCTTCCATTTTAAGTGCTGTGCAAGCTTAAAGGAATTTTAAATTGGGTAGGGAAGTTAATTATTTGTTCTACAATGGCAGATGACTTCCTCTTGGTTTAAACTCTCCTTGTTTTAGTGGGGGGAAGGTTAAAAAAACCCCAAACAACAAAAAAGCCAAGAATTCTCTAAGTTCCCATTTAATTTGCCTTATTTATTCATGAAGCAAAGATAACCACCTCCAGAGCTGTTGGTGAGTACATGTAATAAATGTAAACAATTAGTAAATATTCAACTCAGTGCACTGCTGGAAGTCAGATCTTGAAAAAGAAAGGCTAGAAAAGATTCCAGAAGTTAAAAGGTACTTCTATATTTTATTTTATTTTTCTTTCTGGCTAGTAAAGTTGTAGATGGCCCTGAGGGCTGTCTGCCTCAGTGACTACATAAGCTCTGTATTTTGAAATAGGACTGTGCCAGCCCCTCCCTGTTTCTCTAATAAATACTTTAAGGAGACAGTGCTGCATTGCAAAACAAATCATTACACTGAGGGACAAACCCCCTTTTCAGTGAGGCTTTCACAGGAACAAAATCTGCTGCTAGAGTAGGAGTAAAGACAACACTGATTTTTAGGGTTGTATTTGTCAGTTCACAGCTGTGTTATTTACTCTCCTTCCAGCGAAAGTCTTCCAGAGCTATTTCCAGCTGTGCTGTGGGTGAGCTACAAGGATACTTTGAAATCCTCAGGTGAAAGATCCTGTGTGACACTGAAAATTGAGCTGCTCCAACTCAGATAGGAGCACTCTCTCCTAATCACAGGATCACAGTATGTTAGGGTTTGAAGGGCCCTCAGGAGATCATCAAGTTCACCCCCGCTGCTAGAGCAGGACCATAGAATCCAGTGCAGGTTGCACAGGAATGCACCAGGTGGGTCTTGAAATTCGTCTCCAGAGAAGGAGACTCCGCAACCTCTCTGGGGAGCCTGTTCCAGTGCTCTGTGAACCTCACAGTAAAGTTCCTCCTCATGTTGAGGTGGCACCTCCTCTGCTGTAGTTTACATCCATTGCCCCTTGTCCTATCCCAGGGTGCAACTGAGCAGAGCCTGTCCCCTCCCTCTTGACACATATATTAAATCCCCTCTCAGTCTTCTCCTCTCCAGTCTCAACAGCCCCAAGTCTCTCAGGCTCTCCTCATAGGGCAGTGCTCCAGTCCCTTAATCTTGCTCATACCCCTCTGTTGGACTCTCTCGAGTAGATCCCTGTCCCTCCTGAACTGAGGAGCCTGAAATGGATGCAGTGTTCCAGGTGAGGTTTCACTGGGGCAGAGTAGAGCACCCCAGAATCCCATTGGCCTTCTTGGCCACCAGGGCACATTGCTGTCCCATGCAGAACTTGGTGCCCACCAGCACTCCCAGGTCCTTCTCCCCAGGGCTGCTCTCCAGCAGATCACCTCCCAGCCTGTACTGCTGCAGTTTATTCTTCCTTCCCAGGTGCAGGATTCTACAATTAGCCTCGTTGAACTTCATTAGATTCCTCTTTGCCCAGCTCTCATAGAAAAGGACCAATGGGACTCAAGATAAGAATGGAGTAAAGGTAGGAAGCAAAGTATAATTGCATTTAAAAAGTAAAGAGATGTCTGAAGAAGTTACTCACGTCTTCCTGTCCTCACCTGAGTTGAGGTGTCGAGTCTGATAGGAGGTTTGTGATCTGTTTATCTGTGGAGCAGCTTTCCAGCAGTCCATAGACTGCCAGGTTGCATTGGGAAGTACAGCTGGGACATGACCTGTCAAAACAGACACTTTTCTAGAAAGCTCAAGATCCTTTCAAAGGCAAATTTGAACTTTTCACTGCAAAAATAAATTCCCAGCGTGAGCACGCAAATCGGTAGAACAGCAACAGCACGAAGCAGGAAGGTAAAGGAAGAATTAGGCCTTTGGGAAAATGGAAGTCATTTAAGATCACAGTTTCCAAAACACTTAGAGCACAAGCTTACCTTTAAGTGCATAATGGTGCCACTGGTGTTAACAGGACAATTTGTGTGCCTACAGGTACCTGGTTCGCAGGGCTGTACCGGTGCCCGCTGGCTCAGCGTGTTTTAACACATGGATTGGCAGGCAAGGAGGAGAGAGGTAAGAGGCCAAAACCGTATGGAGAATACATGAATGCTTGTGATTGCTGTGCAAGGACTAATTACACTCTCGTACCTTTTTTTTTCATTGTTGATGAAAAGCATGGCTCCATGTTACATTTAGAAAGGATTACATTGTATACAATTACTGTAAATGAGAGAAAATTGAAGGAAAGAAAAATACTTTTTGCTAAACTCCATGTTGCCAACAGTGTTTTGACTTTAGCCAGGAAAAGGCACAAAAGAAAAAGTATCCTACTGCTGCACTAGTCACTGAGGTAAAAAAGCAGCAGCTTCATTAATGAAAACTTGCAAAAGTTGTAACTTGATTTTGTATACGAAGTGGTTAGGACAGTGCTGCAAATGAAATACTTTGAGGTTCTCAATAGATGGTGTAATCAAATAGATGATGAAGTAAAAAGAAGAAGGGGGGAAATTAATCAGGCAACCTTAAGGCACATTTGCAGGAGAAAATGTTTTTCAGGTCTTCATCATAAACTAAATAAACTGAAGTGGGGGGGATGACATTGAGAGCAGCCCTGCAGAGAAGGACTTTGGGTTGGAAGGGATCTCCAAAGGTCATCTAGTCCAACCCCCCTGCAGTCAGCAGGGACATCCTCCACTATATCACCTTGCTCAGAGTCTTTTTGAGCCTGACCTTGAAGATCTTCCTGAGCAACTTGTTGAAGTGTTCTACCACCCTCATGGTAAAGAACTTGTTCCTAACATCCAATCTAAATCTCTAATTTCAAACCACCACCCCGTGTCTTACCACTGCAGGCCTTTGTAAACAGTCCCTCTGCAGACTTCTTGTAGGCCCCTTCAGGTACTGGAAGGCTGCTCTTAGGTCTCCCCAGAGCCTTCTCTTCTCCAGGCTGAACAACCCCAGCTCCCTCAGCCTGTCCTCATAGACCTTGTGCCTCCATTTAATTAGGTATTAACACTAAGAACTTGAAATATTGTTTTCTCCACTCAGTAAGCAAAGCAGATTCAGGCCTTCTGGGCTGCAAGTGCACATTGTTGGCTCATGTCCAGCTTCTCATTCCCCTGAACTCCCAAGTCTTTCCTGAAAGGCTGCTGTGTATCACCTCATCCCCCAGCCTATATTGATAATGAGGATTGTTCAGGACCCTGCACTTGGTCTTGTTGAACATAATTCCTTCAACAAGATGTTTGTTCCTTGGCACCAAAATTCTCTTGCCTACTCGGTCTTTGTGGCACACTGCCCATGTTAGATTTGTTTATTGGTTTGGGTTTTCATTCTTTCAGGGTAAGAAAGGCAGAGAACTTTCTTACATACTTGT
This sequence comes from Dryobates pubescens, assembly GCF_014839835.1. Taxonomy (NCBI): domain Eukaryota; kingdom Metazoa; phylum Chordata; class Aves; order Piciformes; family Picidae; genus Dryobates; species Dryobates pubescens. The sequence goes on along the minus strand of NC_071623.1, from coordinate 8,377,656 downwards.
ATGACTTACATACAGGTTTTGACTGCCACAGTTGAATTATTACTCACTGCATGCCAAAAACTCTCCAAAATGTTTATTCCTACTGGGATGTGAAACAAGAGCTTTTACTATGCCAGCAAGATGGAATGGAGATGTATAGAAAATGGGGTGTGCATATAGATCACAAAATCACACAGAATGTTAGGGGTTGGAAAGGACCTCAAAAGATCATCCGGTTCAACCCCCCTGCCAGAGCAGGAGAAGCTAGAATAGGTCACACAGGAATGCATGCAGGTGGGGTTGGAATGTCTCCAGAGAAGTAGACTCCATAACCTCTCTGGGCAGCCTGTTCCAGGCCTCTGGCACTCTCAGAGGGGAAAAGTTTTTCCTTGTGTTCACATGGAACCTCCTCGGTTCCAGCTTGGACCCACTGCCCCTTGCCCTATCATTGGACAGCACTGAGTAGATGCAGCTTACAGAAACAAGAGCAGCAGCACGAAGCCAGAGCACATTTGTAACTTCAGTATCACGGTAAGTATCAGCTACTAAGCCAAAAGGCAGCGGTGCCAGAATAATGATGGCAGTGAAAGAACTGATGAGTAACAACTTCTGTCGGTCGAGTCAGGGGGTTGCAGTGAAAAGGCAACTGAAGATAGGCATGCACAAGCGCCATCGTATGGTCAGCAGGTGACGTGCTGGAAAGCAGCAGCTTGTACAATGTTGTTGCTGTTGTTGGGCACCTCTTTGAAGCTTTGTAAATGTTTAGCTTCGGCCTTGCAGCACGAAGTGACCCAGAACTGCAGGGGCATGATGTAGCCAGGGCATCGAGCTGGTGGAAGCACTGATGGGAAACTGGCATGTGAACAGGATGGGGACAGAGGTTTCAATCTCTCACGTAGGCAATGCTGAGGCTGTTGCCAAGATGACTTGGCATGGAAAACCAGAAGAAACTCACAGGCTCACAGGATGTTAGGGGTTGGAAGGGACCTCTGCAGATCTTCGAGTCCAACCCCCCTGCCAGAGCAGGGCCATAGAATCCAGTGCAGGTCACACAGGAACACATCCAGAGAGGGCTGGAAAGTCTCCAGAGAAGGAGACTCCACATCCTCTGTGGGGAGCCTGTGCCAGTGCTCTGTGACCCTTACAGTAGACTCCTCTTCCAGTGAATTTCTTTTCCAGAAGCACTTTTGAAAGTGCTACAAAGCTCATACAAAACAATATTTATTTATTTATTTTTGGTTTAGATTTATTTTGTATATACTGGAACAAAAATCAGCAAAAATGTGAATTGAAAATTGATGCCTCCCTCAACCCTTTAGGAAAAAGACAAATCTGAGATTTGGCTGGAAATAGCATTTTCCTAATGCATGGTGGTCACAGAAATCCCTACTGCCCCAGCTCCTTAGCTTTGTACCATTGCACAAGATACCTCCTTATTTGTGTTAGGGAAGCACAATGTGTTACACCAAGCAGCCCTCTTAAACACTGAAGCAATGCAGGCTGGCACAGCAATGGCTTCACTCAGCATTGTATCCTTCAACAATGCCTCAGTTCAACTCGTGCCAATAAAAAGTACTGTAGGATGGGGCAAACCTCCTTCCTTCTTACACTGTTCAAAACCACTCAGTGCCTCAAGCACAACACCAGGCTGAGACAGAAAGTGATGTAATGACTGTTAAACTGGCAGAACCACCATTCACTCTTATTTTTTCCTCTCTACCCCATTTTATTTGTTTAAAGGAGTTCCCTGTAAGACACTGGGGAGAGGTTTGCCTCTCCCTCTACTGGAGTGTTGTGCTCAGTTCTGGGCCCCTCAGTGTAAGAAGGACCTTGGGGAAAACTGATTGAGGGAGTCCAGTGCAGAGCCAAAAAATGATTAAGGGAGTGGAACATCTTCCTCATGAGGGGAGACTGAGGGAGCTGAGGCTCTTTAACTTGGAGGAGACTAAGGGGTGACCTCATTAATGTTTATAAAGATGTAAAGGGTGAGTGCCAAGAGGCTCTTCTCAGTGACGCCCAGTGCCAGGACAAGGGGCAATGGGTGGAAGTTGAGACATAGGAAGTTCCATGTAGATATGAGGAAGTTTTTCACTGTGAAGGTGATGGAATACTGTAACAGGCTGCCCAGGGGGGCTGTGGAGTCTCCTCGGGAGATACTCAATACCCACCTGGATTTGTTCCTGTGTGACCTACTCTGGGTGCTTCTGCTCTGGCAGGGGGGTTGGATCAAGGTCCCTTCCAATCCCTAATGTTCTGTGGTTCCATGAGAGCACTATTCAGAAAATGAACTATGAAACCACCCTCTTACCCAAACAGCTACCTGTCCCACCATGAGGTATATATTTAACCCCTAGAACAACAAAGTTTAAACATCAGTATATAACCACAGGGCTCTGGTGATTACATATGGCTTAAACTTCTACTTTTAGGAACTAGTGTATGCTAGAGCCAAGGTGGTTAAAGCAGCAATGTTTTTTTGCCTTTATAGGTACAACTGCAAACCAACTTCTCCTAAAACCTTAAGGTATACCATGCCACAACATAGAACAGCATCCTACACTTTTGTCCTGTCTAAGCCCACTCATTTTTTGGAGACTTTATAACTTGTTCAGTGTTTCAGAGCTGTTTCTTCAGCGAACAAACCTTCAAATCATCATGCAGAAGTATAAACTCTTTGCTTTATCTTGTCTGCATCACAGATACAGAGCTGTATCCTGCAGCCCATGATGCCATTGGCCTTCCGGGCTGCAAGCACACCCTGCTGGCTCATGTTCAGCTTTTCATCCACCAGCACCTCCAAGTCCTTTTCTGCAGGGCTGCTCTCAACTTCATCATCCCTGAGCCTGGATTGATATCTAGGATTACCTTCACCTAGGTGCAGGACCTTACACTTTGCCTTACTGAACCTCAAGTTTTGTTCACCTTCACTTCCTTAAAATCTCATTTCTTATACTTGAGCCAGGTACCCAACCTGTATTTTACCTGTGAGTGGGTTGCAGGGCAGTGCAGTATTGGTGATGGGAATAAACATGATGGAGAACTGCTTATCTTAATTTCATTTCAGCTCCTTGGTATGACAGCCAGCATTTCTTACTTGTTTAAATACAGAACCAATCACAGACAGATCAAAACAAACCAGCCAGGTAGCAGTTCAGTTCACTTGCACTAATCTGGTTTCTCAGACAGCAGAAGTATTTTGCAAAATATCTGAAGTGATGTATTTTCTACCTCCTAGTACCACTATGCTAGCACTCCCCTAAACCCAATTACTAAGTTCTGACAGATTATTGCAAGACATTCAGTTACAAGTGTAGGTACTGATGCCATCTAAGATGCCCTGATCTCTCCATCTCCAGAATTTAGGAAGCGTGACAGCTGCCAATTCCACACATGCCCTGGCTAGCCAGCCCATTGGAAATGAAACTGCATACTGCTTCCAAAGCACAGGAGAGAACAGCATTTGAAACAGAAACGTTGAAAACTCTATACTGGTCAAGTACTAGAATAATTAGAATTACAGCTAACCTTCTTTCTTTTAAAAATGAATCACAGAATATATCTGGTTGGAAGAGACTTCCAAGCTCATCCAGTCCAACCCTCAACCCAGCATTGAAGGGGCAACACTAAACCATGTCCCCATCCACCAGGCCTACACACTGCTTGAACACCCCCAGGGATGGTGACTCCACCACTGCCCTGGACAGACCATTCCTATGTTTGATAACCTTTTCAGGGAAAAAATGTTTCCTAATATCCAGCCTGAACCTCCCCTTTTGCAGCTTGGAACTATTTCCTCTGGTCCTGCCACTTTCCACCAAGAAGAGGCTGCCCCCTCCTTGCTCCAGCCTCCCTTTAGGTAGTTGTAGAGGGCAATGAGGTCTCCCTTCAGCCTCTTCTCCAGACTGAACAACCCCAGCTCCCTCAGATCCAACTTGTAGGCATGTGCTCCAGGCCCTTCTCCAGCCTCACTGCCCTTCTCTGGACATGCTCCAGTCCTTCTATGTCCTTCCTGTAGCGAGGAATTCGGAACTGAACACAACACCTGAGATGTGGCCTCACCAGTGCTGAGTACAAGGGGACGATCACCTTCCTGTTTCTCCTGGCCACAGTGTTCTTTGTCCAAGCCAGGATGCCAGTGGCTTTCTTGGTCATCTGGGCACACTGCTGACTCATATTCAGTTGGCTATCAACCAATATCCCCCTATCTCTCCAAGTTGGAAAAAACACTACACAAAAATCAATGCATTTACTCTCAACACCATGTGAGGTAGAAGTACTTTACAAAGGGAAGTACTAGGAATGTAGATGGGAAAAGGGAGCACAAAATACAAAGTGAAATCAGGAATAAGACTCAAGCTGCTTCAGCAAAGTCTTTCTATTCTATTCTAAATGTTACTTACCTTTAGGATACCCTTGAAGATATTAAATACAACTGAAAGTGGGCTTTGAAAATGAACACAGTGCTTTGTATAAAAATATGGGAAGTAACATGCTCAACAGTCTACTGTAGAAAATGTCTAAAACTATGTACATTAGGACAAATGAAGTTAAGCCTCAATGGACAAAGCTATTAGCACTCTACACTAAGTTTATTACATACTTTCTCCTGAGGAGTGTGGTTCAGGCTAGTTAAGCAAAAGTGGGTTTATACCTTTTTTTCCTCATCTCATTCTGAATTCCACCTCCCCTTTCCCCACCATGACTCCCCCCATTTTACAGCCTTTTCCAGGTATTTTATTCTTCAAGATCACAGCTAATATTTGCTCCATAGAACTTTGAAATAAGCAGTTTACTCCTGTATAAAGAGCTCCCAGGTCACCCACACAGTGATCCATGGTGACAAACAGCTACACCTCAAAGTTAACCACATTGTTTTTGTAAATTCATTCTAAAATAAGATCAAAACCAGTACTGCCAGTTCAGATCCAGTTTACTTGTAGTTTTTGTTTGGAGGTTGAACCAAAACTCATAATACTGGAAGAGACAAATGTAAGTCAGTCAATGCTGCCATCCTAATTACAAAGTGTAATACAAGTAGAATCCTAAAGTCAGAACCATACAAAGCAGGAAGGTATTTGCTGTAAACAGCTGTCTCAACAAAAGATGTTGTGCTGAAAGGGCAGTAGTCTTCAAGAAGAGTTTAGTAGGTAGGTTTGTTTATTTTTTCCTTTTAGGTCTTGCATTAGTTGGACAATCACTGCAGTCTTTTGTCACTCAGAAAAATGGTATGGATTCATGAAAATAGCAACATTTTATTTCAAGACCAGATTTATGGTTTGCTTGTTACACTGGGGCTGGCTTGGCTGATACTGAACAGATATGTCTGAAACACAAAGTAAGAGAAATTAGACATGCCAGGAGACATGTACAATTAATTTCTGCTAAAATGTGGATAATTAAACCCACTTCTATGCCAATTCTGGTATGCTTTTAATGGTGATAGTGACTAGTATTTTAGTAAGAGGGGCAAAATTCAATAAAATGCACAAGGACAGCCATACAACTCCCAAGATACTGTTTGCACAGCTTCCAATTCCACTGGGAAAATAGACCCCCTCCAAAATAGAAATAGGCACTTCATCTGTAAAAATGAAGCACTCTCTTGTTTTTCAGTCGTCATCAACAGTTGGCTTGATTGTCACTCCTCTTCTGATCTGACCCCAACCAATTAAACTGCAAAAAGGGAAAAAAACAGCTTGGATTACTTTTAAATGGTAGGAAGGAATCTCCTGGATAAATCAACATCCTCTCTTTATTCAGCCTTCAGTTTTCACATTTTGCATTTTCTCCATTTGTCTCCCACCCAAAACATCTTACAAGATTCACCTTCCAACATCTGAAGGGAGGCCTACAAGAAAGCTGATCAGGTACTTTTTAGGGTGTCAGGTACTGATAGGAATGGGGGGGAATAGATCCAAGCTAGAGGAGGGGAGATTTAGATTAGATGTTAGGAAGAAGTTCTTCATCATGAGAGGGGTGAGACACTGGAACAGGTTACCCAGGGAGGTGGTGGAAACCCCACCCCTGGATGATTTTAAGGCCAGGCTGGATGTGGCTGTGGGCAACCTGACCTAGTGTGAGGCGTCCCTGCCCATGGCAGGGGGGTTGGAACTACATGATGCTTGGGGTCCCCTTCCAACCCTGACAATTCTGTGATTCTGTAACCTTGAAGATCATCTATTTCCAACCCCCCTTGCCATGGTGGGGGAAGACACCTTCCACCAGACCAGGTTGTGGAAGGCCTCATCCAATCCTGGTTAGTGGAAACACAGAAGGAAAAAGGACAAGAGACAGAGAACATAAATGTGTTTGTAATCAGGTAACAATGTACCTCTGAACAATAAACTATGTTGTAACTTACACTGCACCGGTGGACTACAAATCTATTCACAGCTCCATCTCTTTTACCTATGCCTGATTTCAAACAGCAATGAAAATGGGAGAATTCAGACAAGACAACAGTAAGATTATAACCAGAGTAACTCTCAATGAACATGTGACCCCTAAAGGCAACTCAGCCCTCTGCTAAGCTCTACTATATTCAGTAAAATTAAAGTGCCTTTTATAGGCCACTGCTGCATCAGAAAAATGCACTTTTAAAAAGAAATATAAGTTTATGTCCATTTCCTCAGTCAGCAGGCAGTCCACATTATTAATATAACTGCCTTTAAAATACTTCCAGATTCTGGCAAGGAGATACACAGGAAGCACAAGTGCCTCTCCATTTTATTTGCTGAGCAGTAAAGCCTATCTCTGGAAAACAAGAGAGAAACTGAAACATGTCCCCCCAGCACTTACCAGGTTTCAGCACCATATCCTTAGGTTATAACTAGTCCACCTTTGAATTTATGGTTCCTTGCCATCAAGTGTATCCTGTTTGTGTGGCCATTTGCTGCTTAACCTCTATACCTCTATATACCTGCTTTCCATTTAACACGTCCTCTTTGTCTCTTTCTTCCATCTTTCCAGTACTCCACTGTCTCAGACTACAAGCTCCTTTTCACAGTACCAGCTGTACATGATCTTTACTCCAACTGGATTTTATTAAGCTGCTCCTTAACTTTTCCTCAACTTTGTTTCCTGATGTTGGTTCTTTGTCCTTTTAATATAGCACAGAAGGCAACTTTTTAATAGCAGGATCTTTACAGCAGGCTGCCACTACTTGCCCACCCCATAATCCACAGACAGGTGGACTTCTTGGCAACATTAGTTCATGTTTTTCAAGGGGGAAGTAATCTACAGCAGAAACAACAAAACTAACATTACAATTTGCACAGACTATCAGCTCCAGTATAAATTTCCTCTCTTCTCTTCCTTCTGCTTTCCCTGATTTAATTTGGGTTCTGCCATATTGTTTTTTTAATTACTTTTTTCCCCTCCTGTTCAAGACACATTGTCTTTTTTCTTGTTTCTTCTTTTTTTTTCCCCAGGGAATAATCTCTTCCCTAATTTGTCAGCTAGTTCTGAGAGAGCAGGCACTAAATTCTAAGCTTTCTTGTTGATCAGAACAAGAAACATGCCTCTATGGGTTTTAATTTACAGCTTGGTTCTTTTCAATACAGTAAGCACTGCTTGTAAAAGTGGCCATGTTCCCTTATACTACAACACCTGTGCAGAGTCAGTGAATCTAAATACCCTTATGCTCTTACAATATTAATGGAATCACAGGATGTTAGAGCTTGGAAGGGACCTCTCTTCAAGCCCAAACCCCCTGCCAGAGCAGGACCATAGAATCCAGTACAGGTCACACAATTACACATATAGAGAGGTCTTGAAAGTCTCCAGACAAGGAGATTCCATAGCCTTTCTGGGGAGCCTATTCCAGTGCTCCATGACCCTTACAGTAAAGAAGTTCTTCCTCATGTTGAGCTGGAAATTCCTGTGCTGCAGTTTCCATCTATTGCCCCTTGTCCTATCCCAGGGTGCAACTGAGCAGAGCCTGTCCCTTCCTTCCTGACCCCCAGCCCTTGGATATTCATAGACATCGATTAGATCCCCTCTCTGTCTCCTCTCCAGACTAACCAGCCCCAGGTCTCTCAGCCTTTCCTCATCAGGCAGCACTCCAGTCCCTTAATCATCCTCATACCCCTCTGTTGGACTCCCTCCAGTAGATTCCTGTCCCTCCTGAACTGGGGATCCCAAAACTGGATGCAATATTCTAGGTGGGGCCTCACTAGGGCAGAGTGGAGGGGGAGGAGAACCTCCCTTGATCTGCTAGACACACTCTTCTTAATGCACCCCAGGATCCCATTGGCCTTCTTGGCTGCAAGGGCACATTGCTGTCCCATGCAGAACTTGTTGTCCACCAGGACTCCCAGGTCCTTCTCCACAGGGCTGCTCTCCAGCAGATCACCTCCTAACCCATACTGGTGCAGTTTATTCTTCCTTCCCAGATGCAGGATTCTTCCTAAGTCTTACGGAACACAACAGGCAGAGGATGCATAATCATTTAGAAAGGGGTATGGGCACTGAGTTTAAAATGAATCATCAAACAATTCTGCTTGTCATTTTCAGCCTCTTGATGTTTCTGTGCAGTCAGACATTTTATGTAATTTGAATGGGTCAATCCAGTTGGCAGTTTTTTATTTCCTCTCTATTCACAGTATATAAACCACTCAAACCTCAGAATGTCTTTTCTCCGTTCCCCTGCTATTACTTAAAGGTTGCACTAGAAATCACATGAAGGTCCACAGGCAGAGCTCCACTGATTTAGGTGAGGATAAAGACAGGATAAAGGCGTAACATAACATCACTGGAATTTCCAAACTGCTCTACCAAGATTGCCCACTGTTAGCTCAACTTAGAGCACAGCAGTTTTGGCAACAAACCATGAACCGTCCTTGTCTGTTACTAGTAGCTACCCACCCAGTTATAAAGCTTCCTTTTTTTGAAGTGTCTAGTAATGAAATGAAGCATTTTACAATAACAGTGTCCTTGAGTCAAAAGAACCCAGAGGAATTTTAAAACAGAATACACTTACTTAGTTCTAGGACAAAATAGCTACATTTCAACAGCTACACTTCAATACCTGAGGTGGACCTACAGGAAGGCTGGGGAAGGACTGTTTAGAAAGGATTGGAGTGATATGATAATGAGCAATGGTTTGAAACTGGAGAAAGATAGATTTAGGCTGGATGTAAAGAAGAAGTTCTTTACAATCAGAGTGGTAAAATCCTGGAGCAGGCTGGCCAGGGATGTGTGTAAGGCCCTGTCCTTGGAGACATTCAAGATCAGACTTGATGTGGCCCTGGGTGGCCTGATCTAGGTGGAGGTGTCCCTGCTGACTACAGGGGAGTTGGACAAGATGGCCTTTGAGGGTCCCTTCCAACCCAGTGCAATCTGTGGAAAAAAACCTAGTTGCATACTTTTTAGTTACCCTTCTCATAGCCAGGTACTCTACCTAGTTAAGGTAACTTACCGCCAGTGTTTCTCAACTCTTCGACTCAGGGCAATTTTTTCTCCCACTTCTGTGCATACTGGGTTAGTAAGCACAATCTTCCCCAAGTCAGCTTTAACTGCACTGACTCTCCCTCCAGTGGATAAGGATCCTATGTTCACCATTAAAACTTCATTCTTTGATAATTTTTGCACCTGAAGAAAGACATACAAAACTCTGAAATAGATGCTTCAGTATTAACCCTAACAAGACAAGACCACATCTCTCCCAGCCCCAAGCCCACAGCCAATATTGAGTATCTGCTGTACCCACCTGCCACAAAAAGCAGAAATAGCTGAGGTATGGAAAAACTATAAATACCCACCCACACAATCCACACACAACAGTGTCAGTGGGTAAAGTTTGCATGTGAACGGACAAATCTGTATATATCTTGCACCTGTAGTTCTGCAGGTTCTTGGTATGATAGAAAACAGAGGGAGAGCCCAAGAACTTATATAAAACACCCTGATGGCTGCACATCCTGGGTTAAAAAGTGTTAACAGTCTCATATATTGCTGCAAATCAGAATGTTAGCCTCATTCTTTTAAATCATCTGGATATTCTCTCATTTCCCTTATGCATACATACAGCAAAATGGCTTCTCAACAAAATAATCCCTTTCACAGGCTAAAAAGAGCACTGAAGCACTTTAATTCACTGGTGCATGAAGCAGTTTCTAGATTACAACACTAGCAGGGAAAAATCTATGATCTTTTAGTTTAATTTGTACAATATAGACCACAAACAAAGTTTTGTTTCTTTTCAACTACAGTGTTTCCAAAATAGTTAATCTTAAAAACTTCTTCAGAAAGAGATTCTACAAAAAGCATGTGAGCAGGAAGTAGATCAGTTTATGTATAAAGCAAATTATTGCATAAATGGACCAGCCTATAATATAGCAAAACTACCATCAGCATGTTTAGAAGACTACCTAACACAGAGACACAAACACCTTACGCTGCCTTAAACTACACTGATATTAATTCCTACTCCTCTCCTCTGAAAAGCACTCTTCTGTAATACTACATATGGCACCCAGCTCTGGAACCCTCAACACAAGTAGGACATGATGAAGTGGGTCCAGTGGAGGGCCATGGAGATGATCAAGGGGCTGGATTGAGGACAGGCTGAGGGTGCTAGGCTTGTTCAGCCTGGAGAAGAGAAGGCTCCAGGGAGACCTGACAGTGGCCTTCCAGTACCTGGAAGGGACCTACAAGAAGGCTGCAGGGGGACTGTTTACAAAGGCCTGCAGTGATAGGACAAGGGGCAATGGTTTGAAATTAAAGAGTAGATATAGACTGGATGTTAGGAACAAGTTCTTCACTGTGAGGGTGGTGAAACACTGCAACAGGTTGTCCGGGGAGGCACTTGAGGCCCCATCCCTGGCCATCTTCAAGGTCAGGCTCAACAAGGTTCTAGGCAACCTGATCCAGTGGAGGATGTCCCTGCTGACTGCAGGGGTTGGACTGGATGAGCTTTGGAGATCCCTTCCAACTGAAACCATTCTATGGTGATTCTAAATAAGCAAGTAAGTTTAGGGACAAACATATATGAACAGGCAGACATATAAACATGAAGAAAATTTTTTTCACTGTGAGAGTGACAGAACACTGGAATAGGCTGCCCAGGGGGAGTGTGAAGTCTCCTTCTCTGGAGATACTCAAGACCTGCCTGGATGTGCTCCTGTGTGATCTGCTCTAGGTGCTCCTGCTCTGACAGGGGGGTTGGATTAGATGATCTTTTGAGGGCCCTTTCAACCCCTAACAGTCTGTGATTCTGTGAATCACTGCATAAGATCAAAAAGTTAGCACAAGAAGAGAAATCAGGGGAAAAATAAACAACAAAAAAAGGAGTACAGACCTTTGCAGCTTTCTTGTCTCCTTCAGTGCGAACACCTAATAGTCGTCTCAGCAAGAAATAGGAAATTTCTAGCTCTGTAAATATTTCTGGCAGTGCTCCAACTGCACCAAGAACTTGGCCTACCATTCGGTCAGCCCGACACAAAGTTGGATCAATCTTAGTTCCAACGCCTAGAACACAATAAGGAAAAGTCACAAGGAGTAACAGAAAGGTAGCTGTTACCTTTGTGCGTTAAAAGACTTCACGAAGATCTAAACCCCACAATCTGAGTGTGTACTGGGAATCCCCCTACCTGAACTGCACTGTGAGGGTGCCAGAGCCCTGGAACAGGCTGCCCAGAGAGGTTGTAGAGTCTCCTTTCCTCAAGACATTCCAAACCTGCCTGGATGCATTCCTGTATGACCTACTTTAGGTGCTCCTGCTCTGGCAGGGGGGTTGGACTGGATAATCTTTCACTGTCCCTTCCAACCCCTAACATTCTGTGATTCAGAATGTCAGCAAGACTGTAAGCTCTGTGATGAAGAAACATTCTACTGTTAAAGCTGGTAGCTAACAATGCAAGCTGATCTGCACTGGCCAGTAACACTCAGAAATACATCTTATTTATTAAACATCTACTTTTCATGCTCATGTTGTATCTCTCCACATATAATACTTTAAATTTCTCCTAGGCTTTTTGTTTTCCACGATGAAATACATTGTTGAATGTAAGCAAGTGATTTTAATATGCCTAAATAAATAACTATTTCCATAGGAGAATGTTCTTACCTATAAGACCTCCTGGAGCAGCATATTGCAGATCATTGTGTTCAGCAAAGAGGGACACTATTTTGGAGAAGATTGGCTTGCACATAAGTTTTCCTTCACTGTCCTTGGATACAATACCAGGCCGGACCTCAATTTCCTGGCCCACCTAATTAAAAAAGTGATAAAGTGATTAACTGATTGTTTCAGAGCAACATAAAACTAACTACTAGTCACAGACAAGACCTGCCATTCATACAAGTTCTTGGCTCTGGGCTGCTGTAGTGCTTCTAGGGCTCTCTTGCCCTTGTTTACTGCAAACTGAATGGCACTTAAAGCTCTTCACCTTATAGCCAATGCACCAAGGAATTTTCTTTCCAAAACTATTCATAAAACTCCTTTAGCAAAGGCTCTTTATCAGCAGTAATTCCAATATTTAGAAATTAATTTAATTTAAAAAGAATATTTCATTTAGAAATGTTACAGCACTGAGAAAAATGGAGCTAATTTGACCAGGGTAAGTGACCAGCATTGATAAATGAGATACAGGTTGTATAAATGTTTGAAGATGTGGTTTGCTTTCCAGTCTAGCAGAGATAAATGTTTGAAGATGTGGTTTGCTTTCCAGTCTAGCAGAGAAACTTTTCATGTTTGCATTTATTGACAGTATCACAGAATCAAAATTAAGATCAAAATAGAGAATCAAAATTAAGATCAAAATAGAGAGAATACCTAAACAGGAAAGCAGGACCTGTGGGAAGCCCCACACACTTCCAAGGTGCTTTCAAAACACTTTTCCTCCCCTCTTCCCCCCAGTAATTCAGGAATTAAGTTGCAGCACAGAAAAAAACCCAAAACAAAACAAAAAACAAACCAGCTCCCTCAATTTTTGTAATCAATGAAATCAGTATTGCCATAAGTAGAAGTTAAGATCTGAGTAACAAAAATTGATTAAAAAAACTAAAAAAGTCAGGGTTACTTGTTCTGGTATTTTAGAGAAGGAAACTAAAAATGAGGTACAGGCAGACAGGACTTAAAAAACAAAAATCAATTAGGGATTAATTTTGCATTAAGCAAGGAAAACCTCTAATAATTATTATTACAATCTGCAGATAATAAAGGGAAAAGGTTACCTTTAAGACACCCTTTAGAATACTGCCACCAGCTACACCTCCCTTAAGGTCATCAACTTCACAGCCAGGCTTGTTGACATCAAAAGATCTAATTACTGCAAAGAGAAAACCATAATCAGGCTTGTATTTAAGACCAGGTTTTTAAAGAAGTAGTTTCTTCCTTTAGGAACTTGGAGTGCTTCCCTGTTCTTATGAAGGTAGACAAATACTCCTAAATATTCCAAAAACATAAGCCAGAAGACCAAAAGCTGAAAAATATTTTATTCTAGATTTTTCAGAACATGGTTGATTTTGTTCTCAAAACCACTTAAGCTGCTCATAAGCATAAATGTCTTTTCAAACTGTTTTTACATAGCAGAAATTAAGTTCAAGATCAGTATCTGAAAAAGAAACCAAGTCCATTGTGAATATCAGAAGTGGTTTTGTAAAGCTGTTTGACCTTGTTTTTCATAAGTTACCAGTTTCTCTGTATTCTGAATATATTCTGTAGGTCTCTCATGCTTTATGTGTGCACTTGCAGCCATGAAAGCCAATCATATCCTGGGCTGCATCATGAGAAGCATAGCCAGCAGGTCGAGGAAGGTGATTCTCCCCCTCTACTCCACTCTGATGAGACCCCACCTAGCATACTGCATCCAGTTCTGGAGCCCCTGCTACAAGAAAGATGCAGACGTGCTGGAATGTGTCCAGAGTAGGGCCGTGAGGATGATCAGAGGCCTGGAGCTCCTCTCCTACGAGGACAGGCAGAGAGAGTTGGGGTTGTGCAGTCTGGAGAAGAGAAGGCGCCAAGGAGACCTTATTGTGGCCTTCCAGTATCTGAAGGGGGCTACAAGAAAGCTGGGGAGGGACTTTTTAGGACTAGGGGGAATGGAACAAAAATAGAAATGGGTAGATTCAGATTGGATGTTAGGAAGAAGTTCTTCCCCATGAGGGTGGTGAGACACTGGAACAGGTTGCCCAGGGAGGTGGTGGAAGCCTCATCCCTAGGCCGGATGTGGCTCTGAGCAACCGGATTAGTGTGAGGTGTCCCTGCCCATGGTGGGGGGGTTGGAACTAGATGATCCTTGAGGTGCCTTCCAACCCTGACAATTCCATGAAAAGAGCAAACAAATGGTTTCATCCTGAGGCACCTGAATTTCACAATGTGCTGGACACGACCGATAATTTTGATGATTATATCCAGGAGAAAAGAGACTAATACAGAAAATCTAACCAGGCTACCTGTAAGCTTTTCATGGAAATAACTTAATTTTCAGATTCAGTGGTTTGTCAGTACTTTGTTAAATCAAACTTAAATTCATAGCAACTAAAGGAATATTTTTAAGACAAATAAATATCAAGTCTTTATTCCATTTCTGTGCTGTCATATAGACAGAGTATGTACAAAAGCCAGTAATTACCATGAAGAGATTTAACTATAGATTTAACTATGAACAAACAATATTGGAATGAAAAAGACATGGCAACTTTTAAAATATGAGCACACTAAATGCTTCTTTTAAATCTACCTCTTCTTATTGCACTCAGCAACATGCTATTTTAAGTGCAGATACAGCTATTCAATGGTTAGCTACAAAAGCCCAGACCTAAGCATTTACATACCAATAAGCCTTGGTTCAGATGTGAAGTCTCGCAAAGGAACTGGGATTTTCTTCACTATATACTCACAAACTACCTCGATGTTGTATTTCAGCTGTGCTGAGATTGGAATTATTGGAGCTCCTTCTGCAACTGTACCTAAACCAAAATCAAGTTCAACATCAAGCCTTAATACAGTACTCACAGCAATGTGACCAAGTGTTGTGTCATTGGTACAAATACTTAGGCATTTCAAGTCACAATTTCTGTGTATTTCCCAAAGTGGTAACTATCAGAGCATGCACTCTTCCCTTCAACATGTTAACTCAAACCACTCAGACCTACTTTTCGAGGCTTTCTGGAACAACCCTCATATTGCCTCTGGGTAAGCGCGTACTGAAGAAGCTTTCTGTTGCTCTCTGAACACCGTGCAAGATAATCTTGTTTTCTAAGGGAGAATTCACTTCCTACATTGTGAAGTATTCTTAAGATCTGAAATATTCTTAAGATAAGCTCTTCAGAGAGATCAGACAGCTCAGTATTTGATACATCAGCATTTATTTTACAGTCAGATTTCCCTGACTAAAATTCCTATCACTCTAATCAGCTATATTTTCTAAGTGTTGCAATACAAGTCTTTGAGAACAATCCTAATGTTATGGGAGGCTTGGTAAGTATTATTAATATTTCTCATGTAGCTTGAGTTCTCAAACTCCAAATTTACACATCAAGCCATCCTCACATAACTGTTGTGAACAGCTTGTGCAAGGCAACAACTAGAAAAAACAACAACAAAAAAACAACAGAAAGAACCATTGATGACTTTTGATAGTGACACTCCAGCTCTGCAGCTTTTCACATACACCAGCTGCAGCAGGTTAAATAGAATATCCTAGTAAAGATGGACCTCAAAGCACTAGACTAACACTGAGCAGAGCTTTAGAGAGTAGGGTAACACTGCCTGATCTGGACTTACAGAGAGGGATGAAAGCCCAGCCTTGTGTGGTTAGGTAAGCTACCATATTTATACCTACGAGGTGCCCCTAACAAGTACTGCACTCCAGTAAAATCACAGTACAATCTCCACCAAAGAAACAAGCCAAGAACAAACAATAGCAAGAACAAGTCTAATGGGGAGCAGCTGAGGGAACTGGAATTGTTTAGTTTGGAGAAAAGAAGGCTGAGGGGAGACCTCACTGCTCCCTGCAACTACCTGAAGGGAGGTTGTACTGAGGTGGAGGTCAGCCTCTTGTCCCTGGTGATAGGATGAGAGGAAGCAGCCTGAAACGGTGCAAGGGGAGGTTTAGATTGGATGTTAGGAAAAATTTCTTTATGGCAAGAGTGGTCAGAAATTGGAATAGGTTGCCCAAGGAGGTGGCAGACTCACTGTGCCTGGAAGTGTTAAAAATTTGTGTAGACATGGCACTCTGGGACATGGTTCAATGGCCATGGTGGCGTTAGCGTGACTTGATGACCTTAGAGGGCTCTTCCACACAAAACAATTCTATGATTCCAATGAATCTCCAAATCAGTGAAAACTACTAGGTAAGAGCCATTGCTATTCATTTTACATGCAGGGCTCCCATCAACAGCCTCAAGAGTGTTGTACTCAAGTTGTCTGAAACAGAAAAGAAGCACAACTCCAGTGGTCCATTTTTAAGATTATCAGACTCATCTGTTAGCATTGTCTGAACAAGAGAAGCTTTTCTCCAAACATAGAGAAAACCACATCTCCACCACTAACTGGATTTCTGCTGATGAAAACTTACCTTGTACAAAAGCAAGAATCTGTTCATATTGTTCTTTAGCCTGGCTCTCTTTCACCAAATCAATCTTATTCTGTAGAATCAAAATGTGTTTCAGTTTCATGATTTCTATAGCAGCTAGATGTTCTGAGGTCTGGGGTTGAGGGCATGATTCATTACCAGCTGAAAGAAGAAAAGTGACTACAATATAGAAACTATAAAGGTAGACAAAACTCTTGCAGATAGAACATCTACTTTCCACTGCATCTTTATTCAAAAAGACAGTCACCTCTCACTGAACTACATGTGGAGCATCCAAATTAGTAAGCACATGAAGCATCCAAATTAATAAGCACCTAATCCTCCCCTGAACTACTAGCTGTAGTATCCACACAATATATGACAGAGGAGAGGATGACAGAGTGGTTTCCCCATTTTTGCTCCCAGTTGAAACACATTTAAAAATTCCAAAGATGCTGACAGTTAACTTGTGTCTGCTTGACTTATTCCATCCTTCAGCTCTTCAAACATCGCAGTACTGACTGCAATTCACCCTTCAAGCAATATTTTGCAATTCTTTGCCATTCTATTCTCACTGAAGCCACAGAAATGCCTAGATCCCCAAACTCTGTAGCACACTAAATATACCACGTACGAGAACAGGGAAGCTTTCAGCATGGTTTGGATTCCTGCCATCCAAGAACCCAGCTTTTTGGCTGATGTGCCATTATGGTTGTTTATCTCACTTGAAGTTTGGTCTGTTGCACTTTCTAGATTCAAACAGCCAGCAGGAATGACTTCTCACAGCTATCTCAGACTCCTGAAGCCGTTTTTCTTGTCTGTTGACGTGCTTTACACAGGTAAGATAATTGCTATTATCACTGCAGACCACTATATTGTTCTACTGGCACACAAAAATCAGTTTTACTCACTCCCTGTTGGTGGCAAATAGGAACAAAAATCGACCCCACCAAGGTAAGTCTCCTGCACTCTTGACTTTGCCTGTGTTCATCTGGGATTACTGTTTATACTGATGTTTGTGGACTCTCCTGCCTGGCAAAGGCAGATACATATTTAAAGCAAACTGAAGCTTCAGAGACATTCAAAATGTACCTGTAGGTAATTGATTTCCATTAGAGCCGATATAAGTTTTACAGTATTATATCACCTACAAGGTTTCACTTTACCTAACTGATCTCCTATCAATCAAGCCAGTTACCAAACTAATGAGTACTAGTGAGCTTTTAAAAAACCCAGCTTGTTAGGGTACATTTGTACTGTAGCATCACTTTATTTTCTTAAACACATCAAAAGAATTCACTTGTTTTAAACAGTCACCTCACACCACTAAATTTTAAAGCCCATATAAAGTTGCTTCATGATATAAAAAAACCCCAAAACCCCAAACCCCAGATTTCTGGTTTTGTGTAGCAATCATTACCTATCAACAGTAAAGCTGCATCCATTACTGCTGCACCGTTCAACATAGTAGCCATCAAAATATCATGGCCAGGACAATCCACAAAAGAGACATGCCTGTTGTAGAAAAAGGTTACACAAAGTCCAAAAAGCCAGTTATCAAACAGCTTCTCTGACCAATTTATGTGAATAGTTAGGCAGACACAGAAGTTAAAAGCATCCTTCAAATGAGAATCACTTCAAGACAGCTGCTGAGAAGTTACAGCTTTAAAGTCATATGGCATGGAATACCCCTTTGGTCAGTTTGGGTTAGCTGGCCTAGCTGTGTCCCCTCCCAAAATCTTGTCCACCCCTCAGCATACTCTTGGTTGCAGGGGGTTGTTGGAAAAGCACAGCCTTGGTGCTTGGCTCAGAACCAGCCAAAAAACTGCTTTGTTATCAACACCCAGCTACATCACTGCAAAACACAGCACTACAAAGACGCTGTTGGGACAATTAACTCCAGCTCAGCCAATACAACAGTCTACTCAGTGGTCACTGAATAGTTTTTCTCAGTTTTAAGATTTGATGGCATATATCTGTATTAGGTACTACTTTAATGTTTCACAAATGTAAAGTAGACCAAATGCAAAATAAAACCCAAGCAAGCAAAAAAACCCAATAAAACAAACATCACAAGCTTTCTCTCTTTTAAAGGATGTGCCTATTTCTCCTATGTTAGAAAATGATGCATCTTTGACTACAAGGCTGTAATTGCACTTGACTTCAAAGATTTATCTACATTACACAGTTTCAAGGCCCAGCCTGACAGGGTGCTGGGCTATCTCACTTACATATTCTTACCCTGAAAGGTTGGACTAGATGATCCTTGAGGTCCCTTCCAACCTGATATTCTATGAATCTATGAATGTTACAGCTCCTCATTCCAAATTTTTGTTGTGCAGGCCATAACAGCTTATTCATTACATTTCTGCTTAAACCTGTTCACTGTGGAATCCTTGGTTCACCCAAGGAATGCCACCAAAAAGCAAGGAACTAATTTGTGCTTTGCTGACAATGTTACAAATCTACTATAAGCAAATAAACAGTAAGATAAAGAATCCAAAACTTTTAATTAGCAATAATGGCTGCATGACTGCATGTCACAACCCACAAGTTGCTAGAACAAGTGCTTTACTGGGAATCTGGGGAAGGGAAATCTGTGGTTACAGCACTGATTTGCCTGTGTACACATACATACACATTGTACACATATAAACCCGGAATCTCATACAAGAGTCTCTGTGACTACTCTCATTTGAACAACCACTGTGAAGACCTATGCAACAACTGTTGTAGTTAGTGTGCCTGCATAATGACCATGCTATGCTTATTTTAAAAAGTATATAAAGAACATATGGCCTCCAGAGTCCAGGGAGCCCTGATCTCACGTTAAGCATCAGGCTTTCATATGTTTAAGAACTTGGAAAACTTTTCTACCTCAAGGAAGACAAAGATTAACAAAACTAACTCTCCGGGAAGGAATTTTAAAGATGTGTTTGTGAGGTTCACATTAGTTCTCATTCCATTGTCTTTAAAATATACTTGTATTAATAGCAGAAAAATGTCATTTTGGAGTCCTGCAAATACCAGAGGGCAGGAGACACGGCTGTGCTCTGCCACAGACCGTGTGTCGCAACTAACACCAAGGCAGTTCAGATGATACCTTAGATCAGGGGTGCCATAACAATAATTCTGCTCACAGCTCAGCTTTGACTATCTTCATTTTTGTAAGAGGATGTTTAGAAACCCCCACAACTATACCATTAATTTCACAGCAGTTACCTGACTAGTTTAAAGTTCCCTTTAGTGCCAGGAATATCTGTGGGGAACTCATCTGGGGTGCTACTTCCACAGGATCGGTAACACTCTGGCCGGGAACAGCTTGGGTCATCCAACTTGTAAATCTGTAATTTTTACAAATTGAGGGGGAAAAAATAAAATAGAAAATTAAGTCAGCAAGGATTAGTGACCTGTAAGCTACACATGCACCTTGAAATACATTCACAAGATATTTGCTAGATTCTGGTAATGACTCACCTTCGCATTGGCATAACCCAGCTTGATTGTGATATTTCTTTCCAGTTCATTTTTAAATCTGACAGTGTGAACTCCAGAAATAGCTTTGACTACTGTCGACTTTCCATGGGCTACATGACCAATTGTACCTATGTTTCAAAAGCAAGGATTTGTCAATAAACCACTGTTTCATTTTGTGCAACATTCCAATCAGATCAACACCTAATTACCCCAATTACTCTCTGTAAACACAAAGTCCAGAAGGGTGCATGGGTTTCATGAACGTTTTTGTTTAAACAAACAAGATCCTAAATTGAGCTCCCAATGGACAGATCTTTGCAATTTCACCAAACTCATTTCAATGTTTAAGGTAAAATAAACTTTGCTTTAGCAGCTATTCCCCACTTCACTCAACAGTGTTCTTCAAGTTTTAAAATTGGTGCTTTTCAAGTTAAAAGGCTTTGACAAGTTTCTTCACAGAATCACAGGGGTTGGAAGGGACCTCAAATGATCATCCAATCCAACCCCCCTGCCAGAGCAGGAGCACCAGAGCACCAGGAATGCATTCAGGCAGCCTCTTTCAGGGCTCTGGCACCCTCACAGTGAAAAATTTCTCCTCACGTTTCCAGGGAACTTTCTATGCCTCAACTTCCAATCATTGCCCCTTGTCCTGTCACTGGGCATCACCAAGCAGAGCCTGACTCCATCATCTTGGCACTCACCCTTTACATATTTATAAACATGAATGAGACCCTTAGTCTCCTCCTCTCCAAGATGAAGAGCCTCACCTCCCTCAATCTCTCCCCATAAGGAAGATAATCCACTCCCTTTTTCATTTTTGTGGCTCTGCACTGGACTCTTTCAAGCAGTTCCCTGAGGTCCTCCATGAACTGAGGGGCCCAGAACTGGACACAATATTCCAGATGCAGCCTTTCCAGGGCAGAGTAGAGTGGGAGGAGAACCTCTCTCGACCTACTAACCACAGCCCTTCTAATCCACCCCAGGATGCCATTGGCCTTCTTGGCCACAAGAGCACATTGCTGGCTTATGGTCAACCTTCCTTTCACTAGGACCCCCAGGTCCCTTTGCCCTTCTCTGCTCTCCAACAGGCCAGTCTCCAACCTATACTGGTCCAGGGGTTTGTTCTTTCCCAGGTGCAAGACTCTGTACTTGCCCTTGCTGAATTTCATTAAATTTCTCCCTGCCCAACTCTCCATCCTAAGTCTTCCTTAACCTTGATAAAATTTGTAGTAAACCCACTATTGTTACTGTCTGTTTCAGTAAATAATTATCTGAAAGGTTCTTGTGTAGGCACCATATGCTGTTGTCTGAGCACCAGAGGCACACTGATGCACCCCTCTATTTCAGAAGTTTATTTTTACCTATATTAATTGTTGCTTGTCTGCTGATGACTTCTGGTGAGAGAGGCGTCAACTTGGTAACATCCTGTATGAGGGAGAATAAAAAAATATATTTAACTTGCATCTAAATGCATACAAAGCACTACAAATATTTTCTTAGCAATTATCCAGTAATTCTGTTCAGCAGAATCCAACTAAGCTCAATCTAATAATTATAGACTTGCATTCCTGTTTTTTAAATACAGGAGATAGGACAAAAAGTGAGTAAAATTGTGACTGCACATCAGCATAGCTTGCAAATCAAAACACTGATTGTAAACTGGTATAGGCTGCAAGGTGTGAAGGATGGAAGTAAACAAACCAAAAGCCCTCAAAAGAAGCTGACACATACACACACAAAACTCCTTCCCTACCCCTAACTTTAAATTACATGTAACAGGCAAATCCAAATGAACTTTCCATGGGCTACAGAGTGAGCTGCAACTATGTTTTAAACCCAAAGGCTTGTCAATAAACAGTAGTTTAATTTGTGTAAGGTTCCACTATATTCAATACATAATTACAGCTAACACTTTGGAGTCAGTAAGTGAAGAGATTTCATTAGTGCCATGACTGTAATTTTGGGTTGTGGGTTTGGTTTTGTGTTGGGTTTTTTCCTTTGTTTTAGCAGCTACTTTTCCCCCAAGTACCATTATTGCAACCACAGATACTAGACTTGAAGAGTTGTTTTGGTGTTTTTCTAAAGCTGTTTGTCCAGTCATTGGACAAATGTTGAAATCCACTGAAATGCTCCTCTGCACTGATTTTGAAACAATTCGCAGTGAGATTTTCATCCTGCACTGAATTCATATGGATGAGCTGCTCAGTTCAAGCAAAGATAATGACTACAGAGTCCTAAGTGCAGGACAGGATACAAACAGTTTGCTAATACAGAGCTAACACACACACAAATGTACATTAAATCATATATTATGACATAGTAAGCACTGTGATTGACAATCAAACTCATCTCTGTAATAATGAAAGCGCACACGTTCTGTTCTTAAGCATTACATGAACAGAATGCTCACATCCAATACAAAACCAGGTTTTGTTCCACAGGCAATTTCTGTTTCTTCTATATCTTAATTAACTTATCTTAATTTCTACAAGCACTGGAGTCAACGACCTGCAGATGGCACCCTGTAGCAGGGTGACAGGCATGTAAGCATGATGCAGATCCTGTCATCAAGATGATTGTTCCGGGTGCACACAATTGTGCACGCATGCAATTCTTCCTCTCAAGATTGGTACAAGATAAGTTCAACTATAAAATTCTCTGCATTAATGAGACAACTGAAAAACTACAAAATAGGCCTTAAAAGGCAATTCCTACTGACCTCTCAAGTAGGCTTATCTCTTTCCAACCGGCTAATGCCATGGTCAATAATAAAAGCAAGTAAGGAAACTTTGTGAAATCACTAATGTCCCTCACCAATGAATATCACCATGCTTAGCTGCAACACAAAAAGAACTCTTGGGCTCAAACTCCAAGAATATCTAGTTTGGTGAACACCAGGGAGGCAGCAATAGGATTTTCAACTGGTTTTGTCTGCATCTATGTGTAATAAGTGAGACAGCCCAGGGGAGACATTAAAAGGGAAGACTACCACAGCAAGACACCACTGCAAGTGATTTTTTTGGGTAATCCAAAAAAATTCTTGGTAGCCCAAACAAGATAGGGGTGGCAACCAACTCATCTAACCTGTTGGGGAAACAGAAAGCCAATGAATGGTTCTACTTCGGAGCGGAAAGAGCCTTGAATAGTACTAAGCAAGACAGCCCTTACAAGGAGAAAACTCCGTGTCTCCGGCACTGTCACAGAAAAGCTTTACTCTAAAAGCCGGGACGCCAGCCGATCGAACCTCAGACTTACCTCACTAACAAGCCAAGCTCCTCATCCAGCCAACTCAAACACGCTACGACCAGCCGAACCTGCTCCCAGCGCCGCCGCTCTGCCCGGCGCCTACCTCCATCTATGCTCTCCTTTAGCCCCGGCGTGCTGCAACCCAGCCCCCGGAAGCACCACCGCCTACTGCGGCCTCTTAGACCTCACCAGCTCCAACGACGACGGCGGGCATGGAGAAAGGCATGGATCCCCTCTGCCTCCAGACGCCGCCGCCGCCACCATCTCCCCGCCCCCCCCCCCCCCATCCCTCAATGGCTGGTCCGCCCAGCCGCCCCCCGCATCCACCGCTTCTAGGCGCCCCCACCCGCGGCCACCTGCCCCAGTCCACTGGGCGCCCGGCGGGCGAGTCTCACCAAGGTAGCAAGGTCCTGCCGGCTGAGGTGCGGCTGCCCCAGAGTCACTCCCGCCTCATCCCCCGCCATCTTGGCCCGAAGAGGAAGCGAGGAAGCCCGCGCAGTCGCCTGACCCCCGGCTCCGCTCGGCACCGCCGACCGTGGCGCGTAGTCCGGCACTCGCCGGCGGGCGAGCAGACGCCCAGCTCGGGGACTCGCCGCGCAGAGCGGCTCGAGACCGCCAGCAGCGCCGCCGAAGGGCTAGGTGCGGCTCAGGCACGTCGCGGGGCAGCCCACAGAAGGACCCTCGTGGCCCTCACGCCGGGTGATGCAACCGGGCCTGGTGCAGGGGCCGTTCCGCGTGCGCCGGCGCCGCCAGGGAAGCGAGCGCGGTGCGCGTGCGCGGGCCGGAGCGGCGGCGGCGGGAGCGCGCGGTGCGCCTGCGCCTCGCGCCCGCTGGCGGGTAACGGTCGAGGGCCGAGGGTGCTGAGGGGCTGCTGAAGGGGCGACCCGGGGTGGAGGATGCGCTGGTTAAACCTCACCGCTGGGGAGTCCGTGTGGGTGGTCTTGCACACAGCTGTCAGTTACCGCTGCAGGAACGAATGTGTGGGGAATCCGCGCTCTTAAGCGGTCATGCGGAACGGGAATTGTCTTTTGTCTTTCCGACGCGTCGGCTGGGCCCGCGGTTACTGTGTAGGAGTGCTGTGCGTACTACGTGTGTAAAGTACTACCATGGCTTCGGTAGGGTGATCAGGATGGGGACCTGGTTTGGTGCAGGGATACGCCAAAGAGGGAAGACTGGCCCTGTGTTTATGATTTATGTGTGTCTAACAGCACGGCACTGTAGTCTTATTTGGGGCAGAGAGTGGGAGTGATGCAGAAAGGAAGATTAGGGTAAAATTAAAAGATAATGCTTGTATGTGCTTATTTCCAATTGACATCTTTAACTTGATACCTCATCAGCTTACCAGCTTGAACGATAGCATGTCACTATATATGTTGGTAATCTTTGTTACCCATCAGTCTGATAAGGTTTTGAATTTCAACCTGTCTTTTGTAGGGTTTTTAGTACTTAGTGTTAGGGAGACTATGTGGATATAAATCCATGCCCTAGGATAGGAACAGCTTTTGTACCAAACAGAGCTGGGCACAACATACATGTGATGAGAGCCAGTTTACAGGTTCAACAGAGACCAAAGGCCAAATTCACAGCTCTTTGTGGGAAATCAAATTATCTTCTCCTCATGGAAACTTTGTGATGCTACTAATAGGATTTCTTCTAGGATCAGAGGAACAGGTTTAAGTAACCAGTTATGTCAAATACGTGGACATTCATCAGCAGTGGCTTTGTCCACTGGAAAAAGCAATGGTTTTCAGATCTTACCTGGCAAACTGCTTAAGTCAAAAATACCCCAGGTTCGGCACAGGCAATGATATGATTGAAATCCAATGATGGAAATCTGTGAAACTGGTGTGTCTGGTTTAACAATGCTAGTAACGTCTCACTTTCACAAATGCTACTATTTCCATTCTTTCCTGATACAAGAATTAGTGAATTCTGATGAATATCCCTATAGTAAACACATACCCAACGTGCTTGTTTTGAAGCAATTAATAGGAACATGGTGAGAAACATTACAGGATGTGTAATGGTGTTGCAAATGACAGCAGGCATTTTGTTTTGCAACCCAGTATTTTTTGAACGTTAGTCTGGAAGATAAATTTGCGTATCTATTCTTTCATCCGGCCACGTGATGTTTTCAACTGTGTATAAAATATCATACTTCTGGCAGAAATAGTAGACCGAGATACACCAAGTATAGTGGGAACATGATGCAATACTTGGTTGTGGTTGCCTCGACATCCAGGCATGTATAATCACTCTTAAATGAACCGAAAATACTAGACTCTCTAGTTAGCCATTTAAATTATGCAAGAATGCAGTGCAGTTTAAAATTATGGAAACAGTTTTTGTTGTCACTTTTTGCAGCAGCCTTTAGAAAGGATTTAATCTTTGCCAAGAACCCTGTCAGGAATCTGAAAAGAAAAAGAAAAAAAAACCACAACAAACCACAAACTGTTGCTTCTATTTTAACAATGAGGTGATAAATTTTACATATTCTGAAATAGTCTGGTCACTGTATTTGGAAATATTTGTAGTATGAAGCAAAACCAGAACAGTTGAAAGACTGCAAATGTCTGATTAAAGTAGGTCAAAACATTTACATGAGTTGCTGAGTACATGCAAGTATAAATTACCTAAAGTTTAAAATGACTCAGATAAGATGGTAAATAACATTTTGGAGTTACATTAAAACACTATGTCCAGAATTTTATTCATTGCAAGCCTCAATGGCAGTCGGTACTACTTAGTAACCAACTTTGTAGAGATACTTTGTATAGGTCACCCCAAATCTCTCTGTAAGTTAACTAACATAATGTTGATACTGCTGGCCATTGCTGAGGCCCCAGATTTAAGTTTCACATTTTTTATTTAGGAGATTGGAATTGGGGTAGTAGTAACATATTTTGGATGTGGTGCTTGGGAATATGGTTTGGGGGTGAACCTTGTAGAGTAGGGTTATCAGTTGGACTTGGTGATCCTGAGGGTCTTTTCCAACCTGAATATTTCTGTGATATTTTGATTTTTTATTTTTTTGTATAGGCAAATTGCCCTGTGTGAAAGGGATGGAGGGAGGGGGTGGTGTGTGCTTTTATATGTTGAGAATAAGTATATCAAAGCTATTGGGCTTTTTTTGTTGTCATTGTTTTGGCCAGGTTTGAAGGTCATCTTCTGTGGCAGTGTGGAGGAGAGACCTGAAGATCATCTTGTGCCTTAGCTTGCCACAAACTGCAAACAGCAAGATGACAGTCAGGTAAAACCAAACCAGTCCTAACTATCCTGCTGAGCTGCTTCTGTTCTTGCTGGCCAATGAAAGTTAAAAGTCTGAAAAGAGCAGAAGGAGTTTTGGTTGGATCATTTATGTATATGAGAAACTTGTTTTCTTCTCTGTTTTTTTTTCTCTGCTGAAGCATGACGTGTGAGTGGGTATGTGCTTGTGCAGCAGCAGACATATCCTATAAATAAAGGAGAGGACGTCGTAGTTCGAGACTTAGGCAGCAGGAACTGTAGCTGTCTTGGCAGAGTCCCTATGTGAGGGGTGGTTGTTGCACTCCAAGTACACAAGTAACAGGTTTTTAAACAGTGACTGGGAAGACAGGGTAAATTTGCTGTGTGAGCCGGTACGGTGGAATAGTGTATAGTTTGCCAAGTTGAGAGGGGCCAGGCTGTTGGAACGAGGGAGTGAATGGGAGCAGGTTGGTTGTAGCATGGAATAAGTGGGAGCAGTAAGAGGCCAGGGTGAGAATAGCAGTGGGAAGTCTTTTGTGAAGGATGCATGGAATAGCTGGTTCATTATCGTGTGAAGCTGTGAAAGGTGGGAAAGATGTTGAGCTTTGGAGGTGGCAGCTATAGAGGACGTACACTCCTGTTTTATAAATCAGGAGTATGGTGGGGGTGGTAATGAGAGTCTGAAAATAGGCAGTGAAGGGGATGGGAACAGCATTTTAACGGGGAGAGGATGGCAGCCTGTGGCCTGCTATTTAAAGCAGTGAGTGACATAGAAGGTGATGGGGAGGTACGTAACCACAAATGGTTGTGGGGTGGTAATGGCAACCCAACGATCCATGCAGTTTAGTTCACTTCTTAAAGTAAGAGTTTCACAGGTAAAGGCAAGTTAGAGAAAGCAAGGAGGTGATGTCTGTGCAGAGGCAAAGATCTGTGCACCCTGTGCTGGGCTGCCTGCGGTTTGCTGCTCGTGAGCAGCTTCACTGAGCGCCCGTGGCTGGCAGCCCTGACCCACTAGACTTTCCTGACCTGGTTCCCACGCTAGCTGGGAAGGCCGCCCGTGGCGAGTCGGGAGCTGGGACCAGCCCGCAACACCTGCGGGCCGAGCACTGGCCTGAATGCGGAGGAGTGGAAGGCACAACTTTGAGCCACCAAAAGTGGCTGCCTGCGGATGAGCGTCCTCAGGACCCCGACGCAGATCATGCTTTTGGTATCGCCTTCCCAAGCCTCAGCCATGCCTCCGCTAGGCACCGTTGAGGGACTGCTCTCCCAGGGCGTGCCTGGGCGTCCCGCGGGTGCCGGTGCGGGCTGGCGGCGGTAGGATCGAGCCTGCTCCTGGCTGACACAGCAAGGGGCAGGGAGGTGCTGGTGGGACTGGGCACGCTGCCGGGCGCGGGGCGGGGGCTGGTGAGCGGGGCCGGGCCGCCGCGAGGCGGTGGCAGTTTGCCGCCCCGGGCAGCCCCCCCCGGCCGGGCCCGCAGGTGGCGGCGGAAGTGACGGCCGGCGCGGGGTGCCTGTCGCGGGGGAAGATGGCGCCTGCGGCCGTGCTAGGCATCGCAGAAGGTAAACAAGTGTGAAAGGCGGGGGGCGGGCGGGAGCGGTACGGACCCCGGGGGCGAGGCCAGATCAGGCAGGGCCGGGAACGCCGGTGCCCGGGCGGCGCGGTACGGCTTCCAACCTCCCCAAGAGCACGGACCGCGAGGAGGAGGGAGCCCAGGATCCCCCCCCTTCCTCCGCCTCCTCCTCCCGGCTTTGCCTCAGCCATTGCCCCTCTCTTCAGCCCCCCGGCGCCTCCCTCTGCCGCCGCCGCCCCCGGCTTTATGTTACACCGAGGCCCCCCTCTCCGCCGTTCCAGCGGGAGGAGCCGCGTCTTCAGCTCCGCCGCTGCCGAGAGGTAGGTGAAGCCTCCGTCGGGGTTCGCTGGGCCCTCACGCCGCTGCGTACCCTACTGAGGGCAGCCCGGATCTCCTCCTGGCCTTCGGGGATCCTCCTTCCCCGGCTGTGCTGGCCGGAGCAGCGGGGATGGCGGGCTGGGTGCCCACGGGCGGCGGGAATGGAAGCGGCGGCGACGGGCATGGCCGTTTCGCGGCGGGCGGGCACCGGCGACAGCCTTTGCGCGCCCGCGGGGCGGACCGTCACAGGGAGGCCCCTGATGGGGCGGCTGCGGCCCAGAGCTGGGCGCCGCGGTCTCCTGAGGCGGTGCGTCTCTAACTCTGGGTCCGCCTCCCCCATTCGCCCGGGAGCTCGGCCCGTGTGCTCTCACGGCAGAGCAGTGCTAAACGTGTCAAACCGACAAGCTGAAGTAGGTCGTCTGAGTTCCTACCCTGAAAATGGGTATTTCGCGATGAGCGATACTGGGAGAGAAAAAAATGTCTGTGAGCTGAAGGGTGAAGCTGCCGCCCAGGATTGGTACTGGCGCGTTGACCAATTTGGTAAATACTTACATATCGCTTAAAAATGTAAAGTTACTCATTTTTCGGGGCTGGGGTGTCTTTATGGTGGGGGTTTTGTGGTTTGGTTGGGTTTCTTTCGTTTGATTGTTGTGTTGCTGTTTGGTTTTTTACCTTTAGAAGAATACGGGAACTATAAAGCTATTACTCCAGAAAAAGGCAGAACTTCTGAAGTCTGGCTTCCTGTTGACTTGTTTGCCCCAAAGATAATAACCCAACTTGTTCACCACCATTGCCCCAGTTCACATTCTGAACCCCATAGCATGCATCAACTTCCTGTCATTTTCCTTCCAACACCTAGCCAACATGTTTAATTTCTGCCATGTCCTATAAACTTTCCCACTGTCACTCATCTCCTTTCACTTTCCTTAATTATAGCCTATGGCTGGTTAGAATCTACACGTGTTGATTTGCCTTTCAGCAAGCAAAGCAGTACGGATACTGTTGAGCTCACATTGGAGACACCGGATCTTTTTCATTTATTTTACTGCCAGTTTGGGGGAAATTGTAAAAACTTAATTTGTTTGAGATTTCAGTCTGTCTGACAAATGAAGCTGACATTTGGCAATGAGATCAAAAGCTTCGTGTCTTGAACCAAAGGGGCAATCTCATTAATAATTTTTTTTTCAGAAGATGCCAAAAGTATTAACTAAGTTAGCAGTACATGTACAGATAACAAAAAGAGAATTGTAAGGGGTAGTTAAACTACCTTAATTTAGATTAAAATTATTTTTACAAATGTAGTTCAAATACTCCTTGTAGATCATGGCCTTTTTTTTTCTTATGCTAGAATTTTGTGACAAGTCAAAACCACTAGGGATATATTTTTGCAACCAAGAAATTCTTAACCTCCTACTTTCCTGTGTAAATACACCATGACTTTCTTGAGAAATAATCTTCACTCTTTATTAATACCCTTTTCTTACATTTGGAAAATGGCTTCTAGAAGCCACCAAAGAAAGAAATGTTGGCAGAGTAGTCCTGTCCACTTTGAGAGCAGTGGCAAACTGGTACTTTTCAACACTTCAGTAATTTTAGGCATTAGTGATACCATTTTTTCTAGCTAAAGACAGTTCTCATGGATATATCAAAAATATTTTATACTGGGTGCCTGTTTTCAGTAAATGTAATTGGAAGAGCATTGATCTGAGCTTGGCTCTACATTCAGGAGTGTGTTTTTCTGTACAGATGTAGTGCTGCAATGATCTTTTAGCCAGTTTATCTTCACGTCTGTGAAGTGCTGTTACATTGTCCACATAAATGGACTTGTATGATGGGAAACTAATGAATATCTCATTGATGTTAATTCATGAGACAGAAGCTGAGTTTGGATTCAGTTAGGTGAAGTTAAACTGGTCATGTAACTACAGCAGATGAATGTGTATGACAGCCTTAAAATCTTTTTGATAGTCATCCTAGGCTTGATTTATGGGCTGAGCTGGAGAGCATATTTTCCCTCTGGTAGCTAGTGTTGTAAAAGGAAGTTTATGACGTATTACATCATTGATTAGTGATCTTCTACATCAGCTATCATCTGCATCAAATACATCGAGAGCTATACTCTTCAACAGGATTTAAAAAATACTGTTCTGACCTTTTGTGTATGTTCTTGTAACATTTGCATCCTTCTTTGCAGAAAGACTAAGTTGGTTTATAGTATAATTGTTTAGGAATAGAGAGTAATATGACCTGCAAAAACTATCCATTATGAATATGTGCATATGAGAGCACCAACACTGCAGCTTGAGCTGGAGGTTTATCCAAAAGAAAGCAACAGAACACTCTCTCTTCATACTGTACTCTATGAAGGCAGCTAAAGACTGCTCAGTAGTGTCCTAGCATACTTAAGAGAATGACATATAAACATACTGAGCTGAGACACGATACATACTGAGTTATAGTATGATTGGTTATAACAAGTTCCAGTAATGCTTCCAGCATAACCATAATGACTTGGAAGCAATTGTGTTGTAAAGGTGCCACTCGTTACGAACTGATGCAGACAGGGGTAGCAACATGGGCTGTCTTGGTCAGATGCATGCCCCTATAAATTTTTTCATGGAGCGTGGACAATTTTCAGGAGTCCCCAAGTTTTCATTTCAAGAGTTCTAGCAGTCTGATTCCCCTGACTTGACATTGATTGGTAAGGTCCTCCTTGCGTCTGAAGTAACCCAGCAATTTTGTAATTCTCAGCAGGGATCCCATGAAGTCCTTAGTGTGAAGCTACTGATGGGTTTAAGAGAAATTGTTTCCCTGACTTAGCATATTAATTACAAAGAATTTTAGATAAAATACATACGAGCTCTGTGTGTTTCTTTGTTTCTCACAATTAGCAATTGGATAGTTTTGATCTTTATGTGTTTCTTTGTTTCGCTCATTCACAGCTGGATGGTTTTGATACCCACTCGTTATTGATCTATATTATTTTTAGTTCATTTGTTCTGTTGATGTTAGTGGGGTGTCATGAGGAGAAATGGAAGTTGCTACAAGATTTAATGGGTTTGGTGTCCCAAGCGTGTAAACAAAGGTTTCATTTTGGGGATAAAATATTCACAGTGTGTGTTTGTGCACTCCTGTTCTTACTCATTCAGTACACTGCATTCAAAGACCCATTTTTTTAGTGATGAGTATGTACAGTTGTGAAAGTTTTACATATCTGTGCAAATACCTGTATGTATTGTATTGTCATACCTGTGTATAACGTTTTACTATGGTGAAATACCCTTTTGTGTAGGAAAGTGTTTTAACAAAGTTAGAGTTGAAGAGTTCTACTCAATGAAGTCTTTGCTATGCACCTTGCTACTTAAAGCATAGGTAATGGCTTTAAAATTGCCACTTAAACATGTGCATTTGATGGATGCAAGGAACAGTATAGATTGGATTTTAAGCTTTATTTCAGTACTTGGTAACAAAAGTATGGTTCTGTATTGTCTGGTGAAATATCTTTTCATGGAACTCATAGAGTGCTTTATGTGAAAATTCCTTGTTCAGCTGTGTTCACATAGGTGCTTTATCAGAATTTCTATGAGGTAGGGTGAATGAACAAGTACTTCATAATCTCTAAACAAAGGAACTTGCTAGTTTTTTCTTCTGTCTTAGTATCTCAAATGAGTTATTAAGGAACAACAGCAAAGCAGAGATCTGCCTTTCAGCTGGTGTGCTAAAGTTGGTATTGCCAGTACTTGTCTAGAATAATACATTTCTATCCCTGGAAAGTCAACATAAGCTTACATATTACATAAACTGCACACCTATTTAAAGGCTGATTTTTCAGGAAGTTCTGCTTTTGTATAGATTTTTAAAACAAACAAGGCATGAGCCCAGAAGAGGGTATTCCAGAAGTTCCTTCTCAATAGCATTGTGCATTTGGACTTCATTTCTTCTTCTTGTGACTAAGAGCCTCAGACACCCTGAGGAAAGAAGGTTCTCCTTGTTCAGCAGGAAAAAGCAGTCTGGAACAGCGTTTTCAGACTTTTATTACAGCTGCAGAATAAAGATGAGAAATCAGTGTTCCAAGTAAGTGCTTTTACAGTCACAGCAGAGTAGACTCTGTAATGCATTATGTGCTAAAAGAGGAAGAAATGTCAGGACAAAGCTAATAAGGTTAAGTGTATTTCTCTTTTGGCTTTTCAGCAGAAAATGTTAGTTCCTGTGCTGCATTATACTGCGCAGAACAATGCAGAACGTTAACTTCCATATTTTTTTCTAATATTTTTTTCCCCCCCTTTTATCTTTATACACTGGATTTTTTTTTGTTCCAGTTTTCTTACAGACTACTGCAGGCTACGTGCCTTCCTTTGGATTAAGTGTGCTATTGTGATTTGCATGCATGAGGAAAATCGAACTCGGAATTGTGCATTTTTATTGAAAATAGAGGGGGGGAAAAAATCATTACGTTATTGTCCTCTGGGAAATAAGCTGCAGCATTTGAATAGTGCATAGAATTACATCTAAGATTGCAAGTGTGTGTGTGTGTGGGAGGAATGGCATAGCTATGCTTTAGAAAAATGACTTCATTTGAGAGTATTTTGTATTACCTTTTTAATATTTGAACTACCGCATTGCTATTTGCTTGTGGCTGAGGATAGTAGCTATAGAAATGAAGATTTTTCAAGAGTTGATCATCATCTGTATTTAACAGTCTCCTTTCATGGTTTCTGTGCTTTTTTTTTAAACCTCTTGTGTATTTGGACTGGCCAGTACATTTTTCTGTTGTAAAGGAAAATATTTCTACTGACACTGTTAATGGCTTTATGCCAAAAAAAGGGTATTTACTCCTTTTATTTCATGCAGGAAGACAAGTAATCCTTCGCTTTTCACTCACAGCACCAGACTGGTAGAGTCAGATAATGGTTGCACTCGATCTTAAGGGTCTTTTTTAACCAAAATGATTCTATGACAGAATTCTGAAGCTTCTTTAGATGGTGTTATGGAGAAGTTTTACTGGTTTTGTCTCATAATCCATTAAATGCTGTGTGATGTTTGGGGGGAAAAATATTGTTTGAGATGAAAACTGTAGATTTGCTAAAAATAATATAATCAGGGATGTGAAAAGAAGGATTAAGTGACACAAACCCCTACATTCTAAAAGCATTCTGAAATAATAACTTCAGAGTTTTGACCACTTTGTAACTGTTGCAGAGTTTTGTGGTTTAATTCTGGTTTTAATATATTGTTATGAAATACACGTTTTTAGGGAGATATGAACTGAAACCCTAAAACATGCCTCTTAAATGCAGGGGGCTTAAAATGGTATTTTGTTGGTGATTACTACCACTTCATTTTTTGACAGATTTAAAAGTGTAGTCCTTTAAGTCTTATTTTGTGTGTTTGTGTCTTATTTCTGTTAAATCACAGTTAAACGGATGGTTGGGAAAACAACAACAACAACAAAAAGGAAAAAGTGACGTCCTAACAGAATCACAGACTGGTGGTGGTCCGAAGGGACTTTTGGAGGTCACTTGGACTTGGCCCCGTACTCAGCAGGGCCACCTGGAGCTGGTTGCCCAGGACTGTCTCTGATGCATTTTTCTTTTTTTTAGGGGGATGTTGTGTATTACTTGTTTTGATCCTTAAAAAGAAGACTGGAGATGCCTCTCTGGGTTTGGTGCATTTGTCTCTGCTTACCTTCACCTGTCAGCCTTTGCTTTTTTGTTTAAGGGTGGTGAAAGAGGCCTTTTAAAGCCAGCCTATGACAAAGTTAACTTCTCCTTTTATTAGGAGCATACCTATAATGTAATTATCTTTCTCACGTTAAAGGAAAATGCATTTGGAACTTACTGCTATGGCTATGTTGTTCATGTGTGCAGTAATGTATGTAATGTACTGTTTTAAAGAGATTCCTTCCCAGAGATTGTTGCCTGCATGAGCCTACATGATGGCAGATCCCATTATTTTTAGATTAATACACGTTGCTTCATTTCTGACCTTTTTTGTTCCCCCAATATATTTTGTGTTATTTTGTTCATGTCTCGCATTTGCAAATTCCTAGTGTCCTGTCCTGTTTTTTTCATTGATCAGTGGCTGAGCTGCATCTCTTGGTTGGTAGAAAGAGGCCTCTGTAACTTGCATGGTTGTGCTGTCTGAGAATCCTAGTAGCCTTTGAACATCTTGGCCAATTTCAAACTAATTTGAGAGAGCTCTTTCAAGTCGCTGTGTATTTTAAAAGAATGGTTGGCCCATTTAAAGGCAAGTGACCATTTAATCTCTTACAGGGAAGAGTGAACTATGAGCTCAACTATTATTGAACCTCAGAGAACTGGGGAAAAGGGGTTCTGTGTTGTAAGTGCCCTACTGAAAGAATAATAAAAGCTAGTATTAGTATTTACCTTTTAACCTCATAACAGAAATGCAATTACAAACAAAATCCTGTAAAGTTAGGCTTTATGCCTTCTCTTCAGTTTGTTGCTTCTTTTGAGGTGGAAAGAGTTAGTAAAGTAATTCTTTCCATGCCTGCTTTTGTGTAAGAATTGACAACATCTGAGAAGAATGTCTGGTGGTAATTTTTCTTTCTGGTAGGTACGTGCTGTGTTCAGGATAAGAGAGACACAATATGAAGCTCCAGAGCAGTTTGCATTTTTTCCTCTCTCTTCAGTGACATTGAGGGCAGTGTGCTGTCATGGATATTGGTGAGAAAGTGACTGGGTTGTCATCTTTGTTCTCTTGCTGCTGCTCTTGCTTTCAGGAATTTGAGTTTTGTCATAGGGCCTTAAATGTCATGTGAACACTCCCAGTATTGACTCTATTGTGCACAGAACCTGTCAGAAGGCTTCAACAGTGTGGGCGTGGCGCTGATTCCATGAGGTGTGGCTCCAAACACCCACTCAAGGTTTTAGTTTTGCATAGACCAAAGAGTATCTCCAGCTTTGTTTTACAGGATGTGTGGTGTTGAATTAAGGAGAGAAGATGACTATTGATAGCGTCTAATACAATACATTGTAGTTACAGTAGCAGCGAGGATGTGGTGCTTGAGGAAGTGGGAGTAACTTAACTACCCTCTGAAGTTGTGAGGCGTGGGCTAACCTAGAGTCTCTTAGGTTCATATACTGCTGTAAAGTAACCTGGAAAATCAGGTTTTACAAAATATGTGGGTATGATGTGTAGGTTACCAGTACCAAAATGTTACCCTTCATTGTTACAGGAAATTCAGAGGTAATTGCACAAAGAACTGAATGTATGTTGCACTGTAACTTGAGGAGGGATAAAGCAAACCAAAATGCCGGAAGGGGAAGATGTTATTCTTTTTCCTCGTTCCTGCTCCAATGTGATGTCTTGTCCCCTCTGCATTGGGTTGGTTCTTCTGCCATACCTCCTGCAGTGTCAAGTCAGAAGTCAGCTTGCTGATAAGCAGAATGCTCTCTGGTTTTGAGGTTTTACGTGTGCCTGCTGAGGAGTGGTGGTGTGTGTCGTCCCCTCTGCCTTTGGCGTAGTTTATCAGTTTCATGGGTTGAATTTGCTTTCCAGAGCAGTTCAATGAGCAGCAGAAATGGCTGAAAGTAGGCAGAAGGATCTCAGACCCCATAATGAAGACAGAGAGGGACAATGAAGTGTGCCATTGTCCTTTGACTAATGTGTTTCAAGCTGCCTTGTACAATTTTATCATACCTAAACTCTGGGAAGATGAGCAAGATTGTGGGAAATTCCTGGCTTTTGGAGAAGAGGAGACTGAGGGGAGACATTATTGCTCTCTAGAACTGAGAGGAGGTTGTAGTGAGGTGGATGTTGGTCTCTTCTCTCAAGTAACTATTGATAGGACAAGAGGAAATGGCTTCAAGTTTCACCAGGGGAGGTTTAGATCGGATATTAGGGAAAAAAAATCTTTCCTGAGAGTGGTGAGGCATTGGAACAGACTGCAGCTCGGGGAGGTGGTGCAGTCGCCATCCCTAGAGGTAGACCTGGCACTTCAGGACAGGGTTTAGTGATCATAGTGGTATTGGCTTGATGGTTGGACTTGATGACCTCTTCCAACCTTAATTATTCTATGAAAAGTTTCTGGTACATATTTTTATTGAATATTTATCTTCCTTAACTCTAACAGGGATCCTGCCAGTCTTTAATTTCTTCTGCAGCTTGACTGTAGTTTGCATGTGAGTAACACTGCATCTGTAAATGCTCAAATACTTAATAAGCAATTAAGCTTCACTATACCTAGTGTACAGAATATTATTTTGTGACCTAATCTTGTCAGTGCTTCCTGTTGCCTCAGTATTTTGCACTTCATGAATCTCATCAGCAATTAATCCCTAGAGCCAGAAACAGCAGGGGAAAGGAACTACGCTGTTACAGAAGTGAAACACATAAACAGTATTTCTGAAAATACTGAGTTTCCTAGAAATAACTTTTGAGTAAATTGATGCATATTTTAAAGAGACTTTATTTCTTTTTAGGTTATATCTTGTACAGATCTACTGGAGCTTGTTTTGAAGTTAAGGCAGTTCTGCTGCTTTTCTGAAACCTTTGGTATTTAAGAGTGGGTGTTTTGTTGCTCCCTGAGAGAAATTCTTTAGAAAGATTGAGGGGGAGAGAGGAAGAAAACTAACAACCTTTTTAGCATTGCATATTAATTATCTGACCAGTAAGTAGCTTGCAATAAGAAATCAGTTTGGCAGTTTCACATAGTTACTTTTGCTCATTAAAATGAGAGTGTTTGGTGGGGGGCAGTATCTAAAGTTTGTTTTACGTTGTTCCTTAAGTTGATTTTTCAGCTGAAAACAAAAAGGATGGTGAAGACTTTGAATTCTTACCTGATTGGGAAGGGTTTGTGATGTGTTATTAGAGAAAAAAAAAACATTTATTTTTATTTATGTTTTCTTCCCCTCAGGTGATTCATGGCAGGGGACGTGGAAGGGTTTAGCTCCTCCATCCATGACACAAGTGTCTCTGCTGGATTCAGAGCACTGTATGAGGAGGGATTGCTTCTTGATGTCACACTTGTCATTGAAGACCACCAATTTCAGGCTCATAAAGCACTGCTTGCCACCCAGAGTGATTACTTCAGGATTATGTTCACAGCTGATATGCGGGAACGAGATCAGGACAAAATCCATTTGAAAGGTCTGACAGCTACAGGCTTCAGTCACGTCCTCCAATTCATGTACTATGGAACTATTGAACTGAGTATGAACACTGTTCATGAAATACTTCAGGCTGCCATGTATGTCCAGCTTATAGAGGTGGTAAAATTTTGCTGCTCTTTCCTCTTAGCTAAAATCTGCTTAGAAAACTGTGCAGAAATTATGAGACTTCTGGATGATTTTGGTGTAAACATTGAAGGAGTCAGGGAAAAATTGGACTCCTTTCTTCTAGAGAATTTTGTGCCACTCATGTCCAGACCTGACTTCCTTTCGTATCTGAGCTTTGAGAAGCTCATGTCTTACTTGGATAATGATCATCTGAGCAGGTTTCCAGAGATAGAGCTGTATGAAGCTGTTCAGGCCTGGCTGCGCCACGATAGAAGACGCTGGAGGCATACGGACACCATCATTCAGAACATCAGGTTTTGTTTGATGACACCATCCAGTGTTTTTGAGAAGGTTGGTGCATTTGAAAAACAATAGACAGGATTCATCCTTTAGCTAGGGCAGCATGCCATTAAATAGGTAAGATTTCCAAACCTATTAGGAGAAGCAAAAAGATAGCATTTATTTTTCTGATAAATCTATAGAAGACAGGCATCTAAAAATGTTGTCAGCTGGTTATTAGACAATAGTATGTACAGTGGCTGGAGAACAGGTAGGTTTACAATACATGTTTTTAGATTACTTCATATGGAAAGGACATTTTAAAATAAGGTCACTGGTAACAAGTTTTCTTTTAGTCATTCTTACTGTTTTCAACAAGTTGCTTCTTGCTTTCCAGAGATTTTAGAGCTGCATATAGTATTTAGGGCATACGCCACAATAATTATTGATACATTCAAAACAGTGACTAGATGTTACCTGGTTTAGGTACGGATGAAAACTAGCATCTGCTGTTAAATCTGCAGGGTGTTTTTGTTGTTGTTGTATTTTCAGTGCTTGTGCTGTTACACGACACTTGGAAACAAGCCCTCATTCTGCAAAGTTACACATGCATTTGGTTCTACACAAGGCAGGCAATGCAATCAAAAGTTATTGGATGGTGTAAAATGTAATGGTTTATTGTGTGAGAGGAATCTTTCTAACTGATGACCTGAAGTTCAGCTGATCATTGTATGTACTAAGAAGCTGAAAGAGAACTTGCTTTTTCTACTCTTCTATTGAAGAACAGAAAAAACCCAGCATTGCTTTCTAGTTCCTGAGAATCCTGAGTATTGAGTTAAGAATTACAAAACTTAGTAAGCTGCTAGTAACAGTAAGAGTGTTCAGGGTAGAAATTAAACTGCTATTTTGTTTTAACAATGTTAATCTTGTGTGACAAGGTACATTTTTAATTTGTGTATTTTTCACCCCTGAATGAATTAATAGGATTCAAAGCCCTGTGATTTTTTGGAGGTTTCTTACAAATTACTTTCCTGTGTAGCTCTAGTTTGGTACCTAGTGAATATACAGATAAGAGTGCATTGTTCTTGGTATTTTTAAGGACTACTGAATCTTTTAAGTGGTAATGCTTACACTTATTCATATTTTAAATTCTAAAAGCTATTACTTCAGAGACTAGCAAGCTTTTATATTTTGCATTGTGTGTGGTTGAGTATAGAAGTAATACATGAAGCATATTTATGGCTCTATGTTAGCTTATAGACAAATACACAACATGTTTTAGAAAGTTAGGTTTGTCTTGGGTTAAAATATTTCCAACTAGTAAGAGCTGAACTCTGCAAGATAATGTGTAGTGTCTTGCTTTTTGTGATGTTTGTTACCTTATTACATCTTCTAAAGCCCTTTGGCAGTTAAACTCTTAGATTTAACTTGGGGGACCTTACTGCTGCCTTCCAATACCTGAAGGGATCCTACAGGAAGGCTGGCAAGGGTGTCATAGGACTAGGGGGAATGATTTGAAGCTGAGGAAGAGTAGGTTTAGGCTGGATCTTAGGAAGAAGTTCTTCAGTACAAGGTTGGTGAGACTCTGGAATATATTGTCCAGAGAAGCTGTGGATGCCTCCACCCTGCAGATGGAGCCAGGTTGGATGAGGCCTTGGGCAAGCAAGGCACCCGTGGCAGGGATGTTGGAGTAGATTATCTCGAAGGTCACTTCCAACCTAAGCCATTCTATCATTCTCAGAGTATTCTTAAGGACAGTCTAATATTTTAAGACTGGTGTGAAAGAGCCTGCTTCAGCTCTTTGAGCTTTTGGGATAAAAGTTCAAGCATCAAGCTGTCTTCAGTTACATTTCCGTAAGCACGAGTGAAGAATACATGTTGGTTTTCAGCAAGTTTAGGTGTAACTTCTGGAGCTGGTTTTGGTATCAATTGTATAAATGCTGCATGCAGTGTTTCTCAGATTTTACCTGGGCAAATACCAAATGACCAGATAGGTCCAACTTAAGGAGAGAAGTAATTTTCAGCATCCCAGTTCATACGCCCACATGTAAAAGCTTTATCTGTGAGCAACTTTCCCATTAATGGTAGGTGGGACTAGAGAGACAATAGTGCAGATTCTGAAGCAGGACAACACAGCTGAATAACAGTGCCATTCGTTACTGTAGCCAGGAATGTATTTGTGTTTTGCCTTGGCTAGATAGCACTGAGTAATCCAGTATGACAGGTTACAAAGGACAAGTGCAGTTGGAGCTAACATGAAAATACAGAGTTTGTCTGGGAAAAAAAAGCTTATCTATTCTTCTGTAAGTAACTTGGGGGAAAGTCTCTTTTGTGTGTAGGGGGGGAATGTTGGTTAAATGGTTTGGTTGGTTTTTGTGGGATTTGTTTGGTTGTTGTTTGGGTTTGGTTTGGGGTGGTTTTGGGAGGCATGTTTTTGCTTTTTTTCCCTGAGATTCACAAGCAGAATTCACCCTTTTCCTGAAGCCAGCACATACTGAAGGCCTGCATGAATGTACCAAATAATCTGAGGTTGACTCTTCTGGTTCAGCAAACTCTGTATTCACTGTACACTGTCTGGCTTGTCATATGTACTCTTATGTAATCTTTCTAATACACATTTCTAAGATGCCTGTCATTGTAGTATATGAATAACTTACATAACCTTTTAAGTTACAGTAAGAATACTTTTGGCCTCTCAAGCCACTCTTTCTTATGTAATTTTTTAAAAGAGATTGACAGTTTGAGTTGGGTGGCTTTGTCCTATTAAAAATGAGGTGGTGACTCTAGACTTGGACCTTGAGGCCAATATGTGTTTGGAGTGCAGCGGTGAAGGTGCAGCCTGTTTGCTTACTCTGAACTGTTCTGGCAAAGCTGCTTCTGAAGTATGGATATATATATATACTCCTTTTTGTTCCTCAGCCCTTAAAATCAATAGAGATGTATGAGGGAAAATGGAAAGATGAATGAAGCAAGGATTTGGGAAATAGTTACAAAACAAAAGCAGAGTGTATGGGTAGAAGCACAGGTTCCACTATCCGTTTTACACTTTATTGAAACATATCCGTGGATCAGTAAGTCCTGAGGAAGGTTGGAGATAATAGTGAGAGGGCATTTCTCCTATATCATTTGAATTAATCTCTCTGTTACTGGGAGCAACCATGTCATGATTTCCTTTAATATACCATTTAAGCTGAGCATCTCAATTCTAGCATGTAAGTTGTTTGCTCCACTTTGAGAGGTTAGATTGATATGTGGTAATTTCTATTGCCAGTTTCTAAAAAGGAACAGTAAAATACTCAGTTTGAGGGCACAGAGGCTATGTCATCTTGACTTTCTGTCATTAGTCTGAAAAACAGCAAGTGTTTTGCAGCACTTGCAGAAAAGTCTCTCAGAGTTCTGTGCTGGTACTGACCAGTTTTTGTGGTGGCCAGGGGATGTATCTAAGTAATGCCCCATGCTAGTAAAAGGGAAAGTTGAGTACAGCAGCTTGTCCAATGCTGTGTTTGGTTGCAAGATCATTTTGATTGCTGCTGATTTAGAGACATATGTGTGTATTTTTCTATTTAACTGAATTTTGATGTGGAATAAATTTGTTAACAATTTGGCAATGTTTGCTGACGGGCTTACAATTGTGTTTAGAATATGGCCAGAGAGAAGCAGATGTGAAAATAACAAGGATATTAGAAAATCATAAGGATTTTATAACCTTTGATGTATTTCTCTGCTTATGTAGCTAAAGATAATGATTCAGGTTGGACGTTAGGAGGAAGATCTTTGCCATGAGAGTAGTGGAATGCTGAAACAGGTTGCCCAAGGAGGTAATTGAGGTCCCATCACTGGAGATACTCAAGGTCAGGCTCAACAGGCCTCGGAGCAACCTGATCTAATGGAGGATGGCCCTGCTGATGGCCAGGGGGGATTGGACTGGATGGCCTTTGGAGGTCCCTTCCAACTCAAAGCAATCTATGATTCTATGATAGAGTCAGATTATGAGCCACCCAGGGTTTTTTCTGTGTATTTTTTTTAACCAGTTCTACAGAAATAACCAAGTCAGTATCTACCCCATATAATAACCAGTTATTAACATACACATATATACCTCATAAATTTAGTTGCTAGGTGTACAAATAATAGAAGTTTAGTTTGGGCACTTAAGAAAAAGGGGGGGCGGGGGGAAAGGCCTTTCTTCATGGTTTTGAAAGCTTTTCCCTACATGCCCAAGCAACAAAAATACAATGGGTGGGAATATTTGTATGATGAAAAAAAAAAGGGGGGGGGGGGGCAAAAAAAGCTATATACTGAAGTCAGACTTGGTTTATAGAACATTTATCTTATATTTCATTGTTCTTCCTGCAGCTTTACTGTTTTAAGGGGTTGGAAGATGACAGACATTACTATGGGGTACATCATGTGTTTAGTGAGGATCTCTTTTCAAATTAGAACCAATGGCTCACATTTTTTGCTTTACTTTTTCATAGATGGAAAATTTTGAAACTTGCATGGCTCCTGCAACTAGAAGAGCATGCATTGCTATACAGCAAAAAAAAAATGGGCAGTGATCAATAGCTACACTAATTTGGAAAGTCAGCACTTTTAATGGAGTGTTTGACTGATTCAAAATGAAGAAAGGAAAATGCATTCAAGCTCAAATTTACTATGACTGGAGGAATGGTGGTGATTTTTGTGAAGCCTTGATGTTTTTGGTGTGAGTGGATGTTCTGTTTTACTTTCTTTTTTTAAATGAAATGACACATTTGATTTCATTCTGTTCTCTCTCTGATTGTGAACCACTGCAACTGGTAAGTGATGCAGTGAGACAGTTCTCATGAGGTAATCCTTTGGGGAGCTCTTACATTAGTGCTGTATTTCTGTAAGAAGATTTTGTCTAGAAACCTGAAGAGCAGTAATAGATTATAGGAACAGCTCTATACTTGAATTAAATCCTTTTTCAAAATAA
Source organism: Dryobates pubescens (assembly GCF_014839835.1). Classification (NCBI taxonomy): domain Eukaryota; kingdom Metazoa; phylum Chordata; class Aves; order Piciformes; family Picidae; genus Dryobates; species Dryobates pubescens. The sequence continues at coordinate 8,334,845 of NC_071623.1, read as the reverse complement.
AACTGGGGTTGGTGATGAAGACCAACTTAAACTTTCCTTGAGACCCTTCAGCAAGGTAACAGAATAGTCTGGGTTTTAAACTTGGAAAGTGCTGTGAAGCATTTATATTTTTTATCAGTTCTAGAGTTGCTGATGTACTCTCAAGAATACACTTTTGGTTTACTCGAAGGTTCATCACAGTTTCCATCAGTTTTATGTGTTTTGCAGAAACTTGTGAGTATTTTCTCTAGCTAAGGGTGGTGGTAATGAGTTGCATGTTCCTTCTAGAGCCTCTCCATTTGAACTTAATTGAAGTTGGTCTAATTTGAAGTTGGTCTGTTGGTAAGCACTTAGACATTTGTTGGTTAGCTGCTTCTTTCTGCTTACAGGTAAATGTCAGAAATCTACTTTTGAAGGCTGAGGGATTTCCTTCAGTGTATTTTGGGTGTCAGACAGCAGTTCCCACAAAAGGCTTGCTCAGGCTCTTTAATCTGCTAAAATATATGCACAACTTGCAGTTGTGTTGTAATATTTAAACCTAAGTTTTAATGTTTCTCTTTTGTTAAACACACTTGGTGGAGTGAGTGCAGAGGGGGACAGCAAAGCTGGTGAAGGGCCTGGAGAACTCAGAAGAGTGACTGAAGGAGCTGGGGCTGTTTAGTTTGAGGAAGAGGAAGCTAAGGGGAGACCTCATCACTCTCTACAGCTACCTGAAAGGAGAATGTAGAGAGGTTGGTGCTGGTCTCTTCTCACAGGTAATTAGTGATAGAACAAGAGGGAATGGCCTCAAACTGCAGCAGGGCAGGTTTAGACTGGACAAGAGGAAAAATTCTTTCATAGGAAGAGTGGTCAAGCATTGGAATGTGCTGCCCAGGGAGGTTGTTGAGTCACCAACCCTGGGTGTGTTTAAAGGTCATTTGGATGTGGGTTTTGGAGATATGGTATGGGGGTGGACTTTGTAGAATAAGGTCAGTGGTTGGATTTTATGATCCCAGGGGTCTTTTCCAACCTGAATGACTCTATGAAAATTATTCAGAAGGTGTAGGTGTTTGGCAGGTTTTCCTCTACTATGGGCAGAATAGGACTTTCAACACTTTCCCTCAGACACTGTGTGTGTGTGAAAATGAGCAAACTGACTTACATTTGCTTTGTCCTCTTCCTTAGAAGAACGTGTACTTTCATACAGGCATATCCTAACATTTGTCTTAGACCATTATTTGAGCCTCATAAGAGGTACTGCTCTTGTAAAGCAGAGGTGGTTTGTTTTTCCCTGAATGTTCTAAGAATTCCTAGTACTTGCATATTGCCATGTTCATCTCTTCAGGGTTGTGCTTGAAGATAGTTGCCCCAGAAACTTTAGTCTGAAGAGCTGTTTATATCTGGTAGTTGCATTTGCTTCTTGATGTCTTTAGGTAAGACTGAGGTTTTGCTTTGATGTTAGTGCCTTCGTCAAGTACTAGTCTTGAGACTGTCTCTGGAATTAGAGATCTTCCTTGTTTCCTTTGCATGCTCTCATGGGGTGAGATTTAGGCTATGCGAAGGAGTAGAGTGTTGAGGATATATAAGGCTTATGTTAATTCTAGTTTCTGGCTGGCATTTCAATTTCTAGATCTAAAGACAGAGTTGTAAATGCTGAGGGGAAAGAAAAAACATTTTCCATCTGTGCCAGGCTTTTCTGGCATGCTTCACATTGTAAGTATGTTGATCCTGTTGTCTTCCATAATCATCCAAGAAAACTTGAAATGCATGTAGGTGGAACAAAAATTACCTTTTTATTTCATTCCAAAAGTGATAGCACCAATTTGGGAATGCATGAAATAGTCCTGATCTTTTAGAATTGGAAAGTTACTTTATCCTTAAAAGTAACCTGTCTAAGATTCTTTGTTGCTTTAACTTCTGATTTTTTTTTTCCAATTTTTTTAACATTTAAGGCTTTCTTTAACATTTTTCTGTGCTGTTGTTCTCGCCACCATCCCTCCCCCAGCATATTTTCTGGAATTTCTGTTCAGCCTTTTCGGTCAGGAAATAAATGTTTGTATGATACAGTCTTTGTTTGCAATAAGAAAATAGATCTGTTATTCCCCAGAAGAGTTGGCTTTACTCTGTGTGTCTTGTAAAGCACTGCACCTAAGCAAAGCTTTCTGTGTCTTTGTCAAACTGGTAAAAATCATAGAATGATTTGGGTTGAAACAGACCACCAAAGGTCATCTAGTCTAACCCCCCTGCACTCAGCAGGGACATCTTCCACTGGATCAGGTTGCTCAGAGTCTTCTCAAGGCTGACTTTGAATAGCTTGAGGGATAGGGCACCAACTGCCTCCCTGGGCAACCTGTTGCAGTGTTCTACCACCCTCATTGTAAAGAACTTGTTCCTAACATCCAGTCTAAATCTACTCTAATTTCAAACTTGCCTCTCATCCTATCCCTGCAGGCCTTTGTAAACAGTCCCTCTGCAGCTTTCATGTAGGTACTCCGGTACTGTAGGGCCCCTATGAGGTCTCCCCAGGGCCTTCTCCAGGCCTCATAGGAGAGGTGCTCCAGCACCCTGGTCATCTTGGTGGCCCCCCTCTGGACTTGCTCCATCAGGTCCATGTTCTTCCTGTGTTGAGAGCTCCAGAGTTACCAAAAAATAGTAGAGAAGTTGAATATTGCCCCAAGAATAATATGTACAATCTTCACATGACCATACTCTTTTTTTTTTCCAAACAAAGATAAATCAAACTTGTGAAAATAAAGTAAGGGAAGGAAAAAGTGTAAATGAAATCATACCACTGTAACTCTTGAGCTATACAGTTCTTTATGATGGTAGGTTAGTACTCGAGGGGGTTGGAAAATCTGATCTGTAAACCAATCTCACAATCTGTGTGAATCATATCCAATAATACCATTTCATCTAACAGCAGACTATCTTAATTGCTATACAAGAAAGTGAAATGATGAACAGAAGGCAAACAAAATTTGATTGATATATGTTTATGGAACAAGAAACTACTTTGTTCACGTGGTATAAAAACTACTCATTTCCAAATTCTTTTTCATATCTGTGAAAACTTCCACTACCACTCTTTAGGCAAGTGGTGGTACAGGCTTTTGTTCCTTGGGATGGTGAATAGAAGAAGGTGGAGGAACAGATACTGAAAAAATAGTAGCTCCTGATAATATCTTGTGGCTGCTTTGAAATGCCAGTGTCCTGACATTCCTTCAGAACATTGCTTCTTTTCTTTGGAGCTGGTGGGAACTAAAGGCATTCAAAGTGCTTGAAAGCAGTCCAGGTTTATATGGAATAAATTATGACTTAGGATTAAATCTGATAGAGAATTTGTGGATTTGGCAATACTGTTTTTTAGAAATGTAATTCAGAATGCTGGTTTAGACCAGACTGTACAGGAAGAGTGAAGTCTCTTTGAAGAGAATCACATAGTGACTCAAGGGCTGCCTGGAGCTAGATTTATTAAACTGTTCAAGACAGGGATGTGGTTTTGGTACTGTTTCAGGACCAGTCTCAAGAACTTAAATTGGTTTAGATAAGAGGAGGGGGTCTTGGAAAGGTAAATTCTTGCAGTCTGCCCCCACAACTCCAATAAAACTGATCAGGGAGAACACTTTTCAAGTTGAGATGACACCAAGAAGTAGCACTTTACTTTTGTGTGGTAATTCGAAAGTTGTAACTCTCTCTTGGAAAGTGGTGGTTCAAACCTACCTACCTCCACAGTTTACCAAATAAACACACAACCAAAATATTGGAGGTTGCTGTGTTTTCTTCTTGTGTTAAAGGCATTTGTTAACATGTGGAGACTCACAGAGGGGAAGCTGTGAGGGTAACCATCACAACAAGTGGTTAGTGCAATCATGTACTCTGAAGGAAGGGAGTTGGGTACTTTTCCCTTCCCACTCCACCCCAAGTAAACAGTCCTATGAGCAAGCCTAGCATTCAGGAGCACTTGCTTGGGTTTGATTGTGGTAATTCAGCAGTAATTAGACTACAGTAGATCTTGGTAAATGCAGAAGGGGTGTGTAGAGTGCTTTCAAAACCAGGAAAATAGTCCATTTGTCATTTATGTGCTTCCTGGATTAAGGAGAAGTTGAACGAAAGCTTTTTTAAGAGAAGGAATAATGATTCTTAGACTTGGGGATTTCAGTTGTGTCTAATTCTGGCTTAATTTCTGCATGTGAGTATTCTGAAAACGTTAGTCACTGCTGTTAATCACTAAATTGCCTTCTGGATTTTGGGTAACAGTACATTAGCTTAAGCCTCTGTGCACAAATGCAATTGCTGTCAAGATTGCCTGAATGAAACGAGGTAACATAATCTTCTGATGACACATAGTCATTTAGATGTTTTAGATCGTTTCTCTTGGTCAGAATTTTAATGTGTTTTAAATGTATTCATAGGTAAAAACATCAGAGTTTTATCGATACTCCCGGCAGCTGCGACATGAGGTTGACCAAGCCATGAATTACTTTCATAGCGTTCACCAACAGCCTTTGATGGAAATGAAATCGAACAAAATTCGCTCTGCCAAACCCCAGACTGCAGTATTTAGAGGAATGATAGGACACAGTATGGTGAACAGTAAAATTCTTCTCTTGCACAAACCAAGGGTCTGGTGGGAACTAGAGGGTCCTCAAGTACCTTTACGACCAGACTGCCTTGCCATTGTGAATAACTTTGTGTTCCTATTAGGTGGGGAAGAACTGGGGCCAGACGGTGAGTTTCATGCATCATCCAAAGTGTTCAGATATGACCCAAGACAGAACACTTGGTTACGAATGGCAGACATGTCTGTTCCACGTTCAGAGTTTGCTGTTGGAGTTATTGGGAGGTATGTTTATGCAGTGGCTGGGAGGACCAGGGACGAAACCTTTTACTCAACTGAGCGGTATGATATTACTGAAGATAAATGGGAGTTTGTGGATCCCTATCCCGTCAATAAATACGGACATGAAGGGACCGTGCTTGGTAACAAGCTGTATATCACTGGTGGAATTACATCATCATCAACTTCTAAGCAAGTGTGTGTATTTGATCCCAGTAAAGAAGGGACAGTAGAGCAGCGAACAAGGAGAACTCAAGTGGTCACTAACTGTTGGGAGAACAAATGCAAAATGAATTATGCAAGATGCTTTCACAAAATGATTTCTTACAATGGTAAGCTTTATGTCTTTGGTGGCGTCTGTGTGATCCTGAGGGCCTCCTTTGAATCTCAAGGATGTCCTTCTACAGAGGTTTATGACCCAGATACTGATCAATGGACTATATTGGCTTCTATGCCAATCGGTAGGAGCGGTCATGGTGTAGCTGTGCTGGACAAACAGATAATGGTTCTTGGAGGCCTTTGTTACAACGGTCACTACAGCGATTCTATTCTCACCTTTGATCCAGAGGAAAACAAATGGAAAGAAGATGAATATCCAAGGATGCCATGCAAGCTGGATGGCTTACAAGTCTGCAGCTTGCATTTTCCTGAATATGTTTTGGAGCATGTCAGACGTTGCAGCTAAAATAAACAACTCAGTGAAATGCAAAAAGCTATACCCAGTTTGTTTTAAAAATACAAACAATTCTTTCAGAGACATTACCTTGTGTGTGAGAACAACTGCTAAAAGCTTGAGAGAAACAGGATGTACAGGGAGTGTACTTACCGAGTTCATCAGAAGAGCCAATAAGTTGGTCTGATATTGTAAAGTCCTTGTTTTTTTTAACAAATACAATTCTAAGTAGGGGGGAAAAATTCTCAGTGTGCTTTTTTTTTCCCCTTTCTTTTTTTGGGTAACATTTTATATCCATAGTACTTTCTTCTTTTTTTTTTTTTTTTTAAATGGCCATTATACAACTGTGCTTCTGAAATCAGTTGAATTTGACAAAATGTTTGTGAAAGGAAAAGAAGAAAGATTTTATTTTCATTTTTTATTGAGCATCAAAATAAAACTCATCACCTGTACTAGAGTACCACCAGGTCTAAAACAACAAAACTGAACCACTTCTGTAATTTATGTGGTCTTTTGGATGCTTTTCCCATTCATTGCAAAATATTCTTCAATCTGCTAGGTGGTTTTGTTTTCCCTTATATATGTTGAAGAATAATCTTAACCCCTTTGCATGTTCTTTTTCCTACTTTTGTATAGTAGTACCAGTAAGTCTGCCAAAATTCAAATTACACATTTTCTACTAAATTGAAAACAACCCTTTTTTTTTTAATATTCAAAACACTATTTCTTTGCTGCCTTCTATTGTCTGCATTGTGTTTGTTGGTGAGTAAAAAATATGCATACACTGTAAAAACTATATATATATAAATACACCTTTTTATGTGCAGTTACAATACTCTATTTTAACTAGTGCACAGATTCATCCAGACCTGTTGAATTTAAAGTATAGTACTGTCCTTTAATGAGCTAAGTAATTCAGAATTCTTAAATAACTGGAAGCCTAATTTGGTATCAAAATATCTTTAGCCTATACTGATTGATTCAGTTACATTAAACTCTTAATATTGATGCTACGTAACAAACCATTGAGAAACTGTCTTTACTTTTGAAAAGAACCAAAACAACAACTTAGCAGAGTTCCTTGTGTTTGAATGTGCTGCCCAGTTGTGTTGTTTAGGGTTTTTTTTAATGAAAATGGAAAATGTCAGTAAGCAAAAGCTCAGCACAGTCATTTTCAGAACTGGATAGTACCAGAGTCTGTTTTCAGTGCTCTGCTTGTACTCCTGCTTCATTACAAGTTTTTTTTGTGCTTGTGTTGAAGTAATTATCAACTGCTATGAACTACTGTGTTTTGGACATGTGGGGTTAGGTGGTTGGATAGTTAGTACCATTTATGTTTCTTCTACAAACAAAGCCTACACAGCTATAGCTACTGACCTCAGAGTGCCTGAATCAAGATGTGCGGTCCAGGAGGGCTTTGAATAGCTCCATTGTGTAGACTTGCAGATATTACTGATTGGTAAGAATTGTCTGCCAAGACCTATAAGTAATGATAGTAGTTGCGTTCTGATCATCTTTAATGATGAGACATTAGCCACTTGTAGAATCTAAAGGAGAAACGTGGAGAAGCTGAAGGCTCACAGTTCAGATGCATAGGGGCAAAATGCTGAAACATTGCACCTGCATATTTTGTAAAATCTTGATGCTGTTGTGTTGCACTTTAAGCAATAGACTTTACTTTATATGCAGCAATGCAAAACCACTTCATTCAGCATCTTCCAGTCAGAAATCACTGTAGAAAAGGAATGTACAGTACTCAGGGAGTTCGAAAGAATGCACTTAAAAAGGGACCAAAAGGGACCAAAATAACCTGAAGTTTCCTATGTTAAAAATAACAACTGCTTGTCTAAACTGAGTTTGAAATAATTGATAGAAGTGTAAAACTCCTCATACTTGTATTTTGATATTTTTGTAGTAATTCCATTCTGGGTTGAGATGTGAAGGTTTGGAGCTATGTGGCATGTTGGCAGGTTTTTTATTTTTCTTCTTAAATTAGAAATGGTTTATTGATAGAATGTTTTCTTTCCACGTGTTTTAACAGCAAGAGAGAATCCCTGCCATCATAGCTGTAGTGGTAAGTTATTTACACCAGTAGTGACTGGACCAAATATTGATATTCAGCCTTCTGATGGAGACTAACTTACAGTTAAATTTGAGTCTATTTTAATCACAATACAGTTTACTGAATTAGAAATCTAATTTACTTTATTAATAGCATAACTTTGAGCCAGCGTGGCTTACCTCAGTTTCACTGTGAGACTCGTGTGTAAGATTGCCCTGCATAGGTGCAGAGATGAACTGACTAGTAGATTCTGACTCTCTGCAAGTTAAAAGGTTCTCCTGTATATAGTTCATGGAATATTGGGGCACAGGAAAAAAAAAAAAAAACAAGTTTGGTGTTTGTTTGGTTTTTAAATTGTTTTAATTCTTTTTGTTACCAGCTGATGTCTTGATAAGTTTATGGGGTAGGCCAAACTAATCCTGCTTGATTAGGCTTTCGTGGGTGTGTTCTATGCAGTATGAAGTACTTTATTAAGGGTGTGGATGTGGTTCTGGGTATCTGGTCTCCCATGATTCAGGTGTAGTAAGGAGACATGGCCAAGACTTTATCAAAAATATAATAATGATAAGTGTCTAAAGTTATATTTTTGGGTCTGCATTTAAGCACCTTCTGAAGTTTTGTTGTGCAAAGCAACATCCACTAAAGTGACTGGTGAGTATTGACACTTGAAACATGAAGAACCAGATCCGTTCAGGTGCTCTCTCTTTAAATGTCTGTGTATCATCAGACACCCAGTTCTGAAATACCTTGTTCAGGGCTGTAACTGTAACTCTGTGAAATTCTAACTTGAACTGTTGGTTTCAGCTTCCCTGAAGATGTGTGTATCGAGAAGCTGGCTTTAACCAAGCTTTAGGAATGATTGGAATTTGCTTGGGTTTAGTGCAGGGGTGTGCAAGAACATTTTGTTACTTTACATTTCCACTGTGCTTTTATTGTTACAGACATGAAATGCAAAATTAGCTTACCTCCTCTTTTCCATTACAGAGGAACTCTTGAGGCATTTATTTTGTTACTTTATGTATCAGAGATATTTTTTTTTAATTGGCAATAATTGTCTGTGCTTGGTTTTAGTATTTAGCTCCAGAACATTTAGTGTTTAGTTAAAAACAAAACTAAGCCAGCTAATAAGAAATGCCTGTTCCTGTCAAATTTTGACTCTTATGAATGAGTATTAAAAACATGTAAATGTCTCTGATTTGTCAAGAAAAAGGTAAGTTACAATCTTTGATTATTAAATTTGGAGGGGGTTCATCTTCTGTTCCCACCCCTACCATAATGGAATAGCAGCAACTCTTAATCTCACCCTCATATTGAACACCTGACCTGCTTTTGAACAGCAAGTACTTGGCTTTTCTTAAAAAGGCAGACATACTGAGTTACAGTCTAGGGGTTGATTTTTTTCACATTTCACAGAATCACAGATTGCTAGGGGTTGGAAGTGAGCTCAAAAGATCATCCAGTCCAACCCCCCTGCTAGAGTAGGAGCACCTAGAGCAGGTCACACAGAAATGCATCCAGGCAGGTTTGGAATGTCTCCAGAGGAGGAGACTCCACAACCTCTCTGGGCAGCCTGTTCCAGGGCTCTGGCACCTGCACAGTGAAAATGTTTTTCCTTCTGTTCACATGGAACCTCCTCTGCTCCAGCTTGCACCCATTGCCCCTTGTCCTGTGATTGAATATCACTGAGCAGAGCCTGGCTCTGTCCTGACGCTACCCTTTTCATCTTTATAAATATCAGTAAGGTCACCATTTCAGTCTCCTCCAAGCTAAAGAGCCTCAGCTTCCTCAGCAGGAAGATGTTCCACTGCCTTTAGCATCTTTGTGGCTCTGTGCTGGACTCTTTCAAGCAGTTCCCTGAGGTTCTTTTTGACCTGAGTGGCCCAGCTGGACACAATATTCCAGCTGTGGCCTGACAAGGGCAGAGTAGAGGGGGAGGAAAACCTCTCTGGACCTTCTAACCACAGCCCTTTTAATCCACCTCAGGATGTCACTGGCCTTCTTGGGCACAAGGGCACATTGCTGGCTCATGGTCAGTCTTCTGTCCACCAGGACTCCCAGGTCCCTTTCCCATATGCTGCTCTCCAACAGGTCGGTTCCCAACGTGTACTGGTCCACAAGGTTGTTCTTTCCCAGCAGCATGACTCCACACTTGTCCTTGTAAATGTATCAGCTTCATGTCTTGATTTAGCAGCAAGCTCTAGAAGCAAATTTTATTTTTAAATGAGCCAGAATGGACAAAAAAAACCATGGTGCTCCTGTAAAGAGGTTAGAAACTGCCAGCTCCCATTCCACATGCTGCTGTATCTCTTTTTAGGGGACAGAGGATTTGTTTCACAGCAAAAAAAAAACAAACCCTAATTTTTTTTCCCCCACAAAGTGTCAGTGACAGTTTCATAGTGGGAGGTATTAGGTGAGGGAGAAAAAAAAAAACACCCAACCTTTTTTCCCCCCCATTGATTTAGCTGGAGAAAGGCAGTTCTTGATTTGACAAAGACTGCTATTTCGGAAAGCCCTGATAGCAAGAGGGGGTAGTGGCAGCATATGAGCTACCTGGCAACCTGCTTTTATGTTACTCTCTTTTGAAAAGTGAGGATGCCCTACTTTTTCTGCTGCTTGATAGCAGTCCTCTTATAACTAGTTCCAAGGGTTTCTGACTGATATTTCTTTGGTTTCTGAAATTTGCAACATTTTTTTTTTCCTTGAGGACCTCCTGCCTTACAAACCCAAGTGCTGCTTCTTTTCATGTTGATAATGCGGTAACTACCTGCATCAGGGTGGAAACATCACTTGTCACTCAGGAAGCAAAGAATAAAATTGAGCAGGTACAAGTTCAAATTGGTTGAAGAAGAGAAACATTGCTTAACTTACTGGAGCCGATGGAGAGAGTCCAGAGGAGGGCCACAAAGATGATCTAATGGCTGGAACACCTCTGCTATGAGCAGAGGCTGAGGGAGCTGAGGGTGCTCGGCCTAGAGAACAGAAGGCTCTAGGGACCTTACAGCTGCCTTCCAATACTTGAAGAGATTCTACAGGAAGGCTGGAGAGGGATTTTTCATAAGGGTGTCTAGCAATAGAACAAAGGGGGAATGGTTTGAAGCTGAGGGAGAGTAGGTTTAGCTTGGATCTTCAGAAGAAATACTTCAGTATGATGGTGGTGAGACTCTGGAATAGGTTGTCCAGGGATGCCTCCTCCCTGGGGATGTTCAAGGCCAGGTTTGATGAGGCCTTGAGCAGCTGAGTCTAGTTGAGAAGTCTCCCTGCTCATGGTGGGGAGGTTGGAGCAGATGAGTTCTGCAATCCCTTGCAACCTAAGCCATTCTGATTGCCTTCATTGATTTGTGAAGGGAGGAATAGTGTTATGGGGACATGCTGAAGGCTCTTGAAACTTCAAGCTTGTGTCAGTGTTTATATGACAAAGTCTTTTTAGAAAAACTTGCATTTGTAGGGCTTATTTTGTCTTTTTATTATATTTTTCCTTACCCCCAAAAGATAGAAAAGAAAAAGTAGTGAATCAGGCCCCTCATTCTTTTAACACTTTAAATATGTACTTGAAGTATGTGACCAGTCCAGTATAAAGAAAACAGAAGACTGTAAGGTACTTAAAACCTAAAAGCACAACTGTTATGAAACCTGTGCTCATGTGTCCTACTCTTCTTCCATTAATAAAAATCGAGCTGGTGAAGATACTTGAGTAAGTGTGGTCCACTGAAAGAAGAGTGGGAAGGAGTAATACTGGAAAGCACATGGAATCTACTTAATACAAAGCTTGCTGGTGTCCTGCAGCAAAAATTTTGACAGTTTAATGCTTGCAATACAACCAGTCTGAAGCTGCTTAAAATAAAAACTAGTGACTACTTTTGCATCTGTATTTGATTTTTGCAAGTTGGCAACTTGAACGTTTCCATTCACGGGGTAAACGTCATCGAACGTAGCTGGCACGTGGCAGCAAAGCTGATGTGTTTTTAGCACAGCTTTTCTGGACTTCCCTCCACAATTTTATTTTGCTTTTCACTTCCTCAAATTCCAATGTCTATGTTTTTGTTTTTTTTTTTAAATTGCTGTCAAAGATCAATTTCAAACATCTTTGGGTTCATATTAAGTTGGTAATTAGGGGAAAACCACTTCTATGTGCAGATAGCAGTTCTCATTTGTGTCTGGTGGAAAACCTTAACTGTAAGCCTAGAAAATGCAGTGTTACCTAGGGCTGTGAAGTTAGCTATACGTATAGGGCTTTTATTTACCTCAGTGGGACCCACCTAACTTTTAAGTCAGTTCTGGGAGCAGGTGAAGGGAAGAATGAGCTATGTCTTTATTTTAAATATTTCTCTTCTTTTTTCCCTAAATATTGTTATTTTTGTAGATCTTTTTAAAACAAATTATGCTGGAGATTGCAGTTCCACTACGGTATTATCCCACCTGATGCCAGTGTACAATATCAGATTGTTTGTATCTGAAAAGAATGTATTTGATAAGTTTTATAAGTTAACGGGAGAAGTTATTTTCAAATTGTGCTGTGTTTGTGTCTATCAATTGGAAATTGCCTATTGAAAATTAAAATCATCTATCTATCTCTCTATATATATGACCTCATACATCTGTTTGGATTAACTGTCTAATTATTACCCCAGGGCTGCTATAAACTTCTGAATAATTTAAGAACTGCCTCTTTTTAACTGTTTTGAAGCCTGTTTTCATGTCTTTTTTGTTTTTTCCTTTTGGCATAAAGTAATTTTCCCCAGCTATGGATACAGTATGCTCAGACTCGCATATGCGCTTTGTTCGGGTTTGAAACTGAAAACAAAAAAAAAGGCAGAAACAAAATGTATAAAATGTGTATAAAGAAAAGTGTAAATAAAATATTTTTCATCTTTAAACACTCCTGTGTAAAACTTTGTAATGCTGAAAGTGTGGTGGACCTGGAGTTACTTTCTACAGGACTTGAGAGTTTACTCGGATAAGGAACTCTTCAAATACTTGCTGCTGCGAAGCTCACCATGAGCTGGCAGCGTGCTCATGCAGAAGGCGAATCATGTGCTGGGCTGCATCAAGAGGAGTGTCATCCCCAAAGCAAGAGAGGAGATTCTGCCCTTTTGCTCCACTCTGGTGAGACCCCCACCTCCAATACTGTGTCCAGTTCTGATGTCCCCGTCATAAGAAGGACACAGAGCTGTTGGAGTGAGTCCAGAGGAGGGCCCCAAAGATGATCCAAGAGCTGGAGCACCTTTGCTGTGAGCATAGGCTGAGGGAGCTGGTGGTATTCAGCCTGGAGAAGAGAAGTCACCAGGGGGGAACTTGTCAAGCCTGACTTTGAAGATCTCCAGGGATGGGACCTCAGCTACCCCGCTGGGCAACCTGTTGCAGTGTTCCACGACACTTCGTGCAGAACTCATTCCTAACATCCAATCTAAATCTCCTCTGATTTCAAACCATTGCCCCTCATCCTATCGCTGCAGGCCTTTGCAAACAGTCCCTCTGCAGCCTTCTTGTACTTCCCCTTCAGGTACTAAGTGGCCGCTATTGAGTACTCCCCAGAACCTTCTCCAGACTGAGCAGCTCCCTCAGCCTGCCCCCTGATTGATTTTGTGTCCTCTGGACCCACTCCATCAGGTCCATGTTCTTCCTGTGTTGAGGGCTTAGTGCTGGTCCCAGTGCTATGTGTAATGGGAGGAAGTGCCTCCTTTAATTGTAATTTTTCTCCATTTTTCAGTTCAAAGTAAGAGTGATAGAGTGGAAGAGAAGATGGCATCAATCTTTTCACTCTGTAAGTGTTTTTTAGTATTATTTTTGTTCACCATCTTAATTTTCCATCTCTACAAGCCAGGTTGTATTCTTCCACAGTGCTACGCTGGCTGACTTGACTGACTTGTTAGGACCTTTGAAGTTGATTAGGAATCTTGAACAATAATTCCATTCTTTTACTAAGTACAGCTCTCACATTTTAATTCTGGTTGTGATACAAAATTCTTCACTTTCCTGGAATATGCAGCCTTATTTTTTTGGCAGTAGCTCAGTCATCTCTGTTCACTTGGTTTGTGTGATATGAAACTGACATTCGTTTGGCAAAGGGTTTTGTTGGGTTTTTTTTCACTTAATTGCTTCCAGATTCTTTGGTGTAAGTTGTTCACCCTTGTTGATATTAAATTCTTAATAGATAGTCTCCTTTTGTTACAGTTTGGGGGTTTGTGTTTGGTGGTTTTTTTTCTTTCCTATTTCCATCAGCTTCATAATATAAGAAGAAGGCTGTTGCTCTTCGTATTGCATAAATTCTGTATTAGTGCTGTGGGGGAAATCCAAGTGGAGAATGAAGTCAGATGTTTCCACATTTGGAATCATGTCAACTTGTTTATTAAACGATATAAAAAAGCTGGACCCTCTTGCAGTGACTTTGGAGACCTCACCTATGAGTGCACTGCACAGGACCTCCCAGTTGCTGGGAAAGGTTCACAAAAGCCCTGCTGTAACCAGTGCTCCTCAGCCACTGTGCATCTGGATGATGGTAAAGTATTAAAGCAATTAGTGATGCATCTTTCTTAATCATTATAGTTAACCTTTTGAAGTAATAGTTAGGTGCATTACCTTGCTGTATTTTATCCTTGCTGTATTATTATATTGCTTGTTCTTCTACATAAGTAAAAGATGAGTTTACTTCTTTAACTTGGTGTCCATATCCCTGGTACTGACCCTATCAATAGGCAATACAAGCAGGCAGGGGATATATGTAAAGACAGCTTTAATACCTCATTTTCATTAGGACTGTCTGACCTCTCCTATGAAGACAGAGAGTTGGGGCTGTTCAGTCTGGAGAGGAGAAGGCTCCGAGGAGACCTTATTGTGGCCTTCCAGTATCTGAAGGGGGCTACAAGAAAGCTGGGGAGGGACTTTTTAGGGTGTCAGGGAGTGATAGGACTGGGGGGAATAGAACAAAAATAGAAATGGTAGATTTAGATGGGAAGTTAGGAAGAAATTCTTCTCCATGAGGGTGGTGAGACACTGGCACAGGTTGCCCAGGGAGGTGGTAGAAGCCTCATCTCTGGAGGATTTTGCAGCCAGGCTGGATGTGGCTCTGAGCAACCTGATCCAGTGTGAGGTGTCCCTGCCCCATGGCAGGGGGGTTGGAACTGGATGATCCTTGGGGTCCCTTCCAACCCTAAAAATTCTATGATTTTATGACTTCCCACTTTTACACTCAGTGCTTTAGTTGCACTGACAGGTGCTGTAGGTGATGTTTACAGGTAGAAATAAACCTCATAATTATCTAAGTACTCAAAGACTCTTTATAATCATCTATCCATTGGAATGAATGCTAGCCTTAAACATGATGACCTAAGCACCATGCCTTCTAGACTTGATGCTATGCAGTACCTGAGGAACTGAAACAATACTCTTCTTGCTGTGTATCTGATGTCTGTCAGATTGTCTCCCAGTGATGCCACCCTTGGTAACAGCTCTCCTGTATTATGAATAAGTGTTGCTCAGTGTCAGCTTGGTGCTGAAACAATTATTGTTTTCCAATGGGATAGAGGGATTCAACAGTTAACCCTTTCATTGCTCTGTTTCATTTTACCAGACTGATACATCTTTGGCCTAAACCAGCAGCCTCCTTTCCCATACCCATTTCAGTGTGTCCTCAGGTGTCTTGGTTGGTTTTTGCTTTTCTGTCATGTGGCTCATCTCACAGATCTGAGTTACAACAACCATATAATTCTTCCTATGTGAGAATCTTTATCTCCTGTGGTGAATTGTGCATGTTATGCATGTGTTTATCTGTATTTAAGTACTGCTGATGAGACTTTCTGACTTCTGACCATCCCTTCTTTGGGATAAAATGTGCACAATGCCAACTGAAACCAAGTATTTCCCTCATCCTTAGCTTCCGTAGTCTCAGGGGAGAAAATCCAAGGTGGTTGGTGTATTCCTCTTGTGTTTACCTTCCCAGATTGCCAAAGCCATACAAAATGCATGGGGTTGTGTTTGTGGTGGTGACACCACAAAAGCACAGCCTAAGTGCTTTCCCTGATGGCCTTCATTTTCACTCCTGGAAAGTAAGAATTTGCTCTGCTCTCATCTTGCATCTCTCAGAAAGCTCTCCTAGCTAGTTTCTTCTCAGGATGGAGTCCTAGTCGGTTGGGTATCCTTGGTCAGCTGAGATGTTCCATGGGATTTGCTTTATGCCTCTGACCCTTATAGGTAGTTTTGCAAGGATTTATATTTTTTCATCTTACACAAGTGGCACCTTGATACCAATAACTTATTCTAACTTGTTATAAGGAAGCTATTTCAGAATGCAAAGCCTTTTAAAAATACATTTCTCCTGCTAAGTCTCAATTCATTTATTGAAATCAAGAAGACTTACTGTCAAGTAATAGCTTTCCCTTCATTGTTTCTCCTGACAGATCATCCAAAACAGTAAAAAGAGTCATGTAGTCAGTAGCTGAACTACAGCTTTTCATTTAATGGCTTTTTGTAGTCTTAAAGTTGGGAGCTGATCCAATTAACAACCTTATTAGAAATGTTTTAGCTGATTTCTGAAAGAGATGGATTTTAGCTGGGTACTGTTCCATGAAAACAAGGAGAGTGAGGCTGACCTCTGCGTAAGTTAGATAAACTAAATACTCCATCCAGAGAAATCTCAGTACAGGGGTCCTAGTGGATGGAAGGTTGACTGTGAGCCAGCAATGTGCCCTTGTGCCCAAGAAGACAAGTGCCATTCTGGGGTGAATTAGAAGGGCTGTGATTAGTAGGTCAAGAGAGGTTCTCCTCCCCCTCTATTCTGCCCTGGTGAGGCTGTGTCTGGATTATTGTGTCCAGTTCTGGGCCACTCAGATCAAGAAAGACCTCAGGGAACTGCTTGAAAGAGTCCAGCACAGAGCCAGAGAAATGTTTAAGGGAGGGAAACATCTTCCTTATGAAAAGAGACTGAGGATGCTGAGGGCTCTTCAGCTTGGAGAGGAGAAGCCTGAGGAGTCACCTTATTCATGTCGATAAAGATCTAAAGGATGTGTGCCAAGAGGATGGAGCCAGGCTCTGTTTAGTGATCCCCAATGACAGCACAAGGGGCAATGGGGCATAGGAAGGGGTTGAGGCATAGGAAGTTCCATGGAAACATGAGGAAAATTTTTTTCACTGTGGGGGTGACAGAACACTGGAACAGGCTGCCCAGGGGTCTCCTTCTCTGGAAACATTCAAAACCTGCCTGGATGTGTTCCTGTGTGATCTGCTCTAGGTGCTCCTGTTCTGGCAGGGGGGTTGGACTGGATGAGCTTTCGAGGTCCCTTCCAACTCCTAACATTCTGTGATTCTGTAACACCCAAATAATCAGCCAGCTGCACTTTGCAGAAGTTACAGGTCTTAAAATACTATCACAGTTGCTCACTTTTAGTTTTGCCTTAGCTTTGCAGTGTGGAGATTTTTACTTTTCCCTCAGTACAAATCAATGCATGTTTTGCTCAACTTGTTAAACCAGTGTAGGAATCTATGCTTTCAGATTTACAGCCTTGTTCAGAGCAGGGCAGAGTCCATTAAAGCAACTAGAAGGGTTAGCAATTTTCCAGTTCCTTAACTATTGGAGATTTATGCATCTGCTGTGGATAGAAACCGTCCAGTATCCTCCAGAGATAATGCCTGGGACCAGGCATACAATTTACCTGCTTCATGTTCTCATTCTTCTGTAGCAGTAGAAGCTACAGAAGCCTCAGGCTTTTCAGTTGATGAAATTGCCATCCCTTGGTGTTCACCAAGCTTACTCCTATTTGTAACATCCAGTTTCTATACCTGTATAATGCCGGGTACTGTTACACACGTACAGGAGTAAGAACCTCTTCAGTCACATTTGAGAACTGTGACGTTTTTCTCACCTATAAAACTACCAAAGCAAGCTAAAGCATTGGGTTTTTACCTGTGCCAGCACCATATTGTACTAATTTAAAGAAACTGGAGAGGTAGTTTCAAATGCTGTGCCAGAAAAAAAGTTTAAAGGCAATGTCAGTCTGTTCACCACTACCCTGTGCTCCTTCAGTTCCTACTCTGTAGGGTGCAACTATGGCAGCCATAGCCCTCCTCCATGGAGTGTGGAGGAGTGGTGCAAAATCAAATAACTTCAAGTTTTGAGAAGTTGTAGGTGATAATGCATGTTAAACTTATAAGGAATCACTGGAGGAAACAGTGAAACAGGTTGTACAAGGAGGTGGTGGAAGCCCCATCCCTGGAAGTTTTTAAAGTCAGGCTGGATGTGGCTGTGGGCAGCCTGATCCAGTGAAGGTGTCCCTGCCCATGGCAGAGGGGTTGGAACTAGGTGACCTTTGAGGTCCCTTCCAACTCTGCCAATTCTGTGAAACTATCAAAATGGCAGTGGCTGTGAAGGACTCCTGAAACGTGTCATAGAGTTTGCTGTATGCACTTCAGGATTAAGTATGCTTCAGATTTGGTGTTACTTCTTGGAAGAAAATGCTCATAGAATGAAAGCACTAGTTGAAGGTAGCAGACACCATGTGTTTTGATAAATGTCAAGCAAAGGAATGTAAAGTTGCAAAACCAGCCTGGACAAATGCTGTGGTAACAAGGAACTGAAGTAGGGCACCCTGGATAATGAGTACTCCCCAAAGAAACACAGGTTTATGTCCTGGAAAGCGCATCTTGCTTCCAGTTTTGCCTCATGCCTCTCTGTCATGTGTGCCCTCTTCATTTTTGATAGATTCTGCTGAGCTTGAGAAGAGCAATGTGCTGGCTGCATGGACAGTGTAGTGGGATAGTAAGAATAAAATGAAAAGGTAACTGATGGAAATTAAAATCTTGAAAGGGAAAATATTTACAATCCAAATACAGACTTTGCCTCTCAAAAAGGGTGTTACTCTAGACTAAACAAATAAAACCATGAAGCCAATTTCTGCCTCCTAGAAACTGAATAATAAATGTTTCCCCCTTACCCTCCTCTCTTATAACATCAAGTGATAGTGGCATCACTACTGAAGAAGCAATCTGGATGATTCATCATGTGTTGCTCAGCTCTGTCTCACTTCTTCAAGCTGCACAACAAAACCCTGCAGAACAGTCTGCTGCTCTTCTGGTCCTTAGGATCACAGAATCATAGAATTGTTAGGGTTGGAAGGGACCTGTAAGGCTTCAAGCTCCAGCCTAAGGGCTTAGTGGGAAGGCAAGTTAGAGCTTCAACAAAGATTTCATTTACAATGTAAGTATAAGGTTCATTACTCAAGTACACAAATCTTTGCCTATTTCTCAGTAACTCGTATCAAGCAAAGTGTTGCACAGCAAGTGCTGGTACATGCTGAATTCTCCAGATGGTGGCTGGGTGAGTGGTTAAGTCATGAGAATGGACCATGCACCTCACTCTTACCAGTGTGTGTGTCCTGATAGAAACATTAGAATGCAATTTCTTGATAGCAAAAATAAAGACACTAGAATGCTTTCAGTAATAGACTGTAATAATCATGCAGTGGTATAGGTATGTATAGTAACCATGTAATACAGAAGCACAGAATTGTCAGGGTTGGAAGGGACCTTAAGGATCATCTCATTCCAACCCCTGGTTGGAATGAGATGAGAGCCATATCCAGCCTGGCCTTAAAAATATACAGGGATGAGGCTTCCACCACCTCCCTGGGCAACCTCTTCCAGTGTCTCGCCACCCTCATGGTGAAGAACTTTTTCCTAACATCCAATCTAAATCTCCCCTCCTCTAGCTTGGATCCATTCTCCCTAGTTTTATCACTATCTGACACCCTAAAAAGTCTCTCACCAGCTTTCTTGTAGGCCCCCTTTCAGGTACTAGAAAGCCACAATTAGGTCTCTTCAGAGCCTTCTCTTCTCCAGACTGAACAACCCCAACTCTCTCAGTCTGTTTCCATAGGAGAGGAGCTCCAGCCCTCTGCTTATCCTGGTGGACCTTCTCTGGACAAGTTTCAGCCCCTCAAATCTCCTTCCTATAGTGAGGGGCCCAGAACTGAACACAGTACTCTAGGTGTGGCCTCACCAGTGCTGAGCACTGGGGGAGAATCACCTCCCTGTGCCTGCTGGCCACAGTGTTTCTAATCCAAGCCAGGATGCCACTGGCTTTCTTGGCAACCTGGGCACACTGTTGACTCACATATCCAGCTTGACTGAACTCTGAGATGCATGTAAGTTTTGAAAGGAGTTAGACTTTGTTGTGATGCCTGATTAAGAGCATCAGACAGGTATTTCTGTTCTCACTGATACTTGTAGGACATATCTGTGTTTTAGAAGAGAAATGCTACAGCACATGTTAACTGAGGTCTCTGTAGGTAGTATCAACAACTTAATAACAGAATTATGGGTCTGTGCTGGAAGAGAAACGTGGCTCTAGAGCTACTGATGCCTGCAGTAAGAAGTGGAGAATGTGAATTAGGGATGGAATGTTTGGGTGTTTAACCATGGTGATAGCTAAGGTGAAACTATGTGCAGTGGGATTACATTGGGTTTTTTTGCATGATGTGTTTCTCTTTTCTATCTGTCCCCTGCCTTACAATATAGGATCTGTATTTGGAAAAGCACTGAGTGTATTTTGGACATTGTCAGAACATGACAAAGCTGATGAGAGAGCACACAGAGAAATTCAAGTGCTGCTTTAGCCCAGACGTGAAGGCAGTAACACCTTTGCTACAATTAAAGGTAGGTCGGTGGGAAAGCACAAAGAGCTCTGCAGTGGCATCTGATTAACATTCAATCCACTTTCTGAATGTGTGACTTCAGACCTCGTAGCTGCCACAATAGCATCTGACAAATGTTGAGAAATGACTCACCTTAAGTATGAAAAGCAAAAGCACAAGGTAAGTTTCACTCCAAACAAAACAGTATTGTTAAATACATAAATCTGTTCAACCTCCTGTTTGTTGGTTTTTTCAAGTTAGGAAGTGAATGAAGTAGAAAGAATGAAAGAGTATTTTAATGAATATGGAAACTACACTCCCTTCATAAAGGCACTGGGAAAGATCTATCTTCATACACCCCTGGAAAAGCCAGTTCAATTAGCTATTTAAGAATGTGAGAAATAGCCTGGAGAAGGGAAAGCTGAGGGGAGATCTCATTGCTTTCTACAACTACCTGAAAGGAGGTTGGAGTGAGGCTGGTGTTGGTCTCTTCTCCCAAGTAACCAGCGATAGGATGAGAGGAAATGGGGTTGAGTTGTGCCAGAGGAGGTTTAGATTGAATATTAGGAAAAACTTCTTTACTGAGAGAGTGGTGAGAGCTTAAACCGGCTGCCCAGGGAGGTGGTGGAGTCACCATCCCTGGAGGTGTTCAAGAAATGTGTAGGTGTGGTGCTTCAGGATACGGTTTAGCAGTTATGGTAACTGGGTTGCAGTTGGACTCAATGATCTGAAAGGTCTTTTCCAGTCTTAATGATTCTGTGATTTGATTCTATGATTGTCTTCTGTGAAATGGATCATAGGCTTTGGAGACTGATCTAGAAAAGCTGCATACCTGCCACGTCATCTCCAACTGCTTTGTGCAGAGCTTTTAGAAAGCCAGGCTCATGGTGTTAGGTGAAGCTGCTTAATGTTGAGTTCATTTGAGCTCTTGTGGTTGTGTGTTTTCTGTTTATTTATATTTAAAATACTTGAAGAGAGATCTGCCAAACAGCATTCTTTTAGCTTACAACACACACAAAATGCTTTAAGAGGCTTTAGAAAAGCAGCTTCTTTCATAAAGACCTCAAAAAGAAAATGTAAATAAGCTGATAGAACTGTAGTGGCAAGTCATGGTATTAACAAAAAAAAGGAATTCATTTTAGAGAGTAAAAGGTGTGTGGAAAAATGTGGGAGTAAAAAAAAAAAATACAAGAAGATTTATCCTGAAGAACATAAAAATAAGCCAGTCAGCATTTCAGGATTATGCTTAATGATCAATATGAATAGGTGAATGCACTGACATTTAATGGGCAGCAGTTACCAAACTCACATTTCAACAGGAATCTGCAACAAATCCTTTTTTCCTACCATACCTGTGAATCATAGAATGGTTTGGGTTGGAAGGGACCTCCAAAGGTCATCTAGTCCAACCCCCTGCAGTCAGCAGGGACATCCTCAACTAGGTCATGTCGCTCACAGCCTTGTCCAGCCTGACCTTGAAGATCTGCGGGGATGGCGCCTCAACTGCCTCCTTGGGCAACCTTTTGTAGTGTTCCACTACCCTCATGGTGCAGAGCTTGTTCCTGATATCCGACCTAAATCTCCTCTAATTGCCCTTCATCCTATTACTCCAGGCCTTTGTAAACAGTACCTCTGCAGCCTTCTTGTAGGCCCCCTTCAGGTTCTGGCAGGTTGCTATTAGGTCTCCCTGAAGTCTTCTGTTCTCCAGGCTGAACACCCCCAGCTCCCTCAGCCTGTCCTCATAGCAGTGGTGTTCCAGCCCTTAGATCATTTTCATGGCCTTCCTCTGGACCCATGCCATCAGGTCCATGTCCTTCCTGTGCTGAGGGCTCCAGAGCTGGACACAGTACTCCAGGTGAGGTCTCACCAGAGCAGAGTGGCAGAATCGCCTCTCTTGAACTGCTGACCACGTTTCTTTTGATGCAGGCTGTGGGAAATGCCTGCCATGGTATTGATACTAAAGGACTATTCTTATTTTCCTGACAAAAAAGAAAACAAACAACCCCCCCCAAGCAATCTAATACAACATTCTGAAAGCTCTGACTGTAATGGCTGAGGCAAAATATTAGAGATTGATTTTCTCCAATTGTATTTTTGCCTGGGCTGCCACAGTTTGTGGAATGTGGCAACATTTTCATGCTCCTTTGAGCTGCAGGTTTTTAAAGGACTTTTTTTATTGTTATTCACAAGTATTTAGAAAAGCCACTTGTTAAGGAAAGGGGAAAATACTGGCATGCAAAACAAACCTGAAATTTGGTATAGGTTCTTACATTAGAAACAACCCAGGAGTCAATCATGTCAAATCTCTCTATTCAATGGTCTCAGCAGCAGCAACTTCAGCTTGTCTGAGGATGTTTTGGACTGTACATAATCCATTATGGAATATATTATCATTATCCCAGGGAAATATTGCAATGACAACCTTCTCCAGCAGTTATTCCATCCACCAAAGAAAGCAGGGCTTTCTCCCAGGTTACTTATAGACTGCAAGAGAACCACACACCTCCATGGAAGCTATTGTATTTTTACTGTGCTTTATAAAGCTTTCCCCATTATTTTAAATCAATTTTAAAGATTAATTTCCTCATTAAAGGGGAAAAAAAAGCAACACTGAAGATACTGGAACTGATAAAATTGGTTAAAAAAAATATAAACTATATATTTGTTTCTGTCTGTGTTATAGAACTGCATCAGTAACTGTGGTGTGTATGAATTGGTCACAAAAATATGAATTGTGTGCTCAGAAACAACTGGAATTTTCTTTACTGTTCCTGTACCAAACTTGAATATTTCAAATGCATTTTCTTTTCCTATGTCTGTCCTCTGTGAAACTGGGATACAGCCAGACCCACCCACAGCCTGAGACTAACCAGAGTAGGTGCCATTATTCACCTCAGTGTCATCACTTCTCCTGCCATTTTGAGCTTGGAGAATTTTCTTTCCTCCTTAGGGATGAATAAAATGCATCTAGGAATGTGACTGCTTTGCAAATTACCTGGTCACTCTCCACACTCTCACAGAATTGCCATAAAACCCTGCAAAGGCAATTTTCCACAAAGATTTGCTGCACCCTGGCTGCTTATTTTCCACAGATACGACTGACTGTGCAGAGAATCCTGCAATGGAGAAAGCAGCTCATTAGTGTGCTTCACCCACTGGTCACTTACGTGCATTTTAGATGTAACTTCCTTGCTAAGGAGGGAATCTTCATAACCAAATGCATAATAAAATGTCATTATCATCTGTTATCCTGTGGTTTGGGTACTGAAGCCCACCATGTACCATTTATCCACGGTATTTCTGCTATCCCATTATCTCGCAAGCATCATCTGCTGCCTGTGAAATGCAGCAGAAAACCCAAAGCTTTAAAAAGAAAAGGCACAAACCCGAAATCTTATTTCAACTCAGATTGCCCCTGCCAATAATCTAACACATGAGAAGGGCTCTGATTTGACAAACAGCTCGTTGAGAGGCATCACCCAGTTCTGTAATGTGATGGTTAAACATCCCCATTAGTCTGGAAAATACTTGTTCCTGCTGCAGCTGGTTCAATCAAGTCTGTAAAGACTGCAGTAAAGACATGTAGGAATTTAAGAGGAATTTAACAGCAAAAATTATCATCATAAAGAAAATGTAAGGTAATAGGAGGGTGCATACCTCGTCTGTCTTCCCACAATACCCTTCCTGATGAGCTACTTGCTACCATGTTCTTCAGGTGCTTTGCTTTTTACATAAAAATTATGTTTTTTCTAGCATTTTCCAGGACTGGCAGGGTGCTGTTCCTCATATTCCAAAATAAATATGAACTGTTTCAGTTCATTACAATATTTTTGGGGACCTGAAAAGTAAACATCCTAAAGGGAGGATCTGCATTGTTATTTTGGTGTTCTTATGAAATGAGGAGGGTAGGCTTCACTCCCAGTGCCAAGGAGAAGGAAGGGGTGACAGAGTGCACTTCAATCAGAATTTGAGTGCTGTGAACTCTCTGCTGGAGCCTGTGCTCAGTCCTTACTAAGGCAGCAGAGGCTTCTGTGAGGTTTCAAAAACTTGGGCAGCCTGAATCATCCCTTTACCCAAAGTCCTACCAGCGTGGCCCCCCAACAGAACCATGATGGCAAGTGTATTGTACAGCCTCTGGAACCTGCATTTTCCATCTCTCAAAGTTAATCTGAACAGAGAATACAGGCAAATGCTTTCAAGTATCTTTGTGTCTTTAAGTGTCAAGGTCACTGCAACCTAAAAAGGAACAGTATTCAGTAAAAGCAAGTCACTCATTTGCATATGAAATGCAGGGTTATGTGACCAAGACTTAATTACAAGGATAAATATCTTAAAGTGTTAAAAATTAGAAGCACCAAGATCCAAGTAACTGGTCAGAAAATTAAGATGCATGAACAGGGAAGTGATTTGGGCCCCATCCCTGGAGATACTCAAGGTGAGGCTGGACAGGGCTCTGGGCAACCTGATCTCGTTGAGGATATCCCTGCTGGTTGTAGAGGGGGTTGGACTGTATGACCTTTGGAGGTCCCTTCCAACCCAGACCATTCTATGACTATGAAGTATATCACCTCATTTGATGGTTTTACTATTCTTTTTCCTCTAATATGTTTGTTGTTTTGGCCTTCAGTGCTGCAAAAGATCTTAAGCACAACAAAAAGAAGAAACTCCTGACCCCTAAATCTGGAGAAACAATGGAGTTTATTAATTTGCAATATGAGAATAGATTTCCTGTTACTTGAATCACAAGGGAACCTTGCCTTGGTTAATCTTACCTGACAGAGATTCATAGAGTGGTTTGGATTGAAAGGAACCTTTAAGATCATCTTTGTTGTTGTTTTCTCTCTACAACTACCTGAAGGGAGGCTGTGGACAGACGGATGTTGGTCTCTTCTCCCAGGCGGCCAGTACCAGGACAAGAGGACACAGTTTCAGGCTGCGCCAGGGGAGGTTTAGGTTGGATGTTAGGAAAAAGTTCTATACAGAAAGAGTGATTGCCCATTGGAATGGGCTGCCTGGGGAGGTGGTGGAGTCGCCATCATTGGAGGTGTTCAGAAGACTTGATGGGGTGCTTGGTGCCGTGGGTTAGTTGTTTGGGTGGTGTTGGATTGGTTGATGGGTTGGACGCGATGATCTTGAAGGTCTCTTCCAACCTGGTTTATTCTATGTATGTATTCTATGTATGTATTCATCTAGCTCCACCCCCCCACCATGGGCAGGGACACCTTCCACTAAACCAGGTTGCTCCAGGCCTCATCCAACCTGGCCTTGATTTAGTACTCATTATTTCTGATGTTCTTCTGCTATTGAGTAACAGGTCAGACAGTGTGGGATGTGTAGAAGACCTTCACACACTGCAGATATGAGCAGAAAAAACTTGCTACTGTCCAACTGGACATGCCATGTCCTGGCTGCAGAAACCAAGGAGTGTTAAGATACAGGGGGAAAGGATAGTTGTATCCTTTTAATTCAGTAAGATCGGGAAGGTATGGAACTATATCTTGGTCTCTGTAGTCCAACCCCATACAAATCCTACTGGCATCGAGGTTTCACAGAATGGTGAGTTAGGAAGGACCTTTAAAAGTCATTTAGTTCAAGCTCCCTGCAATGAGTTCATCCTGCATCTTCAACTAGATCAGGTTGCTCAGAGCCTTGTTACAGGCTCACAGGATGTTAGGGGTTGGAAGAGACCTCTGGAGATCTTTGAGTCCAATCCCCCTGCCAGAGCAGGACCATAGAATCCAGCACAGGTCACACAGGAACACATCCAGACTGGGCTTGAAAAGTCTCCAGGGAAGGAGACTCCACAACCTCTCTGGGGACCCTCTTCCAGTGCTCTGTGACACTCCCAGTGGAGAAGTTCTTCATGTTGAGGTAGAACCTCCTGTGCTGTAGTTTACATCCATAGCCCCTTGTCTTCTCACAGGGCACGAGTGAGCACAGGCTGTCCCTGTCCCTTCCTCACACCCAGCCCCCAGATATTTATATTTATGCGTTGCCCAACCTGACCCCGGATGTTCACAGGGATGGGGCTTCTACCACCTTTCTGGGCAACCTGTTCCGGTGTCTCTCCCGACTCACCGTACGGATCTTCCTGATGTGTAATCTCAACCTGTCCTTTCTCAGTTTGAAGCTGTTACAGAGGACAGGGCGCCCTGCCTTGACGGGCAGCTGTGCGGGTCCGCAGTGGAAGCTGGACATCCCGCTGCCGTCGGCGTTGCCAGGTTACCGCGGCCCCGGGGCCGGCTTCCCGCTCTGCTCGGCGGGCTGCTGCTTTTGACGTCAGAGCTTAGCGACGCTGCCGGTGCTCACCCCCTGCTCGGCGCCGCCATGTTCAAGGTGAGGCAATCTCGCGGCCGCCGCTGTTTCCCGCCCGCCCCTCCGCGGCCCCGTTGCGTTGAGAGGGTTCCCCACCGCCCCGCCTTGCGGGGTCTCTCCCTTCCAGGCCTCTCCTTCGCCGCCGCGGGGCTCTGCAGCGGGCCGCGGCACTTCCCGCGTAGGCGGCTGCGGTGCCGCTGGGCCGTCGCTGTGGGGGCGCCCGTATCCGGCGGGGCGAGGCCGGCAGGGGGCGGCCCGGGAGCGCGGCCGGAGGGGCCTAGCGCTGGTGCGCCCCTCAGGTGGGGGCGCTGGGCCCGGGAGGGGCCCCGTTTGTCCCGCTGCCTCTTTTAAAGCGGGTTTTTATTCCTCTGTGGCGAAGCCCCTGGCTCTGCTAGCAGCGAATGATTGCTTTAATCACGTACCAGCTAAAACTGTTGTAAAACATCCAGTGGTGGCTGTACCCGGCGTATTTTGTCTGCAATCCGCACAGGCTGTTAGTTTTACTCCTGTTGTAGCTGGGTAATCTCTTCAGCGTTTCAAAACCGCGTGCCCAATCCGCATTGCACGAAAAGGGAAGCGCACCGTGGCCACGGTTGTTGTTTAGAATTACTGCTTGATTACAGCAGCACGGGGCTGTGGGTTAGGCACTGCGGAGTTGGGTTCCTGCAGTCCTGACCTCGTCTCCAAAGCCTCTCCTGGCTGCACGTCGGTTGTCAGGAACCCCTGTGGGGAGGAGCGAACATGCATGATCTCGGCTTAGTGTCTCAAATGGTTTTGCCTCTTATGAGAGAGGAAAGGCGGGAAGGGACTTTTTACAAGGGCTTGTAGTGACAGGATGAGAGGGAATGGATTGAAACGTGAGGAGGGCAGATTTAGACTGGAGATTAGGAAGACATTCTTTCCTGTGAGGGGGGTGAGACACTGGAACAGGTTGCCCAGGGAGGCTGTGGATGCCCCCTCAAAAAATATGTTTCAGAACTGTTAAAGGTTAGTATCACAACACAACTTCTAGGCAGAAAGGGTATCCACCTGAAGTATTGTATCCAGTCCTGGTGCCCCCAGCATAAGAGGGACATGGAACTGCTGAAGAAGGTCCAGAGCAGGGCCACAAAGACGATTAGAAGGCTGGAGAACCTCCCCTATGGGGGCAGGCTGAGAGAGTTGGGGCTGTGCTGTTCAGCCTGGAGAAGAGAAGGCTGTGGGGAAACCTTTCAGCAACCTACCAGTACGTGAAGAGGGTCTACGAGAAGGCCGCAGAGGGACTGTTTACAAAGGCCTGCAGTGATAGGAAGAGGGGCAGTGGTTTGAAATAAGAGAAAAGGAGACTTTGATTGGATGTTAGGAACAAGTTTTTCACCAGGAGGGTGGTGGAACTCTGGAACAGGTTGCCCAAGGAGGTAGTTGAGGTTGCATCCTTGGAGACCTTCAAGGTCAGGCTGGACAAGGCTCTGAGCAGCCTGATCTAGTGGAGGGTTTCCCTGCTGACTGCAGGGTGGTTGGACTAGATGACCTTTGGAGGTCCTTGCCAACCCAAACTATTCTATGATTTTATGTTGATAATATGAGCAGTTGACATTTTCAGTCTGAATAGTTCTGTGATTGCTGGTACCTGTTTGTGAAGCCCAGGTACTTCCATTCTTACCCTCTGCTGCTTGCATCTTTACATAAATATTTCAAATATTTAAAACATTGGGATTTAATGTTTTGAAGGTGACATTTAGCACCATTTACACTGTTTGAAAGTGTTTTTCAGAATGGAAATGCATTTAGATTTCTGCCTTTTCAGTGGCAGAACAGTTTTGTAGTGATAAAAGGAAAGACTGAGGAAATAGATTCTACAGCTATTAATGGTTAGTGCTTTGTTCATGTTTTTATCTTGTCTGATCAAAGTGTGTGAGAAGTCTTCATTTAAACAAAAACTGTTCAAGATTATTCATGTCTTTCCTCACCTGTGAAACAGCTGATCCCATCATTGTAGTGTTTCATTGTGGTGTTTAGTGAGTCTATAAACTCAGATAAGGAAAAACTGCCCTTTTAGGAAAGTTTTTCCATACCTTTTGCTCCATCGGATCCCTTATGTCTTTCTGAAAAGGAATTCTATGACCTAGTTCTTGTGTGCTGTTCCTCCACAGGTAGACAAATGTCTTCAGCAATTAATTTTCAGTTTGAGGAGTCTCTTGGTTACATTTAATAAATATTCTATCTGCAAAGCAGTGGAAGAAATTTAAGCTGCATCTTAAAGCTATTTTCTTCAGTAAAAGGGTGGTGATACTCTGGAATAGGCTACCCAGGGAGGCTGTGAGTGCCTCTGCCTTGGGGGTATTCAAGGCCAGGCTGGATGGGGCTCTGAGCAACCTGATCTACTTGAGAGGCTTTCCTGCCCATGGCA
Organism: Dryobates pubescens; assembly: GCF_014839835.1. Lineage (NCBI taxonomy): Eukaryota > Metazoa > Chordata > Aves > Piciformes > Picidae > Dryobates > Dryobates pubescens. The sequence goes on along the minus strand of NC_071623.1, from coordinate 8,305,991 downwards.
GGGAGGTTGTAGTAGATGATCTGTAAGCTCTCTTCCAAGCTAAGACATTCTATGATTGCATGATTCTTGCAGTTCTGCAATGGGCAGAAGAAAATTTTGAGAGTAATTGACCTGAGGCTAGATCAGCTGCAATTATACCAGCTTGAAGGATGTCCTGGTTTGACAGGAGCTTCTGTTTAACAAGCAGCTAGGTCAATGCAATGTACCCTTATTGTTTCTGAAAAGGAAGAGGACTTGCTACCTTCTCCTTTTTCATCCCCTCTTCTCTGGCCACACAGTTCCTCCAGTATTTGTCAGGCTGTTTCATGAAGGGGTTCTGCTTATTAAGCCTGCACAAAGCTCTCCACTTCTTTTTCAGGGTTAATCTTTTGACAGATTGGTGAGGTGAGTTGCCTCGTGGTGGAAGCCTCCAGCCACTAAAACTAGGGCAAGGTGAGCAGCAAGACTTCTGGGAACCCATGCCTTGAGCAAAGACAGACCTCTCCAGTTTGGTGGCCACGGGCTGTTAGATCTACTCACACTAACCTGATACAACAAAAGACAGGCTGTTATCAGTCTGCACCTGTTTATTTGATCAGCAAAGTGAATCTGAGACACTGAAAGTTTCCTATTTGTACTTTGAGTTTCTTGAGTTAAATACTGAGGTTAATAAGGGTGGTTTTTGTTGAAAAATGCTTTCTGTGTGCATTCTTGTTTCACAGCTAAGTACTTTTACCTTCTGTTGGTTTGGGGTTTTTTTCATTTAAAGGAGTTCCTCCTTTTAACATACAATTTAGTATAGGTCCTGAATGTAGGAAGAACTATATCCGCTTTACTCACAGCGGTGGTATTGTGTGACTGGATTGAATCTGAAGTGTTCAAAATCAGTCAAGTATCTGTCATGATGCACTGTAATTCATGTTTCTCACAGGAAAGGAGGAGACATTCCTAAAATTCTTAGAAAGCAGTGGTTATGCTCTGATACTTTCAACTGTAGGTCTCTTTGTCCTCCCTCCCAAGTCTAGGTGCAGGCAGAAATAACACACTGAATTTCTTGGTACAAACTATGGAAAAATGGAGGCATTATGGACGTTCATAAAGCAACTCAAAATATTCATATGATTTTGTTTAGTTTGTGAAAATTATGACTCAAGTGAGAGAAAAGAAGATCTTGTGACATGGAAACTGATATTAGCATGTATATCTACTGTCTCCTTTAGCCTTAGGCTCTTCCAAATACCACCTGAATAATTTAGGTGTTGTCGTTTGAGTGTCTGAGGGCATTAGATGGTGTGCCACTGATTTCCCTTTCTCCTAACCCCTAAGCATGGTAATACATCATTTGTCACCCCACATGGGGACATAAAGGTGTCTACATGGATGTGTTAAAAAATGCTGAATGATTTCCATGTCTTCCTATAATGTTTCTAGGTAATTCGGCAGGGGGCTGTTCCTGTTAGCCTGAGCTTGCTCTCCATCCAGGTTTATGCTTCCTCTTCAGAGAAGGAGACTTCCAAAAAGGAGTTGCTGAAAATTGAGGAGGTAAGTATGATTGGAGCCCTAGTGCTCTTCTAGCTATACAGAAATACCTGCAGAGTTTTGACGTGTGAAAGCATTTCGATACATCTCTTCACCTTTTGTATTCTTATCTTTAATCTTGCTTCTTGATTTTCAGTAGTAGAGATGCTGATACGGTTTTGTTTCTTTTACCCAAGGATTGCATTTGATGCCCACCACTTGATAGTGTTAAATCTTTTTTCCTACATTAAAGCCTTCTGTTCTTCATTCAGAAATTGCTTTCTTATATATTTGGATTTACTTGTGGTCATATTTCAAATCCACAGGAGTGATTTCTTTACTTTTTTATCCTTACAAGCCCTGTTAGCAAATTCTAATAAAATCTCATTTGTGTTCTCCATTTACTTTATTATTTCTCTAAGACATGACCGTTAAGCTTTAAAGCATCCTGTCAAACTGCAGGCTCACCAGCATTGTTCAGGAGGCTTTTAACAATCTCCAACCTTAAAAAAAAAATTAAAAAGAGTAACTAAATACAGCTTTATATCCATGAGAGTATGGAATTGTCAGGGTTGGAAGGGACCACAAGGATCACCCAGTTCCAACCCCCATGTCATGGGCAGGGACGCTTCCCGCTAGAACAAGTTGCACAGGGCCACATCCAGCCTGGCCTTAAAAACTTCCAGGGATGAGGCTTTCACCACCTCTTTGGGCAACCTGTTCCATTGTCTCACTACCCTTATTGTGAAGAACTAGTTCTTAACATCTAATCTAAATCTACCCTCTTCTAGCTTGGATCCATAATGTACATAGGTCCTTAAACTTTCAAGGATCTTTAAGGAACTCCTTGTAAGAAACTCTTTTTAAGTACTTCATCCCAAGCTAAATGTCATTACACGAGCAGTGAAACTAAATGAAACTTCTTTTTGTGTATGCTTAGGTCTTTTGGATGAGTCTGCATGGGCAGCTCTCTTGCCTAATATGAAAGGATCAATAGTTAAAGCAGTCTCCTGGCTTCACCCCAGTGAAGTAACCTTAGCTTGAGCTGTCGCGTGCCCTACCCCACCACTGGCATGAGTCAGTAATGAGGCAGCAGTTTGAAGTTACATGTATGCTGAATAATTGGCTTGCCCATCAGCCTCAGCAAAGGTTTGGCTGCCTTTCTTACCATTCACAGAGTATGCTAGTTTGGATCTGTACTCTGTCAGCTGTCTAATTTCATAAAGTGTATGGGAATGTCCTTACCTCTTGAGACTGCTGTCCTGGTGCCTGGCAGGTTGTCTGACAGGATCCAAGTTAAACTGCTTGTCACTCTGATTGCCAGAGATGACCATATTTCCTAGGGAAATGAGACTTAAAATGCCTGTCTTTGCAAGTATGATGAGAAATCCAGCTGAACAAATGATCAAATCATTTGATAAATTCTATGTCATTACATATTTTGTTATGCCTAGTAGCTTTTTGGATGATGAGACACAGTCGTTTCCAACTTGTCTTGAAACTCCAGCTATGCTGTGATGCAACAGCAGTGTATTATACTGTGATACAACATCAGTGTATTATAAACTACTAAAATAATACATTATTTTTAGTAGTATGTATATTTTATATATATATACACACACTAAGTGTAATACATATGTGGTATAAATATATATATGGTATAAAACATAAGGTCTACTAAACATCAGCACCATGGATAAACTGCTAAGAATTCTAGCAGGCTTTTGCTTGGGATCTAAATTTTGCTGTTCAACAGTGGAGGCTTTGGTCCTTTTAAAGTTATTTTAATGGAAGACATTTTTAAATATGCTTAGGTAATTGTCATAAATATGTTGTGATGCTAAACTCTTACCACAGCAGTTTATTATTTATTATGTGAGGATGCCTATTGCTTTTCAGGTGGATGTTACAGTTCCTATTTGTTCAGCCCTGTGGTGCTGTTAATGCTGTCAGTTGCTGATGTGATTAATGACTGCAGCACTGAGATGTCTTCCCATTCTTCTGCTCAGTAACAAACAAATTTGTATCAGGTGTTACCTTTGTTAGAAGCTACTTAGACTCTTTAATGATGGCTTGTGCAAATATAGAATATGATTGATTGTGATTTCAGAATTCTATTGCATTTAGTATGTTAACTGGGAACCAGCACTGCTGATTAAGAGCAGAAACATTTTTCACAATGAATGTTTTGTGTTCTTATTAAACTAGTTTAATATTAATTTATAACCTGTGACTTGGATCATATGGCAGCTATGGATGAATTGCATAACAATTAGAGTCATCTTCATCATAGTATGTAATTAAACTTTGCTCATAATGGTTGTCTCACAGCTGTGCCTGAAGTTTTATTATGCATGGTTTATGTAGTAAGCACCGTGTTAGGTGTTCTCTGTCTGGTTAGACTGTTTGTGCCCTGAAGACCTACTTACACAATTACACCTGTGTTTTTAACTTCTTGTTTGCTAATATTCACAGCTGTCACTCTACTCCTCTCCAGCTTGTGAGACCAAATATGTGGAGACTCCACAAAGCCAATTGGAAGAGGGGGTTTCGCATTTACGGCATGTTATGGAGCCATACACAGCCTGGTGTCAGGTAGAATGGTTTTATATCACATCTGGTAGTGGTTCAACAGCAAGGGTTGAACTGGGTTGGGGCTTTTTTTTTGTAGAGACCTGATTAATAGAGAGCAGCAATGTAAAAAGTTGATAGCTCTTCAAGCATTTTTCCAAAATGCTGCTTTACTTAAACTTCTTTACAGTTCAGGTTTACCTCCTCCTCACACAAGAATAATTGTTTCTTTCTTCTAATTTGTTGAGCTTAGTTTCTGCTTTTTTTTTTTTTTTGCATTTTGTAGCCACAAGAAAATTAACTAAAACTTGTAATTGTTGTCTGAAATAAACTTTAAACTTGAAGATGTCTAGGGATACTTGGATTTGATACTGCCCTGTGACTGCGGAAGACAGCAAAGTAATTAAATTTACATTTTCCATGCTCAAGGAGAAGGCCTTAAATTACCAAGCAGTGTGTTTTGGAGCAGCAGTACCGAGTTGTCCTTGATGCAACTGTGACAAAACACAACTTTCCAGGAAATAAATCAGCATTTGCTGAATTGAGATGTTGAGGGGAGGAATGCTGGAAGAGAGAAAAATCCCAGGCCACTGGTAGTGGAAAATCTATCCCCCAGACCTTACCCTAGCAGGTAGCATGTTTATATCAACCAGTCATTAAATACAAAGCCAGTCTTCGGAGCATGGAGGAAAACCAAGATCTTTGTAATCAAGGCTTAAATTATTGGTTGTAGAGTCATATGATGGCTTTTTGGCTCTTGCTAGAACAAGCAAATGCTGAGGCTTACTTTAGAATTGAGAGCATCCTTGTCATCTCTACTACTAGATGATTCTCTACCTTGCAACCTTGCTGTTACGAGTCCTCTTCTTATGCCGCAAGCTGGTTTTCCAGTTCTCCATAGAAAGCCAGGTTGTTCAGATTCATAGAATGGTTTAAGTTGGAAGAGACCTTAAAGATCATTTCATTCCAACCCCCTGCCATTGGCAGGGACACCTTCTGCTAGATCAGGTCGCTCAAGGCCTCATCCAACCTGGTCGTGAACACCTCCAGGGAAGGGACATTCATGACTTCCCTGGGCACCCTGTTTCAGTGTTCCACCACTCTCATGGTGATTGTTCCTAATCTCCAGCCTAAATTTGCCCTTGTCAAGCTTCAGTCCATTCCCTCTTGTCCTACCACTACAAGCCCTTGTAAAAAGTACCTTCTTGGCTTTCTTGTAGCCCCCTTCAGGTACTGGAAAGTTGCTCTAAGGTCTCCCTGGAGCCTTCTTTTCTCCAGGCTGAACAGCCCCAACTCTCTCAGCCTGTCCCTGTAGGGGAGGTTCTCCAGCTTTCTGATCATCTTTGTGGCCCTGCTCTGGACCTTCTCCAGCAGTTCCATGTCCCTCTTATGCTGGGGGCACCAGAACTGGACACAATACTCCAGGTGGATATCCTTTCTGCTTAGAAGTTCTGTGTTGTGCTACTAACCTTTAACAGTTCTGAAACATTTTTTTTGAGAACTGCTCAGGGTTACTCAGTCAAGTGAAGTGGTTCTAAAGTGCCACCAGCAGGTGTACTGAAGGAGAGGGGGGATTTTCTGCACTTTAGTTGGAGCTCTGGGCTGTGTTTAGTTGCCTGTTGTAATCGTAATGGGGAATGAAATTTGAGACAAGGTAAGCCTTGAGCAGTGCTTTGTGTCTCACAGGCCTATTGTCTCCCTCTTTGCTTTCTTTTCTGTCTGTGTGGTGCTCATTGACATAAGATGTGCTTTGCTGCTCGCACACAGCAAGCTGTTTACTGACTCATTTTATGAAGAAGGCATATAAACTTTATGGGTTTGGGGTCATCTTGTTTCCTTAACTATAGTCAGAGATCATTTTGGTTTGACACCACCCCCATCCTCTGCTCTGTTGAAGAGAATAACATTTCAGGTGTCTCTCAGTTGTCTTTAAAATTAAAAATACAATCCAGAGTAGTGCCCAGTAATAGGACAACAACAATGTCTCCTCAACATGAGGAGAAATTTCTTTACTGTGAGGGTGACAGAGCTCTGGAACAGGCTGCCCAGAGTCTGTTGAGTCTCCTTCTCTGGAGGCTTTAATGACCCATCAGGATGGGTTCTTGTGTGGCGTGCCCTGGGTGATGCTGCTCTGGCAGGGCGGTTTGACTCAATGCTCTCTAGTGGTCCATTCTAACCCCCCTACTATTCTGTAATTTATCCATTTTACTTTTTCAAAGTTACTTGCTTGACTGTAGTGGAGAGTCAGCTCAAAACACAGAAGCAGAAATGAGGCAGTTGTGTGAGTTATGACTGCAGGTCAGATTTAGTCTCTGAGGTCTTTAGGGCAAGTTCTTTTTCTCTGGCTTTTAACAAGACTCAGCATGTATTCAGAGCTTGTCGTGTGCCTCTTTGTAATGACAAGGGCTTTTTTAAGTCACTCTTGCCAGTGAGGAAGTGAAAGTTCTAAAGATACTGGCCCCCATGCAGGATCCTAAACCAGCACTTTCACTTCTGCACAGATACAGCTCAAGTGGAACTGGGAGACTCTTCTCTGCTTTAGCTTTGGGCATACATGTTTATGAATTTGTTCCCTCGGTGCTAGACAGCCTTACACTGCCTTGATGGAGGATTAGCATAAGAACCATCTGCAGAATTACTCTGACTGGGATTTTTTTTTGTATTTTGTTAAAAGGCAGTGTGAGTTCATAGACTGATAGGATGGCTTAGGTTGGAAGGGACCTTAGAGATCATCTACTCCAACTTCCCCATCATGGGCAGGGACACCTCTTAACTAGACTCGGCTGCTCAAGGCTTCATCCAACCTGGCCTTGAACACCCCCAGGGAGGAGACATCCACAGCCTCCCTGGACAACCTATTCCAGAGTCTCACCACACTCATACTGCAGAACTTCCTAAGATCCAGTCTAAACCTACTCTCCCTCAGCTCCAAACCATTCCCTCTTGCCCTGTGATTAGACACCCTTATGAAAAATCCCTCTCCAGCCTTCCTGTAGGATCCCTTCAGGTATTGGAAGGCAGCTCTAAGGTCCCCCCAGAGTCTTCTCTTCTTCAGGCTGAGCAACTCCAGTTCCCTCAGCCTATCCTCATAGCAGAGGTGCTCCAGGCCTTGGATTATCTTTGTGGCCCTTCTCTGGACTCACTCTAACAGCTCTGTGTCCTTCTTATGCTGAGAACCCCGGAACTGGATGCAGTATTCAAGGTGGGGTCTCACAAGAGCAGAGTAAATCCTGAGAGTAATCCTGAGTTTCAGCTGCTTGATCAAGAACTCAATGAAATACTGAAGTTGACTTCTGTGTTTTGTGATACTTCATCTCACCTGTGTCCAAAGACTACTTTGAGTAAAAGTTGTACCTTATGCCAGACCTAATACTGAGCAAGCACAGCCCTGGAAGTGAAGAGTGGAAATGAGAATAAAAAGAAGTTATTGTAGGGACCTAAAAGTTTGGGTGTTTTTTTCTTCTTTTCAACAGGAAAATTGGAATCTGTAGTTAAAATATGACTTAACTTGATATCTATTTACTGTTGTTTTCTCTTTTTTTTGTCCTTGTTTTTCCTTTTCTTTCTTTAGGATCTTTATGCCAAAGCTATGCCCACGTTAGAAAAAGCTGTTGAGCACGGTAGAGGTAAATTGGTTTAGTTTTCTTAACTAGCAATTTAAGATGAAGAATTTTATTATATCTTCTGTTAAAAGAGCATTCCACTAAGCATCATGATGTATATGTGTGTATATATTTATATATTAAAAGGCATTTAAAACTGCTTTATTTATACTGTGTAAGTTTCCTTAGTTAGACCATTCTGACACTATATTTTGAAACAATTAAAATCCAAGACCTGCATCTATGTCACTCAGTGTCACTAAAAGTGATAATTATGCAGGAAAAGAAGAAGAAACAAAAAAAAGCCTTGCAGTTTATTCCCAGCCATCAGTATTTGGTTGACCCAGCCTAGTAACTGAACCTTCCTGCAGTGTGCTTATCACTCATCACAAACATTAATGATTTTGTTTGTTGTGTTTAGCCTTTTCCTAAGAATTTTGAATTAATCTAAAGTAATTGGTATTTATTTTAAGTTTTGGAAGCATCCTTTCATACTTAGGCTGATCAGGACTGAGTGTGGATGCTATCTAGAGTAAATTTTAGATACTGCACCTCTTCTTCTTAACAGTCTCAGTCCTTTTAACTCCTCTGGCATGGAAGACTTTTCCTAGTTTTCCATTCCCCCATTGGACTCCCATCTTGGAGTGAGCTTTGTTTATGCTCTCTTTCCTTTGTTCTATGATTTGTTGTTTTTTTGTGCAGTGTTTTACTGACACAAATCCTTGTTCACACGTAAATGTAAGAATCCATTTTGCAAAGGTTTTTATCACTAATGTGAAAAAGGTAAAACTGAGATGTGAAAGAACAAACAGAACAGATGGCCCAGGAGCAAAGGGAAAAGCTTCTTTTAAAATTGGTGAACACAATATGATATTCAGTTTCATTCATGTGTCACTGGAGAAGATCTCAAAGGCTTTGAATTTGATGCCAGCAAATCTAAAATGTGCATGATAGTTAAATGTGTTTTGATAGCTCTTTGTTTTGTAACAATTGCTAGCATCTATTGATGATTCCTAATCACAAAAACACTTTCACATTGCATTAAAGCACTTTGTTCTGACTTCTTTTCAGAGGGCTATGAATTTCTCCAAAACCCCCCTGCTGGATTTTATCCAAGACTTGGTGTGATAGGTTTTGCTGGAATTGTTGGATTGTTCCTTGCTAGAGGTGAGAACCTTTTGACTGCATGTCATGATATGGGAGAAATGATTTATTTGTGGGGTTTTGGATACTATTTTTTAATCGTAACATTATGAGATCTGCCTTAACTGTACAAGCACATTTCTACAATGCTCCTCTAATTATAAAGAAACTTCCTCTAAAATATGTGTGATAACTATCAGTTGTTCTTTATGAATGCTGTTATTCGTTACTGGAGTCAAGTCTTTGATCTTTTCTAGTTTTCCAGTACCAAGATCCTTTGTCACCGGACTAGCAAGAGCACTTTATGAATGTCTCTTGTTTACTGCTAGATTTCTGATATAATGAGTATACATTAGTGGAAACACTTGAACATTTCTAATATTCATTTCCTCTTCAAAATTCATTATTCCTTTATTAGAAGCACGTGTGGCTTTGCATATAGAACAAGCTGTTCTATGAGGAACAGAACTACTGCATCCTGGCTCCTGTACGTCTGTTCTATGACCTTTCTTCTCCTGTACTGCTTGCTTTTCTCCTTTACTTGCTCCCTCCTGTGTTCCTTTCTGACTGGATAAACTGCAGTATGTCCAGTAGCTGAGTGAGTGATGGCTATTGTCACTGGCCAGCCAGGATACACAACTGGTGGCCAGCTGTGATAAGAGGATGAACTTTTCAGGCAGTTAAAAGATTTTCTACTTGCATAATTGACTAGAGAGTTCCATATGGTTATAGTGCTCAAAATTCAGTTGAGGGCTGAGCTAGTGTTACAGTAGGCCTACAACATAATTGCAAATACTTCAGCTTTAAAGTACTTTCAAATACTTTGTAAATTGCTATAGTGATTTCCATTCCTAAGAGCAATTGTGGTAGAATCAACACCTTGTGAGTCAAAGTAACTCAGGAGGTTTGTGTCAGAAAACAATGTATGAAATGAATGGATGATGTATGAAAAGAACCTATCCTAACCTTTCTTTGCCTGACTTTTTCCTTTTAGTTTAGAAAAGTTGGTTTAATTCTCTTAAATCTTAATATCTTAATATCAGTTGGTTTAATTCTCTTAAATCTCTCTTAAATTTGGCTTTTACCTCATTATTCAGTACTGAAATAAATTCTGTGTTACTACAGTAAATATAATTGCAAGGTAGTTTGCACTATGGAAAGATGTTAATGAACTATTCTCTTAAGAGATTGATATGATCAGAGTAATCATGTTTCTTAAGAAACCACAAATATGTTAAACTATTTAATTTTTTTTAAAATTATAAATAAAAGGTTAGGGCCATACAGCTCTCTTGGATAACATAAACTCTAACAATGTTTTGTTGTTTGTTTTTTTTTTCCTTATGAAACAGGCTCAAAAATAAAGAAGCTGGTGTATCCTCCAACTCTCATGGGTATTGGTGCCTCCATGTATTACCCTCAGCAAGCTGTTGCTATTGGAAAGGTCAGTGCTGATACCTTTTATTTTTTGGAGAAGTGTCTTTTACCTTCATTATTGTGTCCTGCCTTCAAATTAACTGGTAATCTGTTTTTAAAAGCCATGTCAGTGTGCTTGGCACTTCACAAAATCAGAGGTATTTTGTCACAGAACATGCGATCTATGCTGAAAGGGATCTGCCTGAAGGGATCCTACGGAAGGGCTGGAGAGGGACTTTTCATGAGGGTGCCTAACAGTAGGACAAGGGGGAATGGTTTTGAGCTAAGGAAGACAGCAGGTTTAGACTGGATCTTAGGAAGAATTTCTTCAGTACAAGGTTCATGAGACTCTGGAAAAGGTTGCCCAAGGAAGTTGTGGCTGCCTCCTCCCTGGGGGTGCTCAAGGCCAGGTTTGATGAGGCCTTGGGCAGCTGAATCTAGTTGAGAGGTGCCCCTACCGATGGTGGGGAGGTTGGAGTAGATGATCTTTAAGGTCCCTTACAACTTAAGCCATTCTGTGATTCAAAGATGGTCAGACATTCTGTTCATTTTACTCACCTCAGTCTCCTCCACGCTAAACAGACCCAGGTGCCTCAGCTTTCCCTCATGAAGATGTTTCCACTCCTTTCCTCATCTTTGTGGCTCTGCACTGGACTCCGTTCCCCACCGCATTCTTTTCCAAATCCAGCTGTTAACCACTCAGAGTGCATCTATTTTACTGTGTCAGAAATTCTTTATATTTCAGGCTCTGGTAAATTTAGTAGTCAATTATTAGTGAGTGGTGAATACCACTGAGATGTCAGGATGGAAATAATGATACTCAGAAGAACACATGATGTTCTTGCAAAATTGAAAGGTCATTGACTTAGGGGGAGTCAAACCCACTTGATGAAAGGGTTTCTTAGTGCTTGCAGGGTTTAGATTTTAAATACAGATAGCTCTGTTGATTTATTCTCAGGGACTCAAAATTATGAAAGTGGCAGGGGGGAAAAAGCAAAACATAAAAATGTAAGAAGCTTAGAACATTTCTGTTGGTAAGTGTGTGATAAAATTCTAGTTGCTTTCTGAACAGTGAATTGGAAAGTGATTGAACAGTGTTCAAACCAATGTTACTGTTTTCAAAGAAGCTCAGTTCAGTCTTAACTGTGGATTTGTTACTAACAGCTTTACAATACTGTGTTTATCTTAGGGAAACTTTGAAGTGCATGATTGCCCTTTGGTAAATTCAGTGTTCTTCATTTGACTGTTACAAAAAATCTGATATGAAACCATGAGCCTGAAGCTTGGTTGGAATAAGCTGAGCTTTTTTGACCTGGTCATGACTTTAGACATACCAGTTTGGGAACTTCTGTGGAGCGAGTACTATCCTAGATACTGGGTTTGGTCCCTTTAATCTTTAAGAAGCAAAGATTTAGTCTTATCAGATCTTACTACCCGTAATTTTTAGGCTATTATCTGAAATTGTAAGTTCTTTCCTTTCTAGTAGTTATTTTGAAACGTTTCACAGGCCTTTCAAAAATTTTTCTGTAAGTCTAGGAAGTGATGCCTGCGGTACAAAGCTCACTTGCCAAGTTAATAAAACTATATGGGAAATACCCTGGAACATAAATTGAAAAAAAAAATTATTTATATTGTGTTTTTTTCAATTTTTGTACCACACTGGGTACTTAATCAGTTTCATTTACGGTGGTATAGTTCTCTTCATTTGGTGAACTTTCAGATTTGACTATTTTTAAAAGACTGAGAAGGTTTTGGGGTGTTTTAGTTTTTTTACCTTTCCACCTCTATTAAAGACTCTATTGAAGAGTTGAAAATATAAACACAGCAAAATGTATTTGAAGTTGAGGTCCTACACCTGAGTCATGGCACAAATATAGGCTGGGTGAGGACTGGCTCAAGAGCAGTCTCAAGGAAAAGGACTTGGGGGTTCTGGTGCCCCCAGGATAAGAGGGACATGGAACTGCTGGACCAGGTCTAGAGGAGGGCCATGAAAATGATCAGAGAGTTGGAGATAGGCTGAGAGAGTTGGGGCTGTTCAGCCTGCAGAAAAGAAGGCTCTGGGGGGACCTTAGAGCAGCCTTCCGGTGTCCGAAGGGGGCCTACAAGAAAGCCAGGAAGGGATTTTCTACAAGGGCTTGTAGTGGAAGGATGAGAGGGAATGGACTGAAGCCTGAGGAGGGCAAATTTAGGCTGGAGATGAGGAAGAAATTCTTTCTAGTGAGGGTGCTGAGATACTGGAAGAGGTTGCCCAGGGAAGTTGTGAATGCCCCCTTCCTGAAGGTGTTCAAGGCCAGGTTGTTGGATGAGGCCTTGAACAACCCGTTCCAGTAGAAGGTGTCCCTGCCCATGGCAGGGGGGTTGGACCTAGATGACCCTTGAAAATGGTTAGGATCCAACCTAAACCATTTTATGAACACTTGATGCACCTGTCTAGAAGAAAACTTTAATTAAAATGAGTTGCTATGTGAAGTTGTAGCAACAGAGTTCATCATTGGTAATAGGTTGTTTTCAGGCACTATTTATCTAACTGGAGACAGAAGAAATGCACAGGCTAATCATGCTAATAAACCACAAATCTGCAAGGGATTGATTTCCACACTGCTAGTATTACTTGAATTTGTATTACTTCAAACAAGTGATCAGTCTGTCTATGTGGCAAAGGAGAATTTAAAGTTTATTTTATACTGGTGGAACTTTTAAGTAGTGTTTTGAAACTCTTGCTTTCCAGCTAATCATAATGCATTCAAAATACTTCGTATTGGTTTTGTTTCTTGTCTTCCATCTGGAAAAAACCTTTCCATTATTAGGTTACTTGAATCAGTCTCTTTAGCATTAAAATTAATTTTTGTTCCTTTTTTAGTAGAACTTACCAGATTTCCTGAAGTAACATGTGTTATGCTTATCTTCCTGAAAGAAGGAAAAGCTTCCCAAGAGATACATTTATTTCTTTAACCACAAACTCAATTCTCTCTGTGTCCTTTGAACCTCTACCTCCACCCTTGCCCAGTTAAGTCCATAAGGCATAAACAGTTGTAGTGGCACAGCATGAGACTATTACAGGAACTGTGGGTTGGAAAGAAGGAGTCAGGGTCATTTGATCCACATTTACTGCAGAATGAAATGTTTGTGGACTTGCACTATGGCTGCTTTGTTACCAGTGTAAATGGAGAAAGGTCAGCAGATTGTCTGTTTCGCTTCTCAGCATGCAATGTAGATAAAGAATTGCTAACTATAATCCTGCTTGATGATCTTGAAATATCACAGAATGTTAGGTGTTGGAAGGGCCCTCAAAAGATCATCCAGACCAATCCCCCTGCCAGAGCAGGAGCACCTAGTGCAGGACAGACAGGAGTGCATCCAGGTGGGTTTGGAATGTCTCCAGAGCAGGAGACTCCACAGCCTCTCTTGGCCAGCCCGTTTCAGGGCTCTGGCACCCTCAGAGTGGAAAGTTTTTTCGTTATGTTCACCTGGAGCCCTTCTCTACTCCAGCTTGCACCCATTGCCTCTTGTCCTATCATTGGACATCACAGAGCAGAGCCTGGCTCCATCCTCCTGACACTGCCCTGCACATCTTTATCAACATGAGTGAGGTCACCCCTCAGGCTCCTCTTCTCCTAGCTGAAGAGCCCCAGCTCCTTCAGTCTTTCCTCAGAAGGGAGATGTTCCACTGCCTTCAGCTTCTTTGTGGCTCTATGCTGAGCTTTTTCAAGCAGTTCCTTAAGGTCCTTCATGAACTGAGAGGCCCAGAACTTGCCACAATATTCCAGATGCAGCCTCCCCAGGGCAGAGTAGTGGGAGGGGAGAACCTCTCTCAGCCTACTAACCACAGGCCTTGTAAGCAACCCCAGCATGCCATTGGCCTTCTTGGGCACAAGGGCACACTGCTGGCTCATGGTCATCCCTCTGTCCACCAGGACTCCCAGGTCCTTGTCCCCAGAGCTGCTCTCCTAACAGATCAGCCCCCAACCTATACTGGTACATGAAGTACACATAAGATAAGATAAAGTCAGTATTGTATGCTTATGGTCCTGGTGGAATTAAAACATGTGAGCTTGTTTACATGCACATTAGACCTTCGAGACTGCTGGTGCTACTTCAGTGATGATTGCAACCCAAGGTCCCTTCCAACTATTTCAGAGCACCTGTTTAGAAGCACTCAGTCTGACTTTTGAACTTTTTTTATTCAAATTTTAGTTTTGCAGTCTTACTTAGAGTGCTGCATGGAGCAGAAGTTAGTATTTCAGCACTCTGTAACTTAACATAAACAAGCTGAAAACTGTTAGCTCCCACAAATGATGAATCCCAGATGACTGCATGAAGAAATGTTTCCCTCTTCTGAAGGGAATCCTTTGTGTGAGTGTTGGAATGAATGCTTTGAACAGTCAAATGAATTGCTTGTATTGGTCCTTTTACTTTTCCTGCTTGGAACTATCACTCCCAAAACTAGTGGTGGCAATTGCAGTACCCACCTGCTTCCTCTTCAGCTGCTCCATGAGAGGTATAAACCACAAGCCTAACGTCTGACTCTAGTGTTGTGTTGATTAGAGCATGCACTGGGTGGTTGTAAACACTTCTTGGCCATGTTCCTGTTGACTCTCTAACTTGCAACTTGCAGTTTGTCTTAAACTGTATTTTTCAACCCATGTGAGCTGTGAATATGTGTCTAGCTTGCAGCTCTTGGGGGCTGTGCAGCATTTTGAAACATTGGTTGGCTGTGGCAGACTAAACTCTGCTCTTGTGGCATCACCCACCTGGAGTATTGCATCCAGTTCTGGAGCCCTCAGCATAACACCGACATGGAACTGCTGGAGTGGGTCCAGAGGAGGGCCACAAAGATAATCAGAGGGCTGGAGAACCTCCCCTATGGGGACATGCTGACAGAGTTGGGGCTGTTCAACTTGGAGAAGACCCCAGGGAGAACATAGAGCAGCCTTCAGTACCTGAAGGGAGCCTACAAGAATGCCAGGAAGGGACTTTTTAAAATGACTTGTAGTGACAGGGCAAGAGGGAATGAAGCTTGAGGAGGGTAGGTTTAGACTGGATATTAGGAAGAAATTCTATCCAGTGAGGGTGGTGAGATACTGGAACTGGTTGCCCAGGGATGTTCTTAATGCCCTGTCCCTGGAGGTATTCAAGGCCACCTTGGATGAGACCTTGAGCAACCTGTTATAGTGAAAGGTGTCTGTGCTCATGGCAGAGGTGTTGCAAATAGGTGGTCTTTAAGGGCCCTTCCAGCCTAAACCATTCTGTGATTCTCTGGTTAAAACACTTAAAAGCACTCTAAATACCTAACAGTATAAACTTTGAAATATTCTTATTGTAGGAGTCCTACAGTTTGATAGCTGTCTACTTGGGCAAACTGTCTATTTTTGCTGTTCTTTATTTGGAAGAAAACTGCTAGTGGTATGAAAGTTAGCACTAACCTGAGCCTGGAGCTGTAAAAACCTGATACTCTCTTGAGTTTAAAAGGATGCTATGAATATTCATCGATTTATAGAATGGTATAGGTTGGGAGGGACCTTAAAGATCCTTTAGTTTCAACCTGAACAACAAATATAAAGGGATAGTCTTAGTGCTGTGTCAAAGCAGTGTGAAATGCAAATGTGAAATTGCAAAATAGTGACAGACTAAGTAAGATTTTCTCTCTCTTTAAAATGAGTGTGATCAAGTGAAGAAATAATTTGCATATGTTGCAGAATCACAGAATTAATGAGGCTGGAATACACATCTGAGATCAAGTCGAACCTATGACCTAAAACCACCACACTGACCAGACCATGTCACTAGGTGCCACATCCTTAAACACTTCCAGGGACAACAACTTCACCACATCCCTGGGCAGTCCATTCCTGTGGGAAGAGGTTGTTTTATTAGGATGAGTAAAAATGCATTATTATGTTATGTTCAATTTTATATTGGGCAGAACCATGAATATTCAGGATGTCATCTCTAACCCACCAAAGGAGCCTTTTCACTCTTGCTGTTTACCTGCAAGTATTTTCTTTATTTATGGAGATGGAGCCTGGCCAGCTTTATCTTTATGGATCAAGGAGAATCTTGCTGACATTAAACAATTCTATGATTTTTTGACTATCTTAGAAAAACAAAAATGTAATATACCTTTAAAGCAAATTGTAAAGGACAGTGCTGAGGACTGGGTTTGCTGTGTTTGTGGATCTTTGCATCTTGATCCTTGTGTACAATGTGTTCAGGCTTAATCAAGTCTTCTTTGTTGATAAGAAGTGGGAAATGTAAAAACTGGAACTAGTAAGATCTAGGTTCTTCCTTGAGATCAGGCAGGTAACAGAGAAGTGAGTTCTTTGAAGTAAGTGCGTAAGTGAGATGGAACTTTCTGTGTGAAAGAAGCAACTGTTCTGTTTGTGTTCTGACCTTGGAAGATAAGTGGAAAGGAATGTGTGCTTGTTACTAGAAGTTTTGTTATCTTTAACTATCCAACCTAAACCTCCCCTGGCACAGCTTCAGGCCCTGCCTTCTTGTCCTGTCACAAGTTGCCTGTTAAATTTGTTCAATATCAAATGCTAAGAGAACCAGAATTGTTTCCAAGCAGCATCATTCTACCCCTTTTCATATAGTTATATTTTCAGATGGTCTTAGATTTTTAGCATGCTTGCCTTTCTTACTTTAGAATTATAGAATGGTTTGGGGTGGAAGGGACTTCCAAAGGTCATCTACTCCAACCCCCCTGTTCTCAGCAAGGACATCCTCCACTACATTAGGCTGCTCAGAGCCTTGTTGAGCCTGAACTTGACTCTAGTGTAATTTTTTTTTTAAGGTGCTTATTAATACTTCACACCCTGAGCTTGAACAGGAAAATGCTAAAGATCTCTTGTGGTTTGAGATTTCTTCCACTTACACATGGAGCAAAATAATATTGCCCAGATGATGAAGTTCATGCTTTCCAATATCTTTTGTTTCAAAGGTTGCTGGTACACAGCTGTATGATTGGAGTCTGCAGGGATATATTGCTGTAGAATCTCTTTGGAAGGATAATCCTAAGAAGAAGAAATCTGGTGAAAAAAATGATAAGGTAAGAAGTCTGAGGAACTTGAGTTCTGAATTAAGAATAAATAATTTTACAAGCTTCACCCTGAAAGTCTGAAATACTTTTTTCCCCATTACATAACTACACTTTGAAAGAAGACTCTTGTGACCAATTTATTCTCTCTTCCTTGGAACATTGGTCAAATTTCTGTTCTAATATGATGGTGCCACTGTTTGCTGCTCCATTAAATGTTGCTATCTAGCCATAAAACCAGAGTTTAAAAGGATCTGCAGTTCTTAGGGGTTTAGCCATAGATAATGAGCTGTGTGGTTTCTTAACCTAACAGCCCTTGTCCAGGAAACTTTGGGTTAATCATTTCTCATCCAGAAGACTGCCAACAAAAATTTAGTTCTTTTGATCACAGAATGTTAGGGGTTGAAAGGGACCTTGAAAGGTCATCTAGGCCAACCCTACTGCCAGAGCATCAGCACCTAGAGTAGGTCACACAGGAACTCATCCAGGTGGGTTTTGAATGTTTCCAGAGAAGGAGGCTCCACAACCTCTCTGGGCAACTTGTTCCAGGGCTCTGACACCCTCACAGGGGAAAAATTTTTCCTTATGTTCATGTGGAACCTCCTGTGCTCCAGCTTGCACCTGCTTCTTGTCCTACCATTGGAAATTACTGAGCAGAGCCTGGCTCTGTCTTCATGACATTGCCTTTCACATCTTTATTAACATGAACAAGGTCACCCCTCAGGCATCTCTTCTCCAAGCTCAAGAGCCCCAGCTCCCTCAGCCTTTCCTCAGCAGGGAGATGTTCCACTGCCTTCAGTATCTTTGTGGCTCTATGCTGGACTCTTTCAAGCAGTTCCCTGAGGTCCTTCTTGACCTGAAGGGCCCAGAACTTAAAACAATATTCCAGATGTGACCTCACCTGGGCAGATTAGAGGGGGAGGAGGACCTCCCTTGCCCTACTAACCACACCCCAGGATGCCGTTTGCCTTCTCAGGCACAAGGGCAGACTTCTGCCTCATGATCATCCTCTGTCCACCAGGACTCCCAGGTCCTATTCCCCTATGCTGCTCACCAACAGGTCAGTCCCTAACCTATACTGGTCCCTGGGGTTATTCTTTCCCAGATGCAAGACTCTACACTTGTCCTTAGGAAATGCAGGTAGATAGTTCAGTGAAGCAGAGTGTAGAGACCAGACAACTGTGTGAGTTGATTAAATGTGTGCCAGGGAGAGCCTGTAAGGAGTTCAGGGATTTCTTTTTTTTAACATCTGCTTAAATAAAAGTTCAGGTCTGTAGGATAAATCTTCTGTGGTGGTGAATTCACATCTAAACTCACTGCATCTTTGATTCCTGATGTCTAGCATCTGTGCTTGTTCTGTGGCTACAAACTGCTGTCCTAGCTGCAGGCTGCTTCCCATCTCTTGTTTTAGTTGTTTAATGTAGCCTGGCAAACTAATAGTTGATTTGAAAGCAACTTTGAACCAGCAGAAAGTCTTGGTCTTTTTCTGTGGACCTCCTGGTTGAGCCATAGCTCACCAATGGTAACAGTTCATACTAGGTTGACAGTGAGGTAGAGCTTGTGGGTTGTTGTAAACTAGAAGTCCTATCTGACCAAAATATGGTGTTTTCAACCCTAGAGGCCTAAGATGTAAGGAAGGTGGGTAGCTACCTAGAGAGAGATGCTTTGGAGAGGCAGTTGAATGGACTGTAGGTATGGGACAGTTCTCTAAGTAGGTCTAATTGTGGGACTAGTTCCAAACAAGCTGGTTTGGAGGAATGCTCACATGTCCTGTTTGTTGCAGAGTCTTATGAGAGTAGAGACTTTCCTCAGTGGACATTCATCCTGTGCTGGCCTGAGGCACTTTACTGAATGCACTTGTCTGGGTCTTTGAATAAACAAAGGTCAGTCAATCGTGCTGTACCTTTCCTAAAACCTAGACTGTCTAAAAGTATCTCAAAAAAATAGGCAACATGAAAATATTTCAGAAAGACAAACTGACAGCATCAGTAAAAATTAGCTGAGCTTTTTATTTTATTGTGTCCCAGGCTTTCAAAAGGAAACACGTGGTTGTTATTGGAAGGCAAAAACTTCTGAAGCTTTCATCTTATTGTAAGGCTTATTCAAGCACTTGCCACCTCAGCAGAAAAACAAACGGCATGCAGAACTGCAGAGACCACTAAGTAAACTCACTTCTTTCTCTTCCTCACTTCTTTCTCTTCCTCACTTCTTTCTCTTCCTCACTTCTTTCTCTTCCTCACTTCTTTCTCTTCCTCACTTCTTTCTCTTCCTCACTTCTTTCTCTTCCTCACTTCTTTCTCTTCCTCACTTCTTTCTCTTCCTCACTTCTTTCTCTTCCTCACTTCTTTCTCTTCCTCACTTCTTTCTCTTCCTCACTTCTTTCTCTTCCTCACTTCTTTCTCTTCCTCACTTCTTTCTCTTCCTCACTTCTTTCTCTTCCTCACTTCTTTCTCTTCCTCACTTCTTTCTCTTCCTCACTTCTTTCTCTTCCTCACTTCTTTCTCTTCCTCACTTCTTTCTCTTCCTCACTTCTTTCTCTTCCTCACTTCTTTCTCTTCCTCACTTCTTTCTCTTCCTCACTTCTTTCTCTTCCTCACTTCTTTCTCTTCCTCACTTCTTTCTCTTCCTCACTTCTTTCTCTTCCTCACTTCTTTCTCTTCCTCACTTCTTTCTCTTCCTCACTTCTTTCTCTTCCTCACTTCTTTCTCTTCCTCACTTCTTTCTCTTCCTCACTTCTTTCTCTTCCTCACTTCTTTCTCTTCCTCACTTCTTTCTCTTCCTCACTTCTTTCTCTTCCTCACTTCTTTCTCTTCCTCACTTCTTTCTCTTCCTCACTTCTTTCTCTTCCTCACTTCTTTCTCTTCCTCACTTCTTTCTCTTCCTCACTTCTTTCTCTTCCTCACTTCTTTCTCTTCCTCACTTCTTTCTCTTCCTCCTTTCAAAATCTTAGTTGCCAAAACATGTTATTTGCCCAAGGAGTTGATTAGTTTACTCCTAAAGTTCATCTGATCATAAAATCATAGAATGGCCTGGGTTGGTAGGGACCTCCAAAGGTCATCGAGTCCAACCCCCTCTGCAGTCAGCAGGGACATCCTCAACTGGATCAGGTTGCCCAGAGCCCTGTTGAGTCTCACCTCGAATATCTATGGGAATGGGGCCCCAACCACCTCCCTGGGCAACCTGTTCCAGTGTTCCACCACCCTCATAGTAAGGAACCTGTTCCTAAAAGGAACAATATCATTCACATAGTGTTAGTGTTAACTGTTGCTGTTTAACTTGGTGGATTAGGCAAAGTACAAAAATCCTGTGTCAAATAAGGAAGCTCTAGGCACTTGATGGAATTGTCTGCATTTCAGATGTGATCTTTCACACTGCAGCATGCATCCCTCATTGTTTCTTTGCCCTCTGAAGTTGTTCAAAAGAGGGTATTGTCTCCATGGTGTCTAGAGAAGCTGAATAGCACTTGTGGAAAGTCACATGCTTTTGAAGTCACACCAAATCACAGAATATTAATTGTAGAATCATAGAATCAATAAGGTTGGAAAAGACCTCAAAGATCATCAAGTCCAACCTGTCACCCAAGACCTCATGACTACTAAACCCTGGCACCAAGTGCCACATCCAAGCCTTGTTTGAACACCTCCAGGGATGGTGACTCCACCGCCTCCCTGGGCAGCACATTCCAATGGCGAACGACTCTCTCTGTGAAGAACTTTCTCCTCACCTCCAACCTAAACCTCCCCTGGCACAGCTTGAGACTGTGTCCCCTTGTTCTGGTGCTGGTTGCCTGGGAGAAGAGACCAACCCCCTTCTGGCTACAACCTCCCTTCAGGTAGTTGTAAACAGCAATAAGGTCTCCCTGAGCCTCCTCTTCTCCAGGCTAAACAATCCCAGCTCCCTCAGCCTCTCCTTGTAGGGCTTGTGCTCGAGGCCTCTCACCAGCCTCATTACCTTCTCTGGACATGTTCAAGAGTCTCAATATGCTTCTTAAATTGAGGGACCCAGAACTGGACACAGGACTCCAAGTGTGGCCTAACCAGTGCTGAGTACAGGGGCACAATGACTTTCCTGCTCCTGCTGGCCACACTATTTTTGATGCAGGCCATAGGGACCTCAAAAGATACCTAGAACAGCCCCTCTGCCAGAGCAGGAGCACCTAGAGTAGGTCACAGAGGAGCTCATCCAGGTGGGTTTTCCATATCGCCAGAGAAGACTTCACAACCTCTCTGGGCAGCCTGTTCCAGAGCTCTGGCACCCTCACAGTGAAAGTTTTTTCTTATGTTCCCATGTTACTGGAATGTGGACTGAATTGTTAGGTCCACCAAATAGGTATCAGCTTCAGCTGTATTTTTATTGGCACTTTTTGCTGATA
This sequence comes from Dryobates pubescens, assembly GCF_014839835.1. NCBI lineage: Eukaryota > Metazoa > Chordata > Aves > Piciformes > Picidae > Dryobates > Dryobates pubescens. The sequence goes on along the minus strand of NC_071623.1, from coordinate 8,284,351 downwards.
CAGAAGTGTCACAGAAGAAAATAAATGCTTCTCTCATGTAGAAAAAATGGCATTCTAGGATAGATTCTTGGACTCCTCTCTTAATTTGACAGCTGTATATTGGGCTGGTTTTTGTATATTTATTTCTTACTGTTGTACTAGGCAGCTAGAAGGCAAACAGAAATGTTGTTTTTGAGTTGTTGTTATAGCAGATGTATTCCATTTCATGAATCCATGCCAGAGCAAAAGATGTTATTTTTGTTGTTTGTGTGACACTCACTCTAGCATTTTGCTGTTGCTACACAAAGGATTCTTGCAAATGGGCAGGCAGATGGGTGGCTCTTCTTGGCTTGTGTTAATTTGTTGTGCTGCTCATAATTTGTTTGATAGTCATAGGTATCACAGCTGTGCATAGCTTGGTGTTTGTGCAGCAATATGTCATTCAAATAGACGTGGTGTGTTCATTTTCTGAAGGTTGTGTAAAACAAAAACCAGTGCCAAACTGAGGTCATAGGAACTGATATCCTCAAGTTCTGCCAAAAAAGATGAATTCCAGGACCTTCTGCTGCTACATTTCAAAACACTGTTGGTGGAGTCCCTCCATACAGCAAGTCAGTTTGATAAGGTTTTGAATATACTGTTTACAGAGTAGCATTCTGGTCAGAGAATCATACCTGATGTGACTTATCTCCAAAGGTCATCTAGTCCAACCCTCCTGCAATGAGCAGGGACATCCTCTACTAGATCAGCTTGCTCAGAGTCCCATCAAGCCTGACCTTGAATGTCTTCAAGGATGGGGCCTCCACTACCTCCCTAGGCAGCCTGTTGCAGTGTTCCACCACCCTCACAGTAAAGAATTTGTCCCTAACATCCAATCTAAATCTACTCTAATTTCAAGCTATTGTTGCTTGTCCTATTGCTACATGCCCCTGTAAACAGTTCCTCCACAGATTTCTTGTTGGCCTCCTTCAGGTTCTGGAAGGCTGCTCTAAGGTCTCCTGGAGCCTTCTCCACACTGCACAACATCGACTCTCAGCCTGTCTTCACAGGAGAGGTGTTCCAGCCATCTGATCATTTCTGTGACCCTCCTGGACCCACTCCATCAGGTCCATGTCCTTCTTGTGGTGAGGGCTCCAGAGCTGTTCACGTTCCTCTTTCAAGTCCAACGCTTTCTTCCTGCCAAAGGGAGGTTTTGTAATTCTGATCTTAGCATTCACCAGTGGAAGTCTGATAGCTCTAGTGTATGAGGAGTCCTTTTACTTCCAATGTTATCTTTAATATTACTTCAAATAATGTTATTTTTGTTTGTTTCTTTTTTTAACTCTCTAGAATCCCACTCTATTGAACACTTTACTCATGAATCTTTCATTTTCACAGGATGTTAGGGATTCAAAGTGACCTCTGGAGATCATCAAGTCCAACCCCCTGCCAGAGCAGGACCATAGAATCTAGCACAGGTCACACAGGAACACATTCAGACTGGTCTGGAAAGTCTCCAGAGAAAGAGACTCAACAACCTCTCTGGGCAGCCTGTTCCAGTGCTCTGTGACCTTTGCAGTCAAGAAGTTCTTCCTCATGTTGAGGTGAAGCTTCCTGTGCTGTGGTTTCCATCCATTGCCCCTTGTCCTATCACAGTCACAAGCGAGCAGAGGCTGTCCCTTCCTTCCTGACTCTCAGCCATTAGATATTTATAGACATTTAGATCCCCTCTCAGTCTTCTCCTCTCCAGACTAAACAGCCCCAGGGCTCTCAGCCTTTCCTCATCAGGCAGTGCTCCAGTCCCTTCAGCATCCTTGTAGCCCTCTGTTGGACTCTCTCCAGTAGATCCCTCTCCTTCTTGAACTGGGAAGCCTGGAACCGGATGCAGTATTCCAGGTGAGGCCTCACTAGGGCAGAGTAGAGGGGGAGGAGAATCTCCCTTGATTCCTTTTCAGTCATCTTTCAGTGGAATCTGTCAGAGGCATAAGAACGCGAAATATTTCCCCTTCTGCTGGGGGACAGAGGTCTAATGTGTCTGTCCAGAGATACTGTGGAGTGGTTGTTTTGAACCAGAAAGTAGAAAGTCCATCTTGAATACGTGCCTGCTTCTAATTATGAGAGGGCATTGTGACACAGAGGAAGTCTGTCTTCTGGGTCATTGATCTAAATACATTTTTTGCTTCTGAATTGGTGCTGATTGTGACTAGAGGACTTTGACACTCATCTGTAAAATGATATGTCTGTATTTCCTTTGCCAGCCCTTCTCTCTCTGCCTGTGTTACTGCTTGGTCAGCCTCACTCAGGCTCACTTTTCCTTAGTGTCACATGCAGAGTGGATGGAGTTCAAAACTCTTTAATTGCTAATTCAGCAAATGAGTTTGTGTGAGGAATGACAGTTTAGCAGTGGGCTGGTTTCACTGAAATAAATCATGCTTAATAGATCTGGTGAGGACAAGCCCTGTGGTGAGATCTACTGAGCTCATCAGAAACTGAGGGAGGAGCTGAGCAAGCCCCCTGGTTTTCTGTACATCTATTTCTGTGTGTTGCTTTGGATTGGTTTTCCTCTTTCAGCCCCCATCTGCCCTCCCCCAAAAAAATTACCTGGGTGGTATTTTCTTCTTACAAGTTAAAACAAACAAATGGCAAAAGTCTGTGTGAACAATTTATTTTTAGTTCATTTGTTCAGAATTGAGTAATCCCTGAGATGAGGCATTGTGAGTCAGATTCTCTTCATTGTAAATGGTAGTAAAACGTTGTCATTTACAAGTTCCTGCGCAGGAAGATCGTAGATTGTTGCTTTGAAATGGGTGTGGTGGGGATCAGAACAAAATAGGGTTTTGAAAGGAAGAGTAACCTTTTAAAGGTCTTGCTAGACATGTTTTGAGTAAGAAATTTAAGAATTCCCTTCGTAATTGAATCTCTGTCTCCAGTGCAGCATATGCAGAGTCTTATAGCCTTGGTGCCTTATTCATAGAATGATACAACCACAGAATGGTTTGAGTTGAAAGGGACCTCCAAACGTCATCTAGTCCATCCCCCCCTGCAGCCAGCAGGGACGTCCTCCACTAGATGAGGTTGCCCAGAGTCTTATTGAGACTGACCTTGGAGATCTCCAGGGATGGGGCCTCAACTACCTCCCTGGGCAACCAGTTCCACTGTTCCACCACCCTCATGGTAAATCACTTGTTCCTAACATCCAATCTAAATCTCCTCTAATTTTAAACCATTGCCCCTCTTCCTGTCACTGCAGGCCTTTGTAAACAGTCCCTCTGCAGCCTTCTCATAGCCCCCTTCAGGTACTGGCAGGGCACTATTAGGTCTCCCTGGAACATTCTCTTCTCCAGGCTGAACAACCCCAGCTCCCTCAGTAGTATCAGAGGTGCTCCAGCCCCCTGATTATCTTCGTGGCCTCCTCTGGATCTGCTCCATGAGGTCCATGTCCTTCCTGTGTTGAGGGCTTCAGAGCTGGATGCAGCACTCCAGGTGAAGCCTCACCAGAGCAGAGCAAAGTGGCAGAGTCACAGTATCACACAGTATCACAGTAACTAAGGTTGGAAGAGACCCCAAGGATCATCAAGTCCAACCTGTTCCAACAGACCCCACAACTAGACCATAGCACCAAGCGCCACGTCCAATCTCCCCTTGAACACCTCCAGGGACGGCGACTCCACCACCTCCCTGGGCAGCCCATTCCAATGACGAATGACTCGCTCAGTGAAGAACTTTTTCCTCACCTCGAGTCTAAACCTCCCCTGGCACAGCTTGAGACTGTGTCCCCTTGTTCTGGTGCTGGTTGCCTGGGAGAAGAGACCAACCCCCTCCTGTCTACAACCACCTTTCAGGTAGTTGTAGAGGGCAATGAGGTCGCCTCTGATCCTTCTCTTCTCCAGGCTAAACAATCCCAGCTCCCTCAGCCTCTCCTCATAGGGCTTGTGCTCAAGGCCTCTCACCAGCCTTGTTGCCCTTCTCTGGACACGTTCAAGTGTCTCGATGTCCTTCCTAAACTGAGGGGCCCAGAACTGGACACCTCTCTCCATGTGCTGGTCACACTTCTTTTGGTGCAGCCCAGGATGCCACTGACCTTTCGGTGAAGTTCTACACAGAGAGAGTGATTGCCCATTGGAATGGGCTGCCCGGGGAGGTGGTAGAGTCGCCGTTACTGGAGGTGTTCAGGAGGAGACTTGATAAGGTGCTTGGTTGCATGGTTTAGTTGATTAGGTGGTGTTGGATGATAGGTTGGATGTGATGAGCTTGAAGGTCTCTTCCAACCTGGTTTATTCTATTCTCACACTGTTGGCTCATGTCCAGCTTCTCATCCCATTCATAGTACTTAATTGATGCCAGAGCATACATACAACTCATCATGTTAAATATTTGTGTTTCCCGGTCTCTTCTGGCTTCATTTACTCCATTGTCCATCCATATTGGTAAAAGTATGTGTGTTTTTAGATAAAAAGAAAATGCAATTTAATTTTATACATAGCATTTAAGAATAATTGAGATTGAGTGTGACCCCTGATCATTTCATCCAACCTCTTGTTCAAAGCCGAGACAGCTTCCGAGATAGATTTGGTGTCTCAGACCAAGTGCAGTCAAGTGCTGGATGGAGATTCAGAGAGTTCCCTGGAAAACCTGTCCAGTGCTTGACCAGTGGTGTGCTACTGGGTTTTTTTTACTCCCCACTTTTAGATTTAAGAGAAATTTGCCATAGTCATGCATCCTCGGCTCAGTGTCCTTCTGATACAAACTTTTGAGAAGGTAAATGCCTATTAAAGAGCTGGGGATACGAATTAGGTTTTCCTTTTACCTGGTCTTCTCCACATGGAGCCCATATGTCTGAGCTTGTCCTTCTGTGTCCTGTGCTTCAATCTCCTAGCCACATGTATGGCACTTTAAGTATTTTGTTTTTAATTGATATCTATTTAAAACTATAATCAAATGTCTGTTGGTTCTAGCATAGTTGGCAAATAGATGGAGCAGACACTCTAACAAAGCCTCCCTTTGTTCTTTGATTTCTGTTATTTATTTCAGGGAAAGTGTGAAAACCCTCTCTCAAAGGATATGGACTAAAAGAGACCTATTGTATAAATCCACACAGAATTCAGAGAATGCAAAATAGCAACTCCTCTGTGGGAATTCATCCTGTGTTATTAGTGCAGACAAAAATGAGTCAATTAAAGCATTTCTGTTGAACTGCTTGTTCTTTCAAATGCTTTAATTGCTCAGGAAGACTGAAATCTAGAAACCCTTTGGGAGAAAAAGATCATATTTGAGTCTGTGTTACTGCATTAGGCTCATCAACCACTTGATTTTGCAAGAAGTTTTTGTTTCAGCTTTTGAAGAGGTTTTCTGTTCTGGAAAAAAACATTCAGTCTTGTGCATATTTTTCCCTCCTCCAGGGTGATGCAGATGGTGAGAAGCGCCTGGATATCCACACTGCTTCAAATGAAGAGCGGGCCCGGAAGTAGAGCACCACATCATTGGCGTTAAACAGGTAAAGGATGAAGGCTGATAATAATGTGGGGCTTTAGCAGCAAAATAACCTGGAGAAGCTGAATATTTGCAATTTTGACTTGCAGTATCTTCTTCATGTTGATGAAGAAGAGTGAAAGACAGGGTTTAATTTTTATTGGTATTTCACAGAATCACAGTATGTTAGGCGTTGGAAGGGACCTAAAAAGCTCATCCCATCCAACCCCCCTGCCAGAGCAGGAGTACCTAAAGCAGGTCACACAGGAACACATCCAGGAGTTTAGTGCAACATACCAGATACTGGCTGCCCTGTTAGCAGTTGATGGAGGCTTTCTTTTCTGGAAGTGGTTTCTAGTTGCTTGTTTTTTCCCTATATTATTTTCACATGATCTTAAAGGTTTATATTTTTCATCAGAAAGCGATCCTAGCATTATAAGAGACTCCTCATTATTTTTATATGTAGTGTTCTGTTTACCAGAAAAAATATCTTCTGTTTTCCTGACAACTGTAAAGAGAGCCCTGATTTAGAAAACTGCACCATTTTTTTCCCCATGTGTTATCAGCAGTCAGACGAGGTGGAATGCACACATCTGCTGAGGAGCAGCATTCCACTGTTACGTCACCAGCTTTAGAAGCAAAGCTATCTTCTAATGCTCTATTTCCCTTAATGTATTTTCAATTGAGGTTTAATAAGACCAAGTACTGGGTCTTGCACTTTGGTCACTACAACCCCAAGCAATGCTACAGGCTTGGGGCAGAGTGGCTGGAAAGCAGCCTGGTGGAAAAGGATCTGGGTGTGCTGGTGGACAGCTGAGCATGAGCCAGCCGATTGCCCAGGTAGCCTAGAAGGCAAATGTCATCCTGGCCTGGATGAAAACCAGTGTGGCCAGCAGGAGTGGAGAAGTGATGGTGCCCCTGTACTTGGCCCTGGTGAGGCCACAGCTTGAGTACTGGGTTTGATTCTGGGTGCCACAGGATGGAAAAGACATTGGAGCTGCTGGGGTGTGACTAGATAAAAGCCACCAGGCTGCTGCGGGCTTTGGAGGGCATCATGTGAAGAGTGGCTGAAGGAGCTGGGGTTGTGTAGTTTGGAGAAGAGAAGGCTGAGAGAAGATCTTACTTGTCTCTACAACTGGTGAGGTTGGTGTTGGGCTCTTCTCCCAAGTAACCAGTGATAGGATGAGAAGCAATGGGTTGAAGTTGTGCCAGGGGAGGTTTAGATAAGACATTAGGAAAAACTTCTTTCCTGAGAGAGTGGTGAGGGGTTGGAACAGGCTGCCCAGGGAGGTGATGGAGTCACCATCCCTGGAGGTGTTCAAGCAGCTGTAGATGTGGTGCTTCAGGACATGGTTTGGTGGTTATGGTAATTGGGTTATGGTTGGACATGATCTTAAAGGTCTTTTCCAGCCTTAGTGATTCTGTTCTATTCTAATTGCTGTAGCTAATTCTCACGAAGGCAACAAGGCATGTTGTCTGGCTGATTTACTTGGAATATATCCGTTTTTCCTTCAGATACATGAATATAAAGTCTTAAAGAGTATTTGTTTTCCCAGCATTGTATAAAACAGCCACTTAAATCCAATTAAAACAAACAAACAAGAACAATTTTGCTTTGAGTAAAGATACCCAAGAGCACTAAGAGAGAAAAAAGCTCTAAAATTCCCTAAAATACTGTACTTACTATGAACTAGGACAGAGCTACTAAATGATAAAAAGCCAGGAAAATGGAACTTTTTGTGTATTTGGGACATTCCAAAGGTTCATTCCAAACAGAAACCTGTAAATAGCCTTTATCTTCTGTTAGCATTTCATACTATGTGAAAATAATTTCTGGTGGGTCATCATTCACATTTAAAGATGCAGGTGCTCCTTGCTTAAGGCATATTTTCTTTTTAGGCAGGGTTGGGTGGAAAGAAAGGAACAAAAGCTGTGAGAAAGACATTCTAAAGTTATCCAGACCCTTTGTGCAAAGGATTTTGATTATAAATACAGTTATGCTATATAAGCAAGCTTTGAGGAAAAGCTAAACTAACAGCTCGTCTGTTTTGCATTCTGGCTTGGCTCAGCAATGGTGTGACCAGCAGCAGTAGGGCAGTCACCTTGTACTCGGCATTGCTGAGGCCACACCTTCAGTGCTGTGTTCAGTTTTGGGCACCTCTGTACAAAAAGGACATTGAGGGGCTGGAGAGGGTGCAGAGAAGAGCAACTAAGCTGGTGAAGGGCCTAGAGAATGAGCATGATGAAGAGCAACTGAGGCAAGTGGTACTGCTTGGTGTGAGGAAGAGGAGGCTGAGGGGAGACCTTATTGCCCTTTACAACTGCCTGAAAGGACAATGTAGAGAGGTAGGTGCTGGTCTCTCCTCACAGGTAATTGGGGATAGAACAAGAGGGAAGGGCTTCAAGCTGCACCAGCAGAGGTTTAGGCTATTAGGAAACACTTTCTCACTGCAAGAGTGGTCAAGCATAGGAGCAGGCTGCACAGGGAGATGCTGGAGTCACCATCCCTGGATGTGTTTAAAGGTCATTTAGGTGTGGTGCTCAGTGATACGGTTTAGTGGTGAACTGGGTAGGGTAGGGTTAATGGTTGGTCCTGATGATCTCTGAATGATTCTGTTCTACTGTCTGGCTTTTTAATAAGTGAAGGTAATTGCTCAGGTGCTTAAAGTGCCTGGGTGCTGCTGGCTTTGAAATCTGCTGTCTTTTCCACGTGTTGTTTCTGGAGGAGATACATAAATGAAACCAGTTACTGGAGTTTTTGACCTAGGGTAACCAGATGGTGGAAGTTCGGTTCAGTCTCCATTTCCAGCTGTTCTAAGGGGGTGGCAGTTTATTACTTCTGTCTGAAATCAAATCCAGTTATTTAATTCCAGATGTGGTGTTGAATTTTGGGTGATTCCAAAGGTTGGAGAAGGCTGCTATGATCTTTGAGAAAATATATTTGTTTATTCTGAATGAGATCAGTGCTGAAAGGTTCACTGTATTTTCAACTGTTGACAACAATCCTAGCTGAACCTGGTTACTAAAATTAATCCAGTTGCATTTTCCTCAGAAAGATTTGCCACAGCATGGGTCTCTGAATTGTTGAGTGGTCAGCCAAGGACAAATTAATTCTTGGGCTAGGGACTTGAACATCTTTCTTCATTCCAAGAAACAGCAACATGCACCTCCTTTATTACAGTATGTTTGTCATCAATAATTACATGCAAACTACATCTCAAGCCACATCTCATTGTGGGAGAAGTAAGCATTAACTTTATCCAGCTGTTGAGCTGAACAGTTGCATGGAAGTGACATGGCTCTGTGTTTTTCCATGAAGACGGCTGCAGCACGTTTCATTTTCACTCTCTTCAGGTTCTATGTTTATGTAATTCTTCTTCTTTGAGTTAAATTACCCTAGCTTTACACCAGAGCATGTGAGATTATGGAACAAAAAGGCACTTGATGGGAATTAAGAAGAACACTTACTGAGAGAGATGGTTTCACAGATTCACAGAATGTTAGCAGTTGGAAAGGACCTTGAAAGATCAGCCAGTCCAACTACTCTGCCAGAGCAGGAGCACTTAGAGCAGATCACTCCACACCCCACCTGGGCAGCCTGCTCCAGTGTTCTTTCACCCTCACAGTGAAAAATTTTGCCTCGTGTTCACATGGAACTTCCTATGCCTCAACTTCCACCCGTTGTCCCTTGTGCTGTCATTGGGCATCACTGAGCAGAGCCTGGCTCCATCCTCTTGGCACTCACCCTTTACATCTTTATAAACATGAATGAGGTCACCCCTCAGTCTCCTCTTCTCCAAGCTAAAGAGCCTCAGCTCCCTCAGTCTCTCCTCGTAAGGAAGATGTTCTACTCCCTTAATTGGTTTTGTGGCTCTGTGCTGGACTTTTTCAAGCAGTTCCCTGAAGTGTGTCTTGAACTAGGTTGGGGCCCAGAACTGGACACAGTATTCCAGATGTGGCTTCAGCAGGGCAGAGTAGAGGGGGAGGAAAACCTCTCTTGACCTACTAATGACAGCCATTCTAATCCACCCCTTTGTGGCCACAAGAGCACATTGCTGGCTCATGGTCAACCTTCCATCCATTAGGACCTTCAGGTCCTTTTCCCCTTCACTGCTCTCCAACAGGTTAGTCCCCAACCTATACTGATCCATGGGGTTGTTCTTTCTCAGGTGCAAGACTCTACACTTGCCCTTGTTGGTTAGTTAGCCTGGACTTCAGTTGGTGTTATGTTGCTGTGAAGTGTTGTTTCAAAGAATCACTGAAAGTTAGGGGTTGGAAAGGACTTGCAACCATCAAGTCCAACCCCTCTGCCAAAGGATCACCTTTATTTTTGTTATGTTTACAGTCAGTTGAACTATAGGAACTGAGTTCTCTAGGGCAGACATAATCATCAGTGCTCTAGTGTGATAGATATTTATATCTTTGCTAGAAGTAAATTTGTGTGGAGAATGTCTTTCAAATAGATTTTGATCAGCTTGCCACATCAAAAGAAAAAAGTTTGAGTTGCACTTTGACATCAGGAAGAAAAGGCTTGTGATATTTATTTGTGCTTTCTCCCTCCTTCCTTCTCCCCTTTTTCCTCTATCCCTTTTTTGTTTTTTTGTTTGTTATAGGTGAATTAAAAAAACCCTAGATTTGAGCAACAGTTTCCCAAGAAAAAGAGGGAAAACCTCCTGAATCCATTTTGGTTTTGAATGTAACTGATCTGCCTTCTGCCTCAGGAAAGACTGATGGTGTGCTGCTTGGGCATTTGGTATGGAATCTGTGAAAGGACAGTCTGTATTTTGGGTCAGTCTTTGAGATCTTGTCCTCAGTTCTGCAGTGGGACTCTGCTGCTGCTTGTCTCATTGTAGGATCAGCATTGCAAGTAGCAAGTCTCGGATCCCTCAGCCTCTTGTCATTATTTATATACAAAATAAAACTCCCGTTACACAAAATGGGCCTGTGGGGGTTTTTTCCCCCTCTCCTCCTGTCTTCTTTAAACTCATGCATGTGACACTTGCACAATCTGTAATGGGTTCTGGAGATGCTGTTGACAATGCCTGTATTTTTTTAACAGTGAGGAAAAGCTTAACTAGGAGCATGATGTTTTGGCTGACATTAGCTAATAGAATTATGCCTGAGAACAATTACAATGACTCTTGTGTTTTGTCTGAGTCTCCCCCTCCTTTCTATACAAATCTTCTGCCTCATCAGTGCCAGCAGGAGGTATATAATGAAGCATCTGTGAGTTCCTGTCTAGTAGATGGATGGGAATGGAGCTGGTAATGTTTGTTCTTGTTTTTTGCTTGAGTGCACAGCTCAGTGGGAACCAGAATGTTAGGGTGGTGGGAACCAGCTATAGAATAACTTGGCTGTTTCCTTATTCCCAGCCAGGGGAGGAAAACAGTGAGGTGAAATACAAAAGGATTTCCAGCATTTTGAAATCTTTGCACAATAAAACCCTTTCATCATTTGTCACCATTTCCATCAGTCTCTCTTTTAGGGCATGGTGCTTCACAAGTTACTGTAATCCAAGCAGCTCAGGGCATTTGGAGCTGTGGTAGTGAGTCATGTATGTTCCTAAATTGATCAGTGAATATGAGGAAGGGGGAGTGGGGGTGGGGAGGATGGAATTAAATGTATGCTCATAACTGTCTGAAAAGAACAGGGGAGAAAATACAAAGCAAGCCAGATTCCAAATGCTTCTAAACATCTTTGTTATTACTTGGTTAGGTATTCCAGCTGAGCACAAACTTAGAGAAAGCCAAACAGACCTTGGCAATGCCGATACCAGCCTGTGTGGGCATCATGAAATATAGGCATAAGGCATGTAGTTGCCTCAGGCACAAACCCAGCGCCTCCCAAGATGTTCAGTGCATGCTTTTGTGATTGTTTTAGGCTGGTGAGAAGGATGTTGATTTAGCAAAGGGAGCAGAGTTCTTGCGTGGGGTTTGAGGGGGTGGGTGTGTTTTTGTTTCTTTGACTTTAAATTTGCCAACCTAGTTCAAACAGGCTTGGGAAGAGATCAAAGTAGTGTTTTTGTCAGTAGTGGAAAGAAAACTTGGGAAATACCAGGTCATAGCTGTAACTGCTCTGTTACACCCTCTTGCAATACAAGCAGAGATTTGTTTCTTCCCTTAAAGATAGTCCTTCCCTTTGGCAGTTCCATATCCTGGAGAAAATAATTGCCACCGAGTTAGGAATACAGCTTTAGATATATGTATTTATGTTTTGTTTCGGTAATGTTTGGCATGCACCACATTGGCATTTAGGAACATCATGACTTGGAAATTCAGGTGTTTAGACTTTCCTCATTTTTCCTATTTAAATACCAGAAAATATACAGGAGGCACTTGATTAGGTTAAGCTTGACATGAGGAAAAATTTCATACCCAATGGAGTTGTCAAGCCCTGGCATAGGCTACCCAGGGCAGTGGTGGATTCTCAGTCCCTGTGGGGGTTTAAAAACCATGTAGATCTGATACTGAGGGACATGGTTAAAGAGGTGACCTGGCAGTGCTTAAAGGTTTCTTCCAACCAAAACGATTCTGTGATTCTTTTTGTTATCTGTTCTGTTTCTTTTTACTGCCTGTGAGAGCAAAGCAGAATTTTTCATGTCCAGCCTAATCCTCATTTGGGTCCAGAGGAGGGCCATGAAGATGGTCAGAGGGCTGGACCACGTCCCTTATGGAGAGAGGCTGAGAGAGTTGGGGCTGTTCAGCCTGGTAAAAAAAAAAAAGGCTCCAGGGGACCATGTAGCAGCCTTCAAATACCTGAAGGGGGTCTGCAAGAAAGCCAGGAAGGGGCTTCTTGCAAGGGCTTGTAGTAATAAGGGCAATAGGGAATGGATCAAAGCTTGAGGAGGGCAGATTTACACTGGAGATGAGGGAGAAATTTTTCACAGTGAAGGTGGTGAGACATTGGAACAGGTTGCCCAGGGAGGTTGTGAATGCCCGCTCCCTGGAGATGATCATGGCCGGGATGGATGAGGCTTCGAGCAATCTGGTCTAGTGGAAAGTGCCCCTGCCCACGGCAGGGGGGGTGGAACTGGATGATCTTTAAGGTCCCTTCCAACCTAAACCATTCTTTGAATCTTTGTTAGTTTATGTGTGTGTGTGCATGCTTTAAAAATCCTGGGTTAGATAAGTATCACTTCACTTAAATGCTTTTTACTTGATCATGTTGCCATACAACATATTTACATGGCTGATTAAAATGGCCCCAAATGATAGGCATCAACACAGTTCACTTTTTTTCTATCAGGAAATGACTGCCTTTGAGCATCTGCATACACACATGACAAGGAGATGGTTCCAAAATGTGAGCAAGATGGCCTTAACTGAAATACTTTCCTTATGTCTGTTGTCTTTGACAACTACAGGAAATAAGATGTTTAATGCTGGTAAGAGTGCAAGAGATCCTAAAACATTCAACTCACTTGGTACAGACTTTCCTATGAGGAGCAGGAGAGCAGTTGACCACTGTCCCCACATTATAGATAGATAGATAGAGATAGATAGATATGTACACATCATAACAAGGACACAGAACTGTTGGAGCAAGCCCAGAAAAGGAACACAAAGATGTTACAAGGGCTGGAACACCTCTGTTATGAGGATAGGCTGAGGGAGCTGGGGGTGTTCAGCCTAGAAAAGACGTCTGGGAGATCATATAGCTGCCTTCCAGTACCTGAAGGGTTCCTACAGGAATGCTGGAAAGGGAATTTTCATAAGGGTGTCTAGAAATAGGACAAGGAGGAATGGTTTTAAGCTGAGGGAGAGCAGGTTTAGATTAGGAAGAAGTTCTTCAATATGAGGGTGGTGGGACTCTGGAATAGGTTGATCAGTGAGGTTGTGGATGCCTCCTCACGGGGAGTGTTCAGGGCCAGGTTGGATGAGGCCTTGAGTCTAGTTGAGGGGTGTCCCTGCCCATGGTGGGGAGGTTGGCGTAGATGATCTCTGAGATCCCTTGCACCCTAAGCCATACACATGTGTGGAAGTAGTCTGTAGATGCATGTGTTGTCTTTTGCCAGACTTTGCCTGTGGCTATTACAACATAAGCTAAAAATGGTCTACGCCCCACTCAAGTTTCACATTAATGGTTTGGTCATTCTTCCGCTCAAAGCCTTTTGACTTGGTAACTGGGAGTCTGTGTAACTGAAGAAACAGGGCTCTCATCTCACCATCCTTGACCCTAGTGGCTGTTAGCAGATACTTTTGGGCCAGGCTGCAGTGCTGTCTTCTAAAACCCCAATCTTTAATCTCTTCATCGTGTGAAAGTTGTAGAACTGGAAATCATCAGGTTGGCTTATCCAGCCCTTAATGCTGGCATGGCAGTTCCTGCAAGTAGTGTGTTAGTTGTCTGAGTAAAAGTGGAGAATGTAGCTTATCCTTTTGCTAGAAAGAATACCACCAACCTGGAATAATCCTGTTAGCTCAGGTAAATATGCACAATCTTGCAACCTTGAATAAAAACACATGTATCCATTGTGAAAATCTGGGTTAGACTCAGTGCTCTAACTGCAGAAGGCCCCAGACACAAACTTGTTACCAGAGGTTGCAGCTGAAATGCTTTGGAGCTGTAAGGCTTCAGACCTCAAATACTTCAATGCATCTGTCACCTCTGAAGAGAGCTAGAACTGCAGTGCAATATAAAGCAAGACTGATACAGAAGGAATTGTATTTTAGATCTAAAGATCCTGGGTGTTGAAGGGGCTAGCTCCTGCTCTGTTGCTGAGCCTTGGAAGAAAAACCTCTGTGTGAGCGCATTTCCTTCAGATCAGATAGGAGCTCCTGCTGCATGCACTTCTTATTACCTCCTTTTTGTTGTTTTTGTAAAGATTATTTCCATCCCTCCCCATAAATAGCAAAATCCCTTTTATCATAATAAACTACTATCAACAAAGAGCATTTTGGCTCCTCAGACGTGCTGGGGAGACCTACATAACTTCCTGCCGGACCTTCCTGGATGTAGCATCTCCAAGCAGGGTTGGCTGTTGCACCTGCATGACCTGGCAGCTGGCTAGGTCAGTCCCACTGTGGAGATGTTTTTGACAGGTACAAAACCTTCTTGTTTACAAGGAAAAGCTTTGATAACAATCTTAACTACAAAGCAGAAGTTTTTTTAGAAAGAAGAAAACAAAACAAAGATGTTTCTAACTGTAACCACCACCTGTCCTCTTAAGTTTAGACCATTAGCTGACTCTGTATGGTTCTTAGACTGGAGCTGATGGCTTTCTCAGAGTTTCTCTGGAAGCATCTTTGGCATAATGATGTGTCTGTGTTGTTTTCTCCTGTTTAATGTCAGTGAAGTTCATTACAGGCCATCTCTGACTAAAGACCAGAGTCTGATCTTGTCTTGAAGTTCTTGGATTCTACCAGAATGCTGCTCTCATGCCATGCTTTCAAGCTGGTTTTACTGGTAGCCGTTGCATTGGTGTTGAAAGCTGGAGAAATCAAAGGCGAGCTCAGGATGTCTCACAGCTGGTTACCACTCTGATAAAACCTTTCCACATGGAACATGGAGCTACAGTGCCTGCACCAGAGTAAGCTCTCAGGGTCTTGATTCCTCCTGGTCTTTTTGTCTGTTTTGAGTGCATTTAAACATGTAAGCCTACCAAGTAACATGTGAAGCCAGTCAGCCGTGTGGCAGGTAAGCTGGATGAAGTGCTCCATTAGCAGGCCCAGTTACTGAGAAATCATCCTGTTACTGGTGAACTTTGCTGGATCTTCTGGAGAGAGGCAGACAGATCCCAGGTGACTTGCTGTTGCAGGCCTAAATAGCCATACAGCAGCCTGAGCTATGCTCAGACTCAACAATCTCTAGAGTCTTTGTGCCCACCATGAAAACAGCAGTGGAGGCAGTGGGACAGCCTGGTATGGGAACTTCTCTCTTTGATTGCAGTGGGAATGTAAACCTGCACAGGGCTCAAGCCTTTAATTTGATAGAGACTAAAGCAGAAGGATGCTCTTTACACCTCAAGTGTCTAGATCTCATTCAGCAATACTAAGCTGAAGTTTTGTAAGACAGCCCCATAAGGTAACAAAATCCATCTCTTCCTACATGCCTTTTGGCAAAGAGGACAGATGCTGTGTTGGGGAGGCTGTGGCTGCTGTCCTTTACACTTGTTTTCATCAGTTCTACTACCCAAGGAAGGTGGCTGCAGCCTTGAGAGCATTGTGCAGACAAGCACTGAAGGGCTGTGTTTCAGAACCTCATCTTGCTTCAGGAACTTGCTCAAGATGCATTTTTAAGTAACAGAGGAGAATCTTCTTCCCTTCTTTGGCCATTACAGTGTGAAGGCCACAGGATCACACCACCTCCTGTACCAAAATCTTTCACAGCAGGGCGTTCTGTGTCCCACTGCACAGAAATCTCTCCAGCCTTAACCTGAAGTACCTTTGCTCAACTCCAGAGTGCAGCACCCGAGCCTTTGAAGAAATAAATCTACTTCTTCAAGCTGAAAAGTGAGCCACATCCAGCACTTGGTGGTGTGCTGCAGCACCCAGCCATGGGGGATGCTGAAGCATGAAGCCAGAAGAGTCTTTGTGGCTGTATGCACACACCAGCATACAAGGTCGTTGCAAGGTAGCTGTGGAGGCAGCGGTCACCACCACGGTTTGAGCCGCTTTCCTTTCTGTTGTTAAAAATTGGGTACAAACCCATGCAGAGTTAGCTCAGGGAAAGAAAAGGGATTCATCCCTTCCCCCCATCCCCTGCCCTAGATTGAGTTCACCACGAACGTCCTCTCTGTAAATGTAGCAAGCTTCAGACTCACTTCCTTTTCTAAGGAGACCTGAAAGAGCCATTTCCTGATTCGTACAGCTCCCTTGTATGTGTTCACTAAGTGCTCATTCACGCTGTGAATCATAAAGGTAACCTCCGTTCAAAGCCCTGCGCCGATGCTTCGGCGTTGTGCAGAGGCAGAGCTGAGTTTTCTTATTCAACACATCAGGCTGAGGTCATCGCTGCCTTACCGAGGAGCTGATCTTCTCTCTTAAAAGCATCGTTTATAAACTGCCCGGCCTAAAGCAGGCTGCTAAGAGCACCAAAGCCAGCCTAGAGGAGCATGTTTACTATCGTGTGCCAGGCTTGACACATTTTTCATATCCTGCCAGAGATGAGGAATGGCATCAGGAGCTGCGGCTGAGTCAGCCTCGGGTCCCCCCCACGGCGTGCGGCGCTTACACGGCAGCCTCACCGGCAAGCCCAGGCAGGCTCGGGACTCAGCACAACCTAAACTGCTGGAGAAAATTCATCTACCAGAAGCAAAAGACTTTTCTTGTCTGTGGTCTGCTGGGAGATAAGTGAGGCACAGCGTTTGGTGTTTACCCCTCCTGTGCTTGCCGCCAGGTTCAGCTGGCGATAAAAAAGATGAGCTGTTAGTGCCTGATGGAAGGAGGAAATACACATCTGCTTTGCTCTCCCCAGCTCTCTGCCAAAAGAGCAAGCAAGCCAATTCATACATAATATTGGAGTCCTCTGCCATTGAGGAGCTTTTGCACAGCATCCAACTGTACAAGGGCACGTCCCTGGGGCCAAACAACCTTTGGCTGTACTTTTGCCTTGATGGAGTAAGATCAGTACAAGAGAGCAAAACATATGCTAAAATCAGCAACTCTGTTTTGACCAAGAAGAAAACACTAAGGAGGAAGAAGTCTTAGTCTGTAGAAAAAAGAAGAAAAGAGGGTAACTCAGGGTAAATTTGTCCCCACCTCTTTTACTACCACAACCTTACTGAAACTCTTTAAGTCAGATAGTTCCTGATTTCAGCATGATTATTATTATCATAGAGTCATAGAATTGTCAGGGTTGGAAGGGACCTCAAGGATCATCTAATTCCACCCCCCTGCCATGGGCAGGGACACCTCACACTTTATCAGGTTGCTCAGAGCCACATCCAGCCTGGCCTTAAAAACTTGCAGGGATGAGGCTTCTACCACCTCCCTGGGCAACCTCTTCCAATGTCTCACCACCCTCATGGGGAAGAATTTCTTCATCCAATCTGAATCTACCAATTTCTAGTTTTGCTCCATTCCCCCCAGTCCTATCACTTCCTGACAACCTAAAAAGTCCCTCCCCAGCTTTCTTGTAGCCCCTTTCAGATACTGGAAGGCCACAACAAGGTCTCCTTGGAGCCTGCTCCTCTCCAGACTGAACAGCCCCAACTCTCTCTCTGTCTCCATAGGAGAGGTGCTCCAGCCCTCTGATCATCCTCGTGGCCCTTCTTTGGACATGTTCCAGCACTATACTATTCTCTTATTTGTAGATTAAGTTAGTCTGATAAGGAGACCCTCTTGTTTGAGGAATGTTAGAGGAACAGTGATGTAAAAATGCTCTCAGCCCTGGGCTAGCTGGTGACTCACATCCAAAAGCAGCAAAGCTATGGGAGCAAAAAACCCAAGTGATGTTAGATTCCTGGTGGGTAAGCTAAGGTGTAACATTAGATGAGCAGAACATGCCTCAGGCCACAAGTCTCTGGGCTAAGAACATGTTGTACTCAGAGCCCAATTTTTGCCCTGGAAGGCTACAGGTTTAAGCACCATAGACAAACTCATGGCCATCTAGTATGAATAAACTGCCATAAATTAAATCTTACTGTTAAGGAGATGTGACATGGTAATTTTAATTAGTAATCCTGTGGGACTTCCTATATATTTGCATTTTTCTTGCAGAGTGAAAGGCATGAAGGCAGCAGTTTTATGTGCACACAAGTTCTCCCTTCCTCCTCTGCAGATGATAAACTGCTCTGCCTTTCAGAAAGCTGAGGAGCATCATAGAATTGTTAGGGTTGGAAGGGACCTCAATTAGGACCACTTAGCTCACCTGCCCTCCCAAATGGAAAAGAGGGACCCTTTCTGTCCAGTTATGCAGGAGCTCAACACTGGGGTCCTTAGGCTTCTAGAAGATGCTGTAATGTCTCTATACTTGACCTCATTCTCTGCAACAACTTGTTTCTTCTCATCTTTCTCCTCCCTCTGTATTTGTGACCCTTCTCTCTGTCAGAGTTTCCTGGCTTTGCCTGGAGTACCTCCTCGGCCTGGGGTTCCCGCTGAGGCCCTCCCAGGATTCTTTTCTTGCCTTGGTAATTTTCTTGAGGAATTCTGACACCTGGCTTTCAAGGTTTCTCCTCTGTAGATTCCTCAAGCTCTTTCTCATGTTCGGTTACCCATTGGCAGCTTTTAACACTGATTTTGAGAGTGTTTCCTTAAAACCTGGTCAATGACCATTCTGAGAGCTGGAGAACATACAGCTCACTATTTTTTTATTTTTTAAAAGATATAATTTATTTTAAACCTCAAGATTTTGAACAAGGTTAATTTTTAAGTGGTAGTGACCGTGCTGACCCCATGACTTCCTCTGATCCAGCCTTGGCTCTGCGCTGGTATGTCTGGAGGACTCCTGGTGCCCCTGGTGCATGGGGCCATGACACGTACCTCGGTGCTGACGTGGGTGTGAGCACATTGTCTCCCTCTGCTAGCACAGCAGCAGCCTCTCCTCCCTTGTGGGAGAGGCTGCAGAATGGGTGGCTGTCTCTAGAAGCCTGGCAGTGGCAGATTTGAGGTGCTTTTGGCACCCTGAAGCCAGAACCATCTAAAATGGTGTTACAGGAGGCCTTGCATGAAAGGGACGTACTGAGGGGAATGAGCATTTCTTTACAAAGAGACTTGCATTGCCTTTGTTTTTCTAATGCTCAGTTTCCTGCCCTGAAGGCAGTTCTGGGGGACAGCTCTCCCGACTGGCAGGATGTGTTGGTACCCTTGGGCAGATGAGATCCTTGGACCTGACCTTCCCTCCATGATGAGTTGGGCATGAGGGCAATGACAAACCAGAGGAAAAAGAATCAGCTGAGCAAGAGAGAGCCAAAGTGTGTGCTGTGATCAGAAAGGACTCAGTGCAAGGCATGCAAAGAAACTATAGCAGATTTTTTAATACATGTTCTCCATTACTGGTTTTCTGTCCCCAGTAGGAAGGCTTGGTTTCCTAACTCTCCTTTTCCCCCTTCTCTATTCCCAACTCAGCAGTACAGCTGGGGGGGGGCACAGGTTAAAGCTTAAAGGGGGGTCTTTGTGGGTAACTTACAGATATGTAGGGGGAGATGGGCAGGCACTGGCTGGTGCAGCCCTGCCAGCTCTGTTTTCACTGATGGTGCTACAGTAGCCCCACAAACCTTGTTCTAATCACTTTTTCCTAATGCACCTTTGTAGTTGCAAAGTTCATTTTGTGTTAGGGACTAGCAGGGGCTGAGTGCTAATTTGTGTGCAGAGGAAATGCCCTGCCTGCTAGTAAACCCTTCTAGCAGAGTTTTCTCCCTTCCTTAAGTGGGATTTTTTTTCTCAGCAGGATGTTCATGGGGAAAAAAAGAAGTGGTGAGAATTAGATTAGAACAGGTGATGAATTAGATGGAAAGGTTGTGCTTAAATGATTATTTCATAAGGAGTTTTCTTTTGATTGCTCTAGGTAATGCAGTCTTTAAACATGTTGATGTTTAAACATTTTTACTTAAGGTAAAGGAAATTACTGTCAGGTTTTAAAAAATTCATAGAGAGCTTACATGTAGCCAGGCATACAGAAGCGCTGCTTGCTTCTCCTGGGGTGGAAACTTAACCACTGATTTATTGACCTGATCTATTTAATAGAGTATTATTTACATATAATAATCATATGTTACATAACTAATACTGAGACAAGCAAAACTGTGCTTATAACAAAGAAGAAGCTATCTGGGTCTTTCCAAGCATGCTTGTGCAATTACAGTGTCCTAGTTCTCTTTATGTATTAACAAGCCTGAGTCATTGATTGTCTGACTGAAAACAAAAGTAGAGGATAGAATCATAGAATCATGGAATTAGTTATTTGAGTTGGAAGGGACCTCCAAAGGTCATCCAGCTCAACTCCCATGCAGCCAGCAGGGACATCCTTCACTAGATCAAGCTGCTTAGAGCCTTGTCCAGCCTGTCCTTGAAGATCTCCAGAGGTGGGGCCTCAACTATCTCCCTGGGAAACCTGTGCCAGTGTTCCATCACCCTCACGGTAAAGAACTTGTTCCTAACATCCAATCTAAATCTACTCTTCTCTCATTTCAAGCCATTGCCCCTTGTCCTATCACTGCAGGCCTTTGCAAACAGTGCCTCTGCAGCCTTCTTGTAGGCCCCCTTCAGGTACTGCAAGGCTGCTGTTAGGTCTCCTGAGAGCCTTCTTTTCTCTGTCCTCCTAGCAGAGGTGTACCAGCCCCACGATCATTTTCATGGCCCTCCTCATGACCCTCTCCATCAGGGCCATGTCCTTCCTGTGCTGAGGGCTCTAGAGCTGGACGCAGTACACCATGTGAGGTCTCACCAGAGCAGATACCCTGAAGTAATACATCCTATGATGGTCCCTGTCCTGAAAGGAGATGTTTCTGCTAGTGCATGCTTGAAGATTGTATACAGCTGTGTGTTTTTGTAACCTTTTAGCAGCCACAGCAGAAGCGGAGATTTCCTGCTGAGCCTTGAGTTGCGTGGGCAGATGAGTCAGTGAAATGAGGGCTTGTCACGGAGCAGGAAAGGACAGATAAAACTTGAGTGTCACGCAGACGCAGTGTCTGACTAAAAAGAAACTGCAGGTGCTGGGTGCCTGACTGGTATTTTGGGGGCTGGCTTGCAGGAGGTTGGTATTGCTGGCACGAACCCCCAGCAGCTGGCTATGCCAGGGCCTCTCTTGTGCTCATGGCCCGAGGAAGGTGGTTCTGAAGTGATGCTGAGATTCTGTATGCTGCAAATCAGGGCAACATTGGCATCCTAGGGGCTCACTGCAGGTGAAAGGCAACAAAAAAAGCCAAAGTGGTGCCCACTGAGCCCCAGCTCTCCAGGATAAGACAGGAAATGGCTCACTGAGAATCACACTGAGATGTGGCTCGGGCCTTAGTCACCCCTGCCATGGGGATCAGTGGGATGTAGCCTCTCCTCCTCTGCCAAAAAGCCCTGTAACACCTGCAGAGAGGTGGCCAGCAGGTACTAGCCAGGGTCAGGCACTCTGGGGCTGCTGGTTCCCACCTCCTTGACCCACAAGAATGCAGCTGGGGACATGCTGGGACTGCCAGGTGGAGCGTGTCTTTCGTGGCTGGGCAAAGGACACACAAAACATGGCACTTGGTTCCAGTGGGCAGCAATTCCCAAAACAGAGGGTGTAGTAATGCACTTGTTATAGGTAGTTGTAGGCTCTTACTTAATGCTCTAATATTGCAATTGCTTGTCTCAAGACTAAAATATTTAGAACAAATTACTTTATACATAAATGTAGCATTTAAGTGTCTTCAACATCGTTTCTGTCATCTTCCTTGAGATATGGAATAGAATGGGAATAGAATAGAAGTGGAATGGAATGGAATGGAATGGAATGGAATGGAATGGAATGGAATGGAATGGAATGGAATGGAATGGAATGGGGCAGGACTGTTTCAGTTGGAAGGGACCTACAGCAAACATCTAGTCCAACTACCTGACCAGAGGCTGACCAGAAGTTAAAACAGGCATTGGCCAAATACCTCTTAAGAGCTGACAGGCTTGGGGCATCAACCACCTCTCTAGGAAACTTATTCCAGTGTTTGACCACCCTCTCAGTAGTGTTTCTTAATGTCCAGTCTAAACTTCCCCTCTTGCAGCTTTGAACCATTCCCACCCATTCTATCACTGGATACCCAGGAAGAGGAGATTGGCACTTCCTTTTCCACTTCCCCTCCTCAAGAAGTTGAAGAGAGCACTGAGGTTGCCACTCAGCTTCTTTTTCTCCAAATTATGTAATCCCAAAGTCCCTAGCTGCTCCTCAGAGGACATTCTTTCCAGCCCTTTTACCAGCTGGATGCATTCAAGGACCATCACACCTTTCTTAAATGTTGGCATCCAGAACTGTGCATAGTACCCCAGGTAAGGCTGCACCAACAGTGAGTGTAGGAGGACAGTCACCTCTTTTGACCAGCTGGTTATGCTGTGTTTGATGCACCCCAGGCTGCAGTTTGCCATCTGGGCTGCCAGGGCACACTGCTGACTCATATTGAGCCTGCTGCTGACCAGCATCCCTAGATCCCTTTCTGCAGGGCTGCTTTCCAACCACTCCTCCCCCCATATATTCTTGTGCCTGGTATGACTCAGTCCTAGGTACAGAATCCAGAATTTTGACTTGTTGAATTTCATCCTTTAAATCATAGCTCAAATCTATCTTGATCTCTCTACAAGGCCTCCTGCCCCTCAGCTGCACCTCCCAGTTTGGTATCATCCTCACTGTTGCTCCTTTAATGGCAAGAACACAACCCCCACATCACAAACAAGTGCAGCTGATGCAATATTTGTGCAAGTTATCACTCAGGTACTGCATTTGCTGGTAAATTTCTGTGTGGGAAAAGTCTTTTAACTGTAGTTTTAATGGGGCAAAAGAGCAATTCCAGTGTGTCTGTTCACTCACACTTGATACCAGTCACACATAGCTGTGAGGCTGTGTGATTTAATAAACTACACAGAAGGAAAGAGGATTTAGTTAATGACATGGGAGTCACACAGAACCACAGAATGTTAGGAGTTGGAAGGGACCTTGCAAGATCATCCACTCCAACCCCCCTGCCAGAGCAGGAGCACCTAGAGTCGGTCACACAAGAACGCATCCAGGTGTTGCTAGGTTTCACAGTGAAGGCAGCCCTGAACGTCCTCTTGGCTGGACATGTCCAGCCTGTGAGACACATACCCAAGTGTGTGTCCATGGCTCCCTAACACACCCTTTGTATATCATGTTCAAGTTCAAAAGTCTCTTCAGATGAGGCACTTCCTTGTCTTGAAAGAGAAGTGAGAGCTTCCTCTCCCTGTGGTGTAAACTGGCTGCCGAGGGGGCCTGGCAGCAGAGCGGTCTCACTGCTGGCTATCCTCTGCCCTGGGCCTCCCTGCTGGCCAGTCAGGTGCCCAAATGCCTGAGGAGTGATGAACCCATGCATGCTCCCCATGTGTCTTCTCATGTTTACCTCAGTAGGTTTCTCATCCATCAATCTCCCACCACAGACCACAGTAAACCCACAGCTGTGACTCACATTTCATGTCCTGCCAGGCACTAAATCTGCGCCACCGCAGCTCAGCCTGGCTAAAGAGAGACTGTCTCAGACAGAACCATGCTCTTCCCAAATCCTGTTTGCTGTGTCAGGAGATTGCTGGGGCTCAGTCCTGCTGGAAAAAGAGATTTTGCTTTGGCTGTCAGTGGAGTGTGGCCAGGTGGTGTGTCACCAGGTGCTGAGCCTGCAGAAGGTGCACTATGAAACTTTGGCACTTGGCGTTGTCTATGGTCATTTCCTCATGTAGATGGCCCTCCCATGGAGTACTCTCTGGGACCTTCAGCACAGGGCAAATGCTTGTGCTCCAAGGGGTTGAGGGCTTTCACCTCCATGATCCTCCATGCTGTGACAGCTCCCACAGAAGCACCTCTGGAACACCCATCACTGCACCTGTGATGGGCTTGGGGCAGGGGGTGGTGCAGGTGCCCTTTGAAGCAGTGTGAAGTAAAACCACCATAGATGATCTTAGAAAAGATCACGAAACAGAAGGCCCAGCTGCAAGTGCCACTGTCCTCATAGTGCTGGGTCTGTGAAAGGCATAGGGCAGCCCAGCCCCAGCAAGTGGTGAGGGCTGGCCCAACACAGCCTTTGGCACACTTGTGTTTCTAACCCTTTTGTTGCAAGCTGCAGAGAGCTTTAGGTGGATTTCCATTGTTCTGTGGCCTTTACTCCTGTGCAAACAGGAGCACCTGATGCTTTACATTTTAAATTACCATACATGCTTGTTCCCCCAAGGCTTGACAGCTTCTCTAAGAAAGAATGGCAGATAATGTCACATCCTCCTCATGAACACTTCTTGCTTCTAGAGCTGTGTTAAGAGGACCTTTGACTTTTGCAGTCCTGTTCTTACTCCAGAAAATACCTTAGCTGGGAAACCTGATGTAAATATATTTGAGGGAAGCCCCAGCTGTGTGCTGGAGGTGCAACAAGGCTATGGGTACATTCCCATTTCTGCCTGGGAGTGAAGCACAGATGTCTCAGTATGTTGAACTGCAGGGGTGAAAAATGCTTTGGCTTTTAACAGCAGGAAAAGAAAAAACAACAACAAACTTGCTGCCAAGTTAACCAAGCCCAAAAGGCGAGGAAAGGAGCTCTGGGGTTCTGATTCTACACAGGACTTACGTCATCAAATTTCAGTCCAATCCTGGTGATAGCAAACTCAGCATGAAAATGAAGGTTTGTTTTCTTACTGCCCTGTGCTGAGAAGGTAGGCAACTGATGCCCATAAATACTGAGAATTTGTTTATGAAACCATTGGTTTTTTCCCTCTGGTACTCTTTAACCTTGTCCTCACTTCACTGCCATTTGGACCAGCTGTACTTTGTAATGCCATGGACTTTGTTTTATCAGCCTTTTTTCACGGTCTGCCGACTTCCAGAGATATGTAGTTACATAAAATGGGTGTACTTCCTTGCTTGGCTGAGGAACAGCATGCACTGACTGCCACTGTCCCTTGAGTTTTCAGCTAGTTCTGGTTTTGTTTCAAATTGAATTTTTACAGTGTTATTTCTTTGGTGCTAGTGCTTGTTGCTGCTTCTGTCTGCGAGTTCTGTCTGTTGTTCTTCAGCAACAATTCCTGCTCCATCACCAGCAAATCCAGGGCTTGCTAATCCATTGAGATATGGCTGATGAAATCAATGGAAGGTAAAAATAATCCAGAAATTATTAATGTATCCCAGATCTCACCTGGACTACTGTGTCTAGCTCTAGAGCATTCAACACAGGAACTACATGGACCTACCTGATGGAGCAGGTCCAGAGGAGGGACATGAAAATAAGGGGCTGGAGCACCTCTGCTACAAGGACAGGCTGAGGGAGCTGGGATTGTTCAGTCTGGAGAAGACAAGGCTCTGAGGAGACCTAATAGCAGCCTTCCAGTACCTGAAGAAGAAGGCTGCAGAAGGACTGTTTCCAAAGGCCTGCAGTGATAGGATGAGAGGCAGTGGCTTCAAACTAGAGAAGAGGAGATTTAGATTGGATGTTAGGAACAAGTATGCACCATGAGGAACACTGGAACAGGTTGCCTAAGGAGCTGATTGAGGCCTCATGCCTGGTGGCATCTGCAAGGTCAGGCTCTGAGCAACTTGATGTAGTGGAGGGTGTCCCTGTTGACTGCCCGGGGGTTGGACTAGATGACCTTTGGAGGTTCCTTCCAGCCCAGACCATTCTATGATTCTCTGAATTTAACTCTGAAACTTCTAATTTTGTAAAACAAAAGTCTCCTAGTTTCTTCTGATGGCATTTCCTGGCTAAATGGCAAAGCTATAGCTCTCTACAGAGGCTATTACCTCTGGGCATGCTGAACACAGATTTTGATCCTTTCCTCCACGTTAACCTGAATGAATTTTATTCTTTTTTTCCAAAGACTCAGGTGCCTGCACCTGCAGCTAAAATTTATTCAGGCTAAGTGATGGGAAATGTTCTTGTGTTAATCTATGGTAGGAAGTTGGCTGGTGAAAAATCAGCTAATTGATTGCAAAAAGGGACAAGACTGTAGACCAAAACTACAAGGAAGTTGTAGTCAGGTGGGGGTCAGGCTCTTCTCCCAGGCAACTTGTGACAGGACAAGAGGGCATGATATGAAGCTGTGCCAGCGGAGGTTTAGGTTGGATATTTCCTCACAGAAAGGCTGATTAGGCATGGGGATGGACTGCCCAGGGAGGTGGTGGAGTCGCCATCACTGGAGGTCTTTAAGAAAAGATTGGATGTGGCACTTGGTGGCATGGTTTAGCTGATGTCATGGTGTTAGGTCATAGGCTGGACTTGATGATCTCAGAGGTCTTTTCCAGCCTCAATAATTCTGTGATTCTGTTTCCTTCTGCACAAGCTGTGCAGTGCTGCTTCTATGTTGGTGACTGGAATGGGTCAAGTGTAGAAGTTCATGGGGACTGTGAAGAGCCCAGACTGGAGTTTGCTCATCATGAATGCATTAGAGGAAGACTGTTCAAAGGTGCCTGGTATCAGTGATATCTGTGTGCTTAATTATAGTAACCAGTATTGAAACATCTCGCCCTGCCTGCCCTTTTACCAGTGTGCTTTGAAAACACCACTGGAATATCCACATTACTTGGAAACACTCATGGACTTCCATGTGGAAAGCTAACCCCTCTCCCATGCTTTTTTCCCCGGGTGGAGGAAGGTTTCTAGCAGGAATTTCAGGAGTTAGGTCTTTTCTCCACACAGTGAGAGATTTGGAGGAGGTGATGCCAGCTTATCAGGCTGTAGAGCAAACTTGCAGGGCAGGCAGACATTTGATTGGTTTTCTTCCCCCGGGCACATTCTTTTTAAATGTGTTTCAGTGAAGGGAAACAGAGCTCAAGAAAATGGAGGTGTCTTTTCCCTTTGAGTTAAATGTGACCAGCTCACAACTGTTAGGTGAACAATAGAAGTACTCAAAGGTCCAAATGCAAATAAGTACAACTATTTGACTTAGAGGAGTTTCTGCAACTGCTGTTTGTTTTTCGTCCTCAAGAGGTAATTATTCCCTGGGGCTTTTCATCTCTTGCTTTGGCCTTCAGTACATCTGTGAAATGAAAACAAAACTGGTTTGAAGATGGAATGTCCTCCTCCCATTTTTGGTAGAGGTGTGTACTTGTGTTTTATTCAGTTACCAATCACAGGGAGTGTTTCTGGTTAGAGAAGAAGCCAGGATGCAGTAGGGCAAAGCTTGAGCTCTGGAGATGTTCAAGGCCAGGTTGGATGAGGCCTTGAGCAACCTGGTCTAGTGGGAAGTGTCCCTGCCCATGTCAGGGAGGTTGGAACAAGATAATTTTTAAGGTCCTTTCCAACCTAAAGCATTCTATGAATCTGGGGGAAAGAAGTGCCCCTGGTAGTGTTGCATTGATGTCAGGCTGTACTCCTGTCCTAGAGCCCACATCCACCATCTTCAGCCTTAACAGCCTCTCTTCCATGAGCTCCCTATGGGGACTAACCTGAGGAATACATGGCCTCTAAATCTCTCCATCAAGATTACACTCACCAAAACCCTTCTTGACAGCAAAAAAAAACCCATGCTCTTTCTCTCATGGGGAGAAAGAATCATAGAATCCTAGGATTGTTTAGGTTGGAAAAGACATCTATCATCATCCAGTCCAATCATGCCAAGTTCACCACTGTACCATGTCCCTAAGAACCACATCAAGAAGTCTTTTTAGTACCTCCAGGGATGGTGACTCAACCATGCTCCTGGGCAGCCTGTTCCAATCTAAACCTCCCCTGGCACAACTTAAGGTTGTTTCCTCTTTTCCTATTGCTTGGAAGAAGAGACTGATACCCACCTGTCTACAACCTCCTTTCAGGGAGCTGTAGAGAGCATTTAAGGTCTCCTCTCAGCTTCATCATGCTTAAACAAGAAGAGTCCTGGGAGGGAGTTGTGTGTGGATGGTGAAGCTATAGCCTGCTTTGAGTTTGCAGGGAGGTTAAACATTAATGGCAGGCACACTAGTGGTGTGTTGTTTTGTTTCAGACAGCAGCTAAGGCTTTGTTTAAATTGTGGCCACTTCTCTGAAACCTGAGTTTAAAAAAACATTTAAGCCATCTTGCCCAGGCCAGCAAAACAACAGGGCAAAGCCAAGTCTGTTGTGTGAGGTGAATTACTGAAAGCCCGGAGCACAGCTGCAGGTTTCATCTGTGCTCTGCCCCTGTGTGTGTGTGTGTGGCTGCCTGTTCATTCCTTCAGCTCCGCTTTCCCTCCCCCAGGGCAAGGCAAAGGGAGGGAGAGCCCAGGGGAGTGAGCGCTGTGAGGAGGAAACTTGTGCAAGCTGAAGGAAATTAACCTTCTGGTCAGCTCAAAGAAAGAGAGGCATGAAGCTCATCCCTCTGCAAGCCTCCAGCCCGAGGTTAACACTGTGGTGGTAAACTAAGCAAGGGTTTCCTGAGTCCCTGCTCTACACCTAATTGGTGTTTTCTCTGCAGCTGCATCAGGGAGACCTCTGCATTCAGCTGGCCAGGGGCCAGGATGGCAACACTCTGAAGACTAAATGCCATGTACAGGAATGCATTAAAGCATCTCTATGCTTGTTAGGCAGGAAGTGTGCATCGGCTTTTTGAGAGTAAAGGCTCTTTAAAAGAAAAGGGAGGTGGAAGGGTTGTTTTTCATGAATATATTATGTTTTAACTCAAATTATGTAGACAAAAAAGCCTCCTTCCATGCCGTCACTATGGCTACAGCTTGGATCATTGTGTGCGAGCCTGCGAGTGGGGAAATGCCAAGCACAGAGGGGGCAGCCAGCCCGGTGCCTCTGCTTCTCACAGCTGAGTACAGTCCTCCATCGTGTCCTCTGGCCACAAATCTGCCCAAGGCCACTTTCACAGAATCACAGAACTGCCAGGGTTGGAAGGGACCTCAAGGATCACCTAGTTCCAACCCCCCTGCCATGGGCAGGGACACCTCACACTAGATCAGGTTTGCCCAGAACCACATCCAGCCTGGTCTTAAAAACCTCCAGGGATGGGGCTTCCAGCACCTCCTCAAGCAACATGTTCCAGTGTCTCACCACCCTCATGGAGAACAACTTCTTCCTAACATCTAATCTAAATCTCCCCTCCTCCAGCTTGGATCCATTTCCCTCCAGTCCTGTCACTCCCTGACACCCTAAAAAGTCCCTCCCCAGCTTTCTTGTAGCCCCCTTCAGATACTGGAAGGCCACAATAAGGTCTCCTCAGAGCCTTCTCTTCTCCAAACTGAACAACCCCAACTCTCTCAGCATGTCCTCATAGGAGAGGAGCTCCAGCAAAGTCTTCTGCTGGCTGTCTTGGTGTGGGAAGAACTTCCCAGGTTGTAAGCCTGAGGGTGAGAGCAAGGAGGGTATTTGCACCTCGGCTCCCAGAGATGTTATCAGCACTGTCATAACTCTTGCCTGGAGGCAGGAACACTGCAGCAAGGAAATCATGTAATGCAGAAAACTAACATACCTGCAGAAAACACTCTGCTGGACATCTCAAATACAGCCACAGAGTCACTTTGATCCCTTAGTAGCTTGTAGTAGTAGTTTATTGAGTTTAAAAATGGTCTTTTCTTGAGCTATGGCATTAGCACATCACTCTGCTGGAGACTCTGTTGCCATAAATGTGAGACTATTTTTAAACCCCCTGCCTCAGTGAAAGTCACATCTGAAAGGTCAGTTTTGGTGTTCACTTTTGTGTGTGAATGTTTAGAACTATCACAAGTAGGCTAGAAAAGGTCTTCTCATGTAGTGCTGCCTCCCTTGTTTTCTGTGACTCCATGAGAACCTATTTCAGCAGAATTCATTTAAAAGATGCAGTGCTAGACTGCATTGGCAGAAGGTGTTGAACAAGATCTGATAAATGCTTTCCAACTGATTGCAAATTTGACTAAGCTGCTTACTTTCCTAATTACAATGCTTAATTAGTTAGCTTTTTCCCTGTAGTCATGCACCTTTGATAGCCTTCTTGTGCTGAGGCCTGAGATTTCAGTAGGTCTGTCCTAGATATCTGATGAACTTTTACTTTGAAAATGAAAACATTCTTAAACTGCTGTTTCAGCAAGCAACTTCTGGACTGATACAGAGAGCCAAACCCACTATTTTAAGGTAACTCCAAACCAGATTACACTAGGACTGAGATGCAGGAGTAGGTTACTGTAGCTCAAAAAGTTACCAGTGAAGTTGCTGTAACTTCCTTGATGAGAAAGTACCTCTCCATAATGTACAGTGAGATCTGCTGGAGATCATCCTGTCCTTCCCATGCTGTCTCCAGCTCCAGTTACCAGGCTGGTTTCTCAGGTGTGCTTACTCTCATCTCCTTTAGCCTACTGAACTGAAGAGCACAGGTTCAGCAAGAGCAAGTCAGGAGGCTTGGAGCTTGGCGGTTCATCTGCTCCCATGAGAAATACAGGATTCTTTTCCCCCTGGGGCAGGAGAGGGATTTATGTCTGACGTTTCTGTGAGTGGTGGGAAACTCTTAACAGCAGCTGAGGTGCCTCACAGACACAGGGAACATCCAGAATGGCTGATTCTTAAGCAGAACGTGATCTGTCAAATCAGGGTAATTGGTATGACAGACTCTAGGCTCTGTCCAGCCTGTGTTTGTCTGGACAACCAACTTGGGCATATGCTACCTCCCGCTCTCTTCCAAGAGCTCCTGTACCTCTTGTTGGCCTTCTCATTCCTAAGGAAGCAGCTGACAGCTGTACCTCGCACCTGGGTAGAGCTGACACCCTGCTGCTGACGCCTTAGTTACAAACAAACCAGAAAACAATAGCAGCTTTGTGCCAAACACCCTGCAGAGCCTGCTGTTTGGGTCAGGCAGAGGGACACCTTGTCCTTAAAATTGATTCAGCATTAGCCTAGTCACTGATCACTACTGTCTAGAATGAGACATCTTCCAGATGACAAAATTTATGCAGCAATCAAAATCTCTTCAAAAGCCTGTTTTATTTAAACCAGGTCAACACAAGAATACAGGTAAATCTTTCTTTGAAGTGAAAGCAGCGCTGGTCAAAGGAAGCCTTTCATTGCAGGGGTACTAGAAGAAGAGCAGAGCAGCAAGAAACTTGTTTGCAGCCACTTTGACCATTAACTTCTGAGAAAGGCAGACACAGTATTGCAAAAGTTCATTTCACACAGTATTGCTAAGTTCATTTCCAAGCTGATTAAAAAAGTCGATGAGCAGCATTGTTTTCACTTACTGCTGGACAAAGATTTGAACAGGCAGGACCCAAGTTTCCTACTGCTTAGCACAGCACTTGGTTTCAGATGGCTCAACCCTGCCAGACTGCGCAGCACTGAGGCTCATGCAAAACACTCTGCACAGGCTCTGAAATCCTGATGGGGGTTTGTGTACATCACAAGCGTTCAGTGATGGCAGTTTAAGGGTCACAGAGGAGTTTGTGCAGTTCATGTAAATACTTTCTCCTGACCAAACCCATTTTTGTGATTTAGACTTTGAAACTACAGCTAGATGCATCTTCCCCTACAAGGTTATGCCCTTGTGCAGTTAACTGGGAGGCCCAAGAAAGAAAGGCCACAACCTCACGTTTTTCCAGAGCTGCTTCTCAACTGAGAGAAGCAGCTTGACTGCAGGACTCTTATCAAACCAACTGTAACACAGGCGTAGCTCATTTGCACGTACTGCTCACAGAATGTGAAATAGAGGCTAATCTCACCCTCCTCCACACAGCTTTATTACAGGTCCTGAACATGACCCCTGAATCCCCCAGGCCCTCAAGGCCACCCTTTATTATCTCATCAGGACTGCGCTACAGTGCACTCCCCTTGTGAAAGTGTTTGGGTGAATACTCTTTTTGTTAAGATCCATGCAAGATAAATTAAGTCAAAACTACCACCATCAAGTGAAAACACTATTTATTTTTATAAAAGGCAATAATTAAAACAAACCCTACCAGTGTGTACATTGTACACATTTGAATGACACTTACAAGAATGAAGTTTCCATATACAAAGATTACAAGCCCACACTGGTAAAGGATGCACACAAGCACATATGCAACTTCAGATGCCTCCAGATCACAGTACCAATTACTCCAGGACCACACCTGCATAGCATTTTCATTATTAGCATCCACACTACTTTATTCCACTACCGACTGTACAGAGAAAAAGCAAGAAGGGAGTTTATTCAGAGAGCACAAATATTTGCAGGGAGAATTTATTTGCTGGAATAATCTCTCACTCTTCTGTTGCCATCTTCAGGAGGTACTCTTTGTCAATTTTGAAGAGCCTCCACCCCTCCTCAGTGGAAAGATCAGACGCACCCCTTCTCTTGTAGAACCTGATGGATGGTTCGTTCCACTCTGCCACGAGGAAGTGCATACTGCTGCAGCGGCACTTGACAGCAACCTGCAAGTGTGCCACACCACACTGTCTCAGATAGCAGCCCCAGATAATGAGCCCAGGAATAATGAGCCCAAGGCAGACTACTCAGCAACTGTCTATCACAAGTCGATTCCCCTGGGTTACACCTCAGTGCTTCTCACTGTTTGTAAAAGATTCTAGACAATGTTTTAAAGCTGTCCAGTGTCCTCCCCTCACCTCAGATTTAGTTCTGCTTAGGGCTGAAGGAAAAGCTTAGGCAGTTGAGATGAATGCTGCCCTGCTAGCGTCCTCAGTTCTGCCTTTTGAGATGTATCTGAGGGAATCCTCTCTTGAATGAGTAAATCACCTGGTGATTGTGATGATTACACCAAGTATCTGAACAAAGATAAGATCACCCTGAACGACTGGCAAAAAGGGGCAGAGGCCACTAGTCACCGACCCCTGCAGGCACGTGGGAAGACCCCTTGAAAGCCACCCCGGAATGTGACATGGGTATGGGCCAGGTGGAGCTACAAGGAGCGAATCAGGAACAACAGAAAAACCTCAGCCATGCCAGCTTAGTGGAAGGGCAATATCACCTGGGACATCTCAGGCTGGAGGCAGCAGCCCAGGAACATCTCTTTTCCCCCACTATAGGAGGACTATGAGGTGGTAATGATGTTTGTTTCCTCTTTTTCTCTCCCCTATTCTTGCATTGTTTGCTTCATTGTAATAAACAGTCTCATCTCGATATAGGACCTCATTTGTGTCTTAATTTCACTCATGGAGTCTCCTTACCAGCTTCCAGATCAAGACAGTGTCACTTAAACATACCTGACTCAAGTTCTTCAGGATTTCTGACCCAATGCCCAGTCCTAGAAAAAATCAAACAAAAATAAACTCAATTTTCCATTGTAAAGAAGCCCTACAAGCAGCAGCTGATGTAATTCTGCAGCACATACCTCTATACTCAGCCATCACATAAAAATCTTCCAGATACAGCAGTTTTCCAATCCATGGATCGTAAGTGAAGTAATACATGGCAAAGCCCACAATGCTGTGTTCTGAAACAAAAAGGTGCAACTTCAGCCAGCCTGAATTTCAAGGGCAAAACCAATCAAGTCTTACATGCATGTTTAAACAGAGGCACTCTGTCACATGCAGACATGTACTGCTAG
The DNA here is from genome assembly GCF_014839835.1 of Dryobates pubescens. Taxonomy (NCBI): domain Eukaryota; kingdom Metazoa; phylum Chordata; class Aves; order Piciformes; family Picidae; genus Dryobates; species Dryobates pubescens. The sequence continues at coordinate 8,250,920 of NC_071623.1, read as the reverse complement.
GTTAAGAACGAAGTTTGCAAATAAAGACAGCTGAAAAACCGAGTTGTGACAAACTTGTATCAACCAAACAGAATGAAGATTGCCCTTGCCATGCCCTGAAATCCTCAAAGCACAATTACAGTGTTGAACACAAGTACAAACAAATGCAAACCCTGGTTGTTTGTGGTGGTTTTTTTTTCCCCCACTACTTGCATTCTAGAATACAAACAAAAACTTTACACAAGAGTTCACCATCTTAGAAGATTGTCCCAACTCCACTTCCTTAGCAACTGAAAGAGTCTTCTCTAACTAGTGAACACTGATCTTTCAATGGATGTTCCTCAGTAACTGCACTGGGTCAGAAAGCATGGTCGCAGGTCACTTCTAGAGCAGCATTTCCAGCACCTCAATTTATGCTTCCCCTGAGTGTATCACTACCTTCAGCACCACAAAGCAAAGCTGCAGCTGCTACTGTAATTCTGTGGCTCAGCAGCAATGAGAAACCAACTCTTTCGACATCAGCCCACTCAAACCTAAGCCCTGAGTATTTCAACTACATCTGCCTTCAGATTCTGCACATACTGTATGAGAAACGTGCAAACAGATTTCTGAGCTACTGTGTCTTGGATTAAACGTTTGGGAATAGCACTTGTCCCTGTAGACCTTACCTCATATTATGATCATCTACTTTATTGTGTAACGGATCTTTTAGTTACCTCCCCGCCCATCCATGTACACGGAAGGGCCATGTACATGGCGAAGCTAGAGACTGTAACCTGAAGATTGGGGACAAATTAAAGAAAAAAATGTGATTCAACAGGATTACATCAAGGTAAGTCAGGGTCAAACAAAAAAAAAAAAAAAAGCCATTTAAGTAATTGGAGTTAAGTACATTACGTTATACCTCATCTTCCCACGACTCCGGGATTAGCAACTACTTCAGCTGAGAATCACTATGTGCTACTGTATTTAACAGTTAACCTCTTCCTCCTACCCCAACACACTGGTAGAGCCTTGTGCATAACTGAGAACATTACATACAAGATGTCTCTTAGGTATTTAGCGTCTAGAAGCAAGTATCAGGGAGTCTCACCTTCAGACGACCACTGTTCTTTTGGCAATTCTGCAACCAGGCAGTGGTAGAAAGGGTGCTCGCCAAAGCCATCCTCAAGCAGCTCTAGAAAAGAAATAAAATCAGCACTGAAACTACAGATACCATCAGCAGACTACCAACCCAGTGAGCAGATACCGCTTTTATACCTTTCTCCGTTAGCACCACTTGATCCTCCATATCTTCGTATTTTGCTAGTTCCTGGAAAAGAAACAAGGTTCAGCGGACCCTTCCCGCCGCCGCTTCCCCATTGGCTACTCCCCCCGCCCCCCGTCGCCTTGCGCAAGAGCTTGTTTTGCTCCGGAAGCCAAGGTGCCCCCATCGCCTCCTCCCCCGCCGCTGAATGCGGGGGGGTCGATCAGTGCCTGACCAGCCTCCCGGCCCCGCCGCGCCCCTTCCCGGCAGTGCAGGGTGCGGGGAGCACGCAGCGGCCGCTCTCGTGGGCCGCCCTCCCTCCAGCCCCGCACCTTGATCAGTCGCAGCAGGTCGGGGCAGTCCTCAGGCCGCGCAGCGCGGATGCTGAACGAGGCCATTTTCGACGGCGCTTCCCCCTGCGGCCCCCTCGGCTGACAAGTCCCCGATGTGTGAACAGGAGGAGCAACTGTTTCTTCATTCGTATCCCGGGCGCGGCGGCCACCTGCGGTCAGTCAGACTGCGAGCATGTCCCGGCGGCGTTAAGCAGATAGGCGACGCTCTTCCGATTGCCGCAATACCCCCAACTAGGACTGTCTGCTGCCCTTCCTGGCTTCCTTATTTATGGACGCCCGCGCTCCGCCTCTGCCCGCCGGCGGGCCAATGGGAGCGCCTGAGGTGCTCGCCTTCAGCCAATGACAGAGCCCCTCCCCGGAACCTTGCCTCAGCCTTCCAGCAACAGCTGCTGCGCGACGTCTCGTGACTCACCCCACCCGCACGGAGGTGCCCCCTAGCAGCGCCAGGCGGCGCTGCAGGGCGCCCGAGTTACACCCGGAGCCGGGGGAAGGTGCTGTGTCTGGGGCCGATGGGAACTTTCCAACAAGCCCTCCCCGGAGCCCTCGCTGCCCGCTCTCACCCTCAGGGCCCGGGGTTTCTGCTGCCCGGGGTTTCTTACTTTCAAGGTTCCACAAAAAAAGTGAACTTCTTGTCCCAGCGAGTACGACCGCGCCTGAGCGGCGGCTTTCCCTGTGGCGGTGCTGAGTGCCGTGGCCCCTCCTTGGCCACAGGCTCAGCGCGGCGCCTGTCAGCAGAGTGTTTTTCACCCATGTGTGGCTGGAAAACAAAGCCTCTGTATTTACCTGAAATACGAAGTAGTGATCCCTATCAAACAGCGTGCGTGTGGTGTCTAGTACCACGGTATGCCCTGGGCAAGGAACGTCCTGGTACGGAGAAGGGTTCAAAACATTGACGTTTCGCATTTCGGGCTTGGTACATTTTCCAGCCTGGCAGATGCATTCTCACCAAACTGTTTACCAGCCTGACTTGGAGAAGGGCTGCGCAGGGAGAAGCAAAAAGCACAGGAGAGTTTTCAAAAGGGGAGGGCTCAGGGAGTCTGCCATGACTCCCTGAAATGGCTTCGGAGTATGAAAGGGTGGAGGAATTATCCCCAGCCTACTTCCTTCTCAGACTAATGTCTACATATGTAGATTTATGCCAGCTGGTTTCTGATCCAGATGACCATGCATATCCACAGGACCTCCCTGGAGGTTTTTTAAGGCCAGGCTGGATGTGGCTCTGAGCAACCTGGCAAGGGGGCTGGAACTGGGTGATCCGTGAGGTCCCTTTCAACCCTAACAATTCTATGACTCTCTGACATACCAGCTAAGTCACCCAGAGGAGCGGTGTAATTTGGCATATGCATGGGTTTTATCTTCTTTGCAAGTATCATGTCCATTCTTAGATACTGTAAAGGAGCTCTTTCATTTTACATTTAATCTAACTTGTTTTAAGAGTGATTTGGGCCATAGGAAGATGCTGAGTCCAGCTACTGTTGCAGAGTAATAATGCCGAAAACCTGGATTCCCAAACACTTTCATAACACTCCCACTCTAGTTTTTGGTGTGTCCAACAACCCACAAGGTTCATCTTTAGACAAGACAGGCCAGCATGAAATATTACTATAAGAGAATTGTATAATGAAATGTATTTCTAGTGTCTGAATTAGCCAAGAAAATCCTGTAACAGTGAAAAGTGCCTAGAGTCCTGGAAGAGCAATTTGGGACTTATGCAAACACCCTAACTTGCTCATAGCATCCTTTATTGGAGAAAAAATGGAGATGCCTGGAGAAAAGTTAAGATTTGTTTCATGAGTTATGGGTCTGGATATCCTTCAGGGCTTTTGATAGCGAGACTGAATCTTAATAAACTAGCAGAGAATAGACTCAACGTAATTACATACATTTAATAAATACACATTTTCCCCCTCCAATCCCTAGAAGTGATCTGACTGGGATCAGAAATGGAGAATGGTGTCTCTGTGAAAGACTTAACAGTGCTGTTGTGTGAAAGACTTAACAGTGTTTGTGTTGTGTCAACTCTTTCTGTTTTGCATTTCACAATGAGGAAGTCATACTGTCCGGAAACGCACTGTTGTGTAAGAGCAGAAAGTGTCTGGTTTCTCTCATTCTGAAGTCAGAAAAGTCAGATGATCTTAGAAACTGAAGTTTCAGCAACAAAACCCTCCCAATTTTATCACTTTGAAAACCCTGCTGTAACTTGCTGAGAAATACATTGATACTGTGTTTCTACACTGAATACAGTTGATTTGAGTTAGCTTTCAAATTCACAAGGCAGAAGAAAAAGCTCTTAAAAGAAATCCTAAAGTAGTTTAATGAAAATAGTGCAGAGAATAAAAAATAAACACACACACACAAAATGCAACCTGCACCAAGAGGAGTGTGGCCAGAAGGGCAAAAGAAGTCATTCTGCCCCTTTACTCTGCTCCCATGAGACCTCACCTCGAATACTGCATCTAGTTCTGGTGTCCCCATCATGAGAAGGACACAGAGCTATTGGAATGAGTCCAAAGGAGGGCTACAAAGATGATCCAAGGACTGGAACACCTCTGCTGAGGATAAGCTGAGGGAGCTAGGGTTGTTCAGCCTAGAGAAGACTCTGGGAGGACCTTAGAACTGCCTTCCAATACCTGAAGGGATGCTATAGGAAGGCTGGAGAGGGACTTTTCATAAGGGTGTCTAGTGGAAGGACAAGGGGGAATGGTTTGAAGCTGAGGGAGAACAGGTTCAGACTGGATCTTAGGAAGAAGTTCTTCAGTACAAGGGTGGTGTGACTCTGGAATAGGTTGCCCAAGGAAGTTGTGGATACCTTCTCCCTGGGGGTGCTCAAGGCCTAGGGCAGCCAAGTCTAGTTGAGAGGTGTCCCTGCCACAGCATAGAGGTTAAAGTAGATAATCTTTGAGGTCCCTTCCAGTCTAAGCCATTCTCTGATTCCATGATTAATTAAGATACCTTATATGGTTATATATTACTATAGTTCTTTTGTTTTCAGAATAAGCAAGATTAATAAGAATAGTAAAGAATATTTTACAAAGAGATTCTAAATTCATTTTTGTGAACTAATTGGACTGATGGGCTCATACTTTACTTCTTTTGCCTCAGATCTGTTTGTGTAGGAGCACAATTTGTGTCCTCCTGGCATAGCTGAAATTTGTGGTGAAATCTCTAATGACTTGCATAGTGCTTGGGTTTTATCCTTGAGTGGTCACTCTGCTTATTTGTATTTCTCCCCAAGGGACTAAGTAGTGGTAAGTCTCTTGAGAAGCATCAGTGTTTTTGCAAAATATGCAAATCTGTATGCTGGAAAGTGGTCAGCAAAAGTGTCTAAAGTAAACTGATGCTGAATCACAGAATCACAGAATGCTAGGGGTTGGAAGGGACCTCCAGAGATCATTGAGTCAAACACCTCCATCTGAGCAGGATCACCTAGGGCAGGCTGCACAGGAATGCATCCAGGTGAGCTTTGGAAGTCTGCACAGAAGGACACTCCACAACCTCTCCAGGCAGCCTGCTCCAGGGCTCTGGCACCCTCACTGTAAAGAAGTTTCTGCTCATGTGGAGGTTTCAGCTTGTACCCATTGTTCCTTGCCCTATCACTGGGCACCACCAAAAAGAGCCTGGCACCCTCATCTTGACACCCACCCTTCAGATATTTGTAGATGTTGGTAAGATCCCCTCTCAGCCTTCTCTTCTCCAGACTAAACAGTCCCAGGTCTCTCTGTCTTTGCAAGAGAGATGTTCCAGAAATAACCAAATGGAATATGCACTGAAGCCTGCATTAGCTTGTTCAGTTAACAGCCAGCAGCTTCTTCCATGCAGAACCTGTGCACTGTGAATCCATCTTCATTTCCCCCAGGAGGGTTGATACTTGGTGTTTGGGAGGTAGAATTGTTAGAATGATCAACAAAGATCACATGCATTGTGCCTCTTATTTTATCTCCTCCCTAAACCTCACTTCTAAGTGGAAAAGCAAATAATGTGCAAAAAATAGCAAGCAGCACTTTCTTTTTCTGGCATGCAACAGCAACTGGTATTAATAAAAGCACAGAGTGCTGTGTGAGACAGAGGCAAGTCTTCCCCACATCCATTCTGAAGATGGAGGTTTTGTCTAGCCCCAAGCCACAGGAAATAGCCCTGCTAGTTCCCCAAGATCCTTTCACGACAATGCAAGTGAACTATTTATTCAGAATTATGACTTGTACTGATTGCATATTTTCCTTTGCATCTAAACTTCTGAATCTGTGCTGTTCCTGGAGGCTGGATGGAAAGGCTCACAGTGGGCTCCAGATTTCTTTCTTTACTGTTCAACTAATCAATCTTCTTGTATTTTAATTTTTTACTTCCTCCTTCACTAGGAAGATTCCTTAAATTCCTATATGAATGCCTCTCTCGTGCCTCAAAGGGTCTCTGTTGATAATAAATGAAAGAGGCAAGAACTGCTTACTCCACATTAAAATTCAGTGAGTTAATAATATTTGATTTTCCTATTCAATGTTCTCAAGTATTTCAATAAAAATTCTATCTCCGTATCCTGTCAAATCTGGAGCCCAATACAGAAGATGCCTTTAATATTCAGTGTTGACCTGTAATTTTTCCAGATTAATCCTTGGACATAGAATCATAGAATTGTCAGGGTTGGAAGGGACCTCAAGGATCATCTAGTTCCAATCCCCCTGCCATGGCAGAGACCCCTAACACTAGATCAGGTTGCTCAGAGCCAGCCTGGCCTTGAAAACCTGCAGGTATGAGGCTGCTACCACTTCCCTGGGCAACTTGTTCTAGTTTCTCACCACCCTCATGGTGAAAAACTTCTTCCTAACATCCAATCTGAATCTACCTATTTCTATTTTTTTTCCAATCCCCCTAGTCCTGTCACTCCCTGACACCCTCAAAAGTCCCTCCCCAGCTTTCTCTTAGCCCCCTTCAGATACTGGAAGGCCACAAGAAAGTCTCTTTGGAGCCTTCTCTTCTCCAGACTGAACAGCCCCAACTCCTTCAGTCTGTCCTCATAGGAGAGGAGCTCCAGGTCTCTGATCATCCTTGTGGCCCTTCTCTGGACACCTTCCAGCACCTCCAGATCCTCACTGTAATAGGGGCTCCAGAACTGGACGCACTACTCCAAGTGGGGTCTCACCAGAGCGGAACAGAGGGGGAGAATCACCTCCCTCAACCTGCTGACATAATTCAGGATTCTCTTAGCATTTCCAACTGGATAATTTCTTCCTAAACTTAGGACTTGCATTGGTAAGTTCACAGCTGCTTCTGGACCTTTTGCTTTTCCAGCAGCTGATAGCTTACCTGTCCACAGGTAAAAAATATTAATTCCTACCAGAATAGTACAGAATTGTAAATATACCCTGCAGTAGCACTGCTCAGAATCTGGGGCAAATGCACAATTCAGTTTCACATAATAAAACTACATGAATTTCTATATGCTGGAAATAAAAGAACCATAACTTTCCATTTTTATCTTTGAAACCATGTTTAAGGTCATTAGAACCCTACTCCTGTAAGCTAATAACATCTCATCTGTCATTTTGAATTATGCAATCTGGTGAATGTGAGATTTAGACATAACTAATAATCTGCTTGCAGCCACAAATCATCTATATCACACATGCAAATACTTTAGGATAGAAAAGTTACAAAAATAAATTATAACTTTATGGTTTTGGATGCAGAAGTTCCTTTGGCTCTTATCCTACAATGTACTTAAATCATTGTTCTTGGGTGCAGTATCTTGGGTTCTAAAAAGAGACCTGGGGAATCTAATTTTTTCCTGAAACCTAACAGGGTTTTGCATGATGAGCAGGTGTTTTTCTTACAGCCACTATTTTGTCTTAGCACAGGTTTTTTGCGCTGCCCAGAGGGGACTCTTTCCATAGCACAAAGGCTCCAAGGAGACCTTATTGTGGCCTTCCAGTATTTGAAGGGGGCCTACAAGAAAGCTGGGGAGGGACTTCTGAGGGTGTCAGGGAGTGATAGGACTGGAGGGAAATGGATCCAAGCTAGAGGAGGGGAGATTTCAATTAGTTGTTTGGAAGAAGTTCTTCGCCATAAGGGTGGTGAGACACTGGAACAGGTTGCCCAGGGAGGTGGTAGAAACCCCATGCCTGGAAGTTTTTAAGGCCAGGCTGGATGTGTCTCTGAGCAACCTGATCTACTGTGAGGTGTCCCTGCCCATGGCAGGGGGGGTTGGAACTAGAGGATCCTTCCGGTCCCTTCCAACCCTGACAATTCTGTGATTTTGGTTTTTGAACCTTCAGCAGGCACACATACCAGGCTTTCACATTTTTTTCCCACGATAGGTGAACAAGAAGCTTTTTCAGTAGTGCTCTGGACTTGCTCCTCTGCAGACGTGCAGGCCTTGTCAACATGTGGTCACATAGCAAGAGGCACATGACTGCATGAGCTGGCAAATACAAGGGCTACAGCTGGGGACAGGATTGTGAGTAAGATGTCTAGGGACTGTGGGTCAGCTGAGAGGAGCCTTTCCTCAAATGTGCTGTGCCTGCCACCTTGACCATTCTGTCTCCTCCATTACCATTCAGGCCCCTCCCTTGTACCTGGTTACACAGCCATGAAACAGGAGAGAAGTGCTCACACTGCATCCATGACAGAAAAACTGTTAGCAGCAAAGGGGCACTTCTGGACACATTTGTCTGATATGCAAGGCACACAAATTCAGCCTCTTGGTCTTTCAGAACAGAAATCTGCAGTCTGTCACAAGTCTCATAGGAGAAAAGACATGAATCCTATTTGTCAATTCACATAGCCTTAGTTTAGTTTGTTTAGAAGTAGTTATCAAGAAGGTGGTGACAGAGAAAAAAGACTGACCAGGCATTACTCTTGCAAATAAGGAATAATCTGGTTAGTGTTTCATTGTTTGCTATAACATCTATTTCCTCATATCCTCATACAGTCTCAGTGGTGCTGGTGTCAAGCCTTTAGCAAGGTATGTTTTAACAGTTTCCTTGCTAACTCATACCTCTTACAAGCACCGTTTGAAATTACTGGTGAGAACCACATACATTCTGGTCCTTGTGAAAGCCACAGGCTGCAGGCTGGCCACCAATGTACAAGCCACTGAGAGGTGCTTACATAGTTATCAGCTAGTTATCTGGAAGTCAGATTCTCCGAGGTGTCTCTGTGCACAGTGGGAGCTGCATCTCTGCCTGTGGACCCCAGCCAGGGCTAAGTGTCCTCTCCACACCAAGGTTCTTGAGATCCCAGTGGGAGGTGGTTCTGAGGGACTGAATTTGTTGGTTATTTGCTTGTGGAAAGCGCACAGCAGTGTTGTCCTAAACTTCTCCCTAGAAAATACCAGTGCTCTCAACTGGCTTCCCTAACACTGCCACCAAGTGACCAGCAAGGGAAGGAGGCCGGGTGTCCTCCTCCTCGTCCCCCACCTGAGTTTTCTCAGCCATTCCTCCTAAGACTTGTGCTCTAGACCACTCGCCAGCTTTGTTGCCCTGCTTTGGATGCTCTCCAGCACTTTGTGGGCTAACTGCCCAGCTTGCTGTGTGACAGGAATGCAGGCTGATTAAGTACACTTTGGGAGAAAGGTCGAGATGCTTACAACCAAGAGATGTTTATTGTTATCTCTGGGAACAAAGACATGCACAGCTGTCCTGCCAAGCAGCTGAAAGAGGGAGTCTTGTAAAAATAAGGTGGCCCTGTTTTGGCTAAAACTAGTGAGGCAAGGCTAACACAACAAAACCATGCAGCTTCAAAACAGATTTTGAAGGTTATAGTGCCTCAGCGGGGACCTGGGTCTAATTAACTGCAAAATTAATATTAAAGCTGACACTCCTCAGTATGACAATGAGCCAAACAGTGTACATGCCAAACATATACAACTGTGTTACTCAACTCTCCACCCAAATCATGCTAAATAGTACCTAAAAGGCAGAGACAGACAAAGACCACAGGAGGAACACCCCTCTGAGGGGAAAGACTGAAGGTTGTGATGGGGACAGTCAATGAACTGTGTTCCCTTTCCTTCACCCACGACAGTCACACTTGGGTAAGACTTATGCCTTCAATATATTGCTGAACTGCTGCTGCATTTCCATTACATATTAGCCCTATTGCAAAGTTCTGTGTCTCTGTATCAGATGTTACCCAGGAACTACTAACTGGAGCTTGGTTACTTACAGGTAGTGCATTTATCAATAGCAATGATCATAGAATCTTAGAATTGTTAGGGTTGCAAGGGACCCCAAGGATCACCCAGTTCCAACCCCCCTGCCATGGGCAGGTGTTGTAGTTTGAGCTGGGTGCCCCCCTGGTGCATTCACTTCCTGTGTCCAGAAGTCCAGCCCAGAGGGATGGACACAGGAAATTGTGTATTTCCTACCATAATTCTTTGCACCACTATAAGATCCAGTGCGGAGTCTGGCACTTCCTCTTTCCTTCCCTCTCCGAGACTTGGTAACTGGGGGAGAGATCTCCCGGCCATGGGCCTGATTGGGCCCAAGGCCACAGGGGGATGGGCAGTCTCAGGCCTGGCCAGCTGAGACTAGCCCAGCAGAGGGATGGGGAAGAAGGAGCCCTGGGGGTTTTGGATGCACCCTCAGGTGGGGATGGGATCTTTCTTTGTCACTGCGCTTTGGGTTTTCTGTAACATTCACTGCTTTCTATTTAAACTTTCATCACTTTTGCAATCCGTTTGTCTGAGTCGTTATTTCTGCCTGTGGTGGGGAGGGGATCTGCCCCAACCCATTACAGCAGGGACACCTCACACTAGATCAGGTTGCTCAGAGCCACATCCAGCCTGGCCTTCAAAACCTCCAGGGATGAGGCTTCTACCACCTCCCTGGGCAACCTGTTCCAGTGTCTCACTACCCTCATGATGAACTTCTTCCTAACACCCAATCTGAATCTACCCATTTCTATGTTGTTTTTATTTTTTTTTTTAATTGGTTATATTTACCTCTCTAACCAATTAAACCCATCAATTATCCTGACCTTCTGAACCTGTGTCAGGGAAAGAGGCCCATGTTAATGTTGCCAGTTTCCCTACAGCGCTGTGAAGCAGGCAGGTGTGGAGGTGTTGCGTGTAGCACCAGACACCTCCATGTCCGCGTAGTGTGCGTTCTCTTCAGGACACCGTGAAGAGTATTTAAGAATAAAAATCAAGATACTTATTAAAAACAAGCCCCACTCAGAGGCGGGCAGCCCCAGCCTCCGCTCCGCTGTGCACGGGAGGGAGGTCCGGCGGCCTGCCGTGTGTGGAAGGCGCCACGCCTGTGTTGGCGGGAGGCCGAGGGCGCCCGCGGGCGGGAAGGGCTCGCAGCGGCCCTGCGTGGGGAGCGCACAGCGCGTCACGCCGCGGCGGCAAGGCCGCCTGCAGACCGCTTTCTGTATCAGGCAAGCCGCGAGTCTATGGTCTTGGAGGACTGCATGCTTGGGGCAGGCGTGGCTCCGCAGGCGCTGGGCGAGCAGCGGAATTCTTGACGGCCTTGGCCCGGTCCCGGTTCCGGTTCCGTCCCAGGTTACGACGCGGCGCGTACCATGCTGGCCAATCGGTAAGGCTGCCCCCGTCCCCAGTAGCCCCTGCCTGCGGGGCCGGGTGGGGAAGCGTGGGAGGCCGGGGCACAGGCAGCTCCCTGAGGGGAGGTTGTGGTTCGCCCGTCCGCGGGGCCCGGCGGTGCTGGGGATGTGGCGCAGGACCCACCACTGGATGTGGCTGTGAGCAACCTGCTGTAGCCTGAGGTGTCTCTGCCCGTGGCAGGGGGGGTGGAACTAGATGATCCTTGAGGTACCTTCCAACCCTAACAATTCTATGATTCTGTGATCCGGGCCGGCGCCGCCCTGCCCGAGGGGTGCCGTGCCCCGAGTCCCGCCTAGTGGTTTCCCAGCCCTCTCCCGTAAGGGGCTCCGGGCGTTGTTTGGAGGGGCGCTGGCAGCCTACAACGTGTAGCAGCGCGGGCCGGAGGGATGGCGGCCGGCCCGGCGGTGTGGGGAGCGGTCTCCCGGTCCAGTGTGTCTGAGCGGCACCGAGCTTGGTGAGGTCTGTCGGGCGTGCGGGCCAGTCGAGCGGGAAGTCATCTGCTGGCCGTGCCATGAGAGACGAGTCCGTTAAGCTGCAGAGTTTTCAGCATTGCCGTTCATGTCATCTCTGGTACATACCAGACTCTGCTGGCTCCTGAGGGTACCCTTGGTGTACCTGCAGACAGGAAGATTGTGTGCATATGACACACACGTATAGATAATGTACATGGATAAGGTGAGCATGGCTCTGAGTTTTTGCTGGTGTATGGGGTGGTGCCTCTATTTTGAACTGAAGCCTCAGCCACAACTGAAGTAAACTGAGAGACAGGCAGCACATGTTCATTGTCAGGATAGTACCCTGTGTTGTAAAGAGAGGTTTTACTCCTGCTGACCCTCTGTATTTTTGTCTTAACACAGTTTTGCTTGCCTGGAGAAGTTTCCCAGGCTACTCTTTGGGTGAACACCAAATTGCTGGGTGGATTACATTCTCTGCAGGGTTTCAGGTTGTCCCTTCTTTCTGAACAGCTAAGAGGATTGCATCCTGCACTTTGAGTTGCAGCAGAACTAAGCCACGGAGGAGACCAGGTTTAGCTGATTGGGACTTTGTTGGAGGCCTTATTGGTAGCCGCCAACGCTATGCACACCAGTCCAGTGCAGGAGAACTGGTTATGGTCATGGATGATTTCCTAGGTCCTGTCTGTGTTAGGATGTCTACAGCTCAGTAGCTGCTGTTCAAGCTAAGCTGGTTGGCCCAGGCTGAGAGGGTTGGGGTCATGCAGTTTGGAGAACAGAAGCCTCCAAGAGACCTTACTGTGGCCATCTCGTAGGCTGAACTGGGCCTGCAAGAAAGCTGGTGAGGGACTTTTTAGCATGTTGGGTAGTGATAGGACTAGGGGGAGTGGATCCAAGCTAAAGGAGGATAGATTTACATTAAACATTAGGAAGAAGTTCTTCACTATGAGGTTGGTGAGACACTGGAACAGTTTGCCTGGGGATGTGGTAGAAGCCTCATGCCTGGAAGTTTTTACGGCCAGGCTGGATGTATCTCTGAGCAACCTGATCTAATGTGATGTGTCCCTGCCCATGGCACAGCGGTTGGAACTAGATGAGCCTTGAGGTCCCTTCCAACCCTGACAGTTCTGTGTGATACTGTGTGAATAATCAATGAAGAGAACAGCTACTGCCAGTAGATCATTCTTCCTTCCTGTTTTCAGATAAGGACAGGTGTCAGTTGGAATTTCAGCTGGCTTGAATTGTTGTACTGATAGTGTCTGGTTCTAAAAATGAGGAATGGAGTTTCTGCATTAATCTGCAACATTCCAGGAATAAATCCTAAGTTATTTTCATTACATTAGTTTTAATGACACTGAATTCTTCCACTCTGACTATAGGCTGTGCACCATGAGGAAGCTTCCTTCTGTTCTGGCTAAGGCACTCACTTCTGGGACCAGTGGTTCCCCAGTGCTTCCTGACATGTCTGAAGGTAAAGTGAGTCATTTGTACTTCAGAACATTTAGCACTGTTTCTAAGGAGTTCATTCTTTCAGGTGTTTGCCTTTCATGTGTTAATATGGTTTGGATAATGGGCATGCCCTCCACTATTAACTCTAGTATAAGTGTTTAGGACATAGCAGAAAGTCACTGTACGTGTTTGGAGATGAATGTCAAAAAATCTGCAGGATCCTTGAAGCAGCAGATTTAGGAGTTCCTCTCATTCTTCAGTCTTGAAAGAGTGTGTGATTCTTTTCTGGAGGAACAACTGCTTCTCAAGTTGACTCTAGATACAAAGTTCACCTAGTACAGACAGGTACAGAATGGCTAAGAAATTGAAGAATTGAGTGGAAATATTGTCTTACAGAACTTTTAATGTGTCAATACTTAATTTTGTAAGCTGAGAGAAATCTTGTAATCGGATCAGCAGCGTTGCCTTGTGAAATGCCCTTGTCAATAGAGCTTTGTGTTCAAAGATTTAGTGCTCTAGTAGTCATAAACCATAATGTTCCTGTTTCAGAAGCTTTTAAGAAAGTTTTCCTGCATTCTAAGTCCATGTACTGAGAAAAGGGGAGGAGGAAAAGGCTGGTACAAATAATTCCTGCATGGATTCCTGCTTGTTTCTGAAATCTTTACCCCTTTGTTTTCTAAATAGAAACCACAGGCATGTAGACAGCTAGGGTTATTTGTTGTTAGAGAATTTGTATCCATTATTGTTACCAATTATTAATTTGGAAGGTTAAAGGAGCCAAACAGGGATATAGAATGTTGCATGCTAGCAGATTTGATAGCAGTACTATTTAGAAGGCCAGTAAAAATAGTAAAGCAGTGAGGCCATCTTGGCCATGCCTTGTTTTTGTTTCCAAGGAATATTTTTTTAAAGTATGTCTGTTAATATTTGAGTTTCTGTTCCAAAATGGTAGCATTGAAATAATGTTGTGAGAACTTCTGTTGATGTGTAATGTAGTTTCCTTTAATTTGATATCCATGTTTTCACAAAACACCAAAATACTTCATGGCTTTTCACAAGCCTTTTCCCATTTTTTGGGTCCATGTTGTGAATGCCCTTACTTCTTCCATGGTTCTCCCAAAGGCTACACGAAGCAGGACTTTGGAAGTTTTCTCTGAGATAGCTCTCATCCTGTTTCCTGAAAAATGCTTCACATACTCCTTTTTGGGTTAATAGTATTTGTCAACAATACATGGTAGCACCAAGTCTGAGAAGCTGACTGGAATTAAGACTGCAAGTAGAGCCAGGTGACAAAGGGACCCACTGGAAAGCTGCCTGTGAGGGAAAGGATGAACTCTGTTGAAAGCAGAAATATACTGACAGTAAATCAGGCAAGGACAGGTTGTTTATAGTTGCTTACTAAAATAAAGGAACATGTACAGGTAGAACAATCAGGTATCTCTTTACTAAATGTAATTTGCATTGTTTCTTTTAATTGTTAATCTAACCTATGTTTTCCACTCCACAGGACACTTAGCCATTCATGTCAATGATGGTGTGTTGTGGTAATCTGTACATATTTTGATATTTGCTATAACACTAAACTTCTACTCAGCTACTGATTTTTCCTTACTTCAGCATTCACAGAAAAATGAAATGCTATTATTCTTCACTATCAACTTGCTTAAAGCCTCTTTGCCTTCAGTGAATGGCTCTGACCTTATCTGTGGCAATGTTGTACCAGGTCTCTGTCAGCACATGGTGTTTCTGGTGGCGTGGTGGCTAACACACTTTGAAGAGGCTTGTGGGATACAAAATCTCTTATGCATCAGTTCCTGCAGTACTTTACTTTGTTTTAAACATTTGAATGGGTCCAGAGGAGGGCCTCAATGATGGTTAGAGGGCTGGAAAACCTCCACTATGGGGACAGGCTACCAGAGTTGGAGGTTTTTAGCCTGGAGAAAAGAAGGGTCCAGAGAAGCTTCACAGTAGTCTTCCAGTACCTGATGGGGGCCTGCAAGAAAGCCAGGAAGGGATTTCTGCCAAGGGCTGGGAGTGATGGGATGAGAGGGAATGGATTGAAGCTTGAGGAGGGCAGATTGAGACTGGAGATTAGGAAAAAAATCTTTATAGTAAGGATGGTAAGACACTGGCACAGGTTGATCAGGGATGTCATGAATGCCCCCTCCCTGGAGGTGTTCAAGGCTAGGTTGGATGAGGCCTTGAGGAGCCTGGTCTAGTGTAAAGTGTCCCTGCCCATGGCGAGGGGATTGGATCTTTGAGGTCCCTTTCAACCCAAACCATTCTATGATTCTACGACTTGGCATCCTTCACTGAAGTCCAGATTGAGCTCTATACAAAACCTGGTGCTAAAATACATTGCAGTGGTCTGCCTGAACCTAGATGCAGCCTGGGGAGGCCCAGCTCAAGGGATCATGGATCTCATTGGCAGAGGTGAACGTAGTGACCACGTCCATGTCTGGCTGCCCTCGTGTCCTTCATCACAGCACAGTGCAAGGAAACCTAGACCCTGCTGCTCTGACATTAATGATCCACACATCACCATTTAGCAGATACTGGGAAAGAACACGGCATGGTCGTGATGGGTATTTGCTGTAATTGTTCTGCATGTTTAAAACACTGGCCAAAGAGGAAAAGAGAAGGGTTTTTAAAATTTTTATACTTAATTACTGCCTTACATTTCTGTTTGAGATAGCTAATCCCTAGAAGAGTAATATAGTCACCCCATGGGGGATAAAAGAAAAAACTATGTACTTGAGATTGTAAAATGGGCTAGATGTAGCTTGGCAACATTTTAGAAGCACTCTTAGGCTTTGTCTCTTTTACTGCTTAAAAAATTTAAAATAATTCCACAGTCTTAGCCTGGCAGATGTTTACTTGCATGCCCAAAATTGAAACCAGAAGTAGTAAATGGGACTAAATCTATATCTTCCTCTTTGCAGGGTTGGACGTGAAGATTTTTTTTCTGAGGCCTTTCTACCTCTTTAAAGTTAAAAAGTTAAGGTGAAAGTTTAAACACAGAGAAAGTGCTGTTGATAGCCTCTCCATCCCAGCACAGTCTGCACACTGTTGGAAATGGAGGTTTTGTGTTCTAGAAGCTGTAAGGGTGTTTCTGCTAACACTGTATTGCTCCAGTGCATGGTATGGCAGCTTCACAGGTGGAGTATGAGTAACTGGACAGTAGTATCAATGCTTTAAACAAGCCCTGCTACTTCTTTAAAAAAAAAAAAGAATCAGACCTTCCCCCCTCCTTCTAAAAAATTAAATGAATCAAGTTTAACATATTCAATCAGTTCCTTTCACTGGAAATGTTTATTCTAATAATTAGTAGAGGAACTCTTCTAATTTCCAAACATATTTGTAGCCTAATTTCCTAAAGAAATGAAGCCTAAGCAATCTCTTTTGTCTTTGTCTGCTTATCTTCTTGTCACCCTCTTCTTCCAGAACCTTTTATTGCTTGATGTCAGCACAAATTCTGAAGAGAAATGTGTTTCCACAAGCTTTGTGAAAACTGCCTTCCTAAGCATTAGGGTGCCAGAGCTAGTGTTGGGGTCAGCCATGGACCATGGTGTTTGCTGGTGGCTGGTGAGTGGGATCTGCATGCTGGCTGGTTGTCAGTCAGCTTCTTGCCTACCTTTGGGCTAAACGTAGCTCATGCTGGTGCTTACCTACAGGACAGGTGAAACAGAAGCAGTCTGGGAGTGTAAGGAAGGGAGCTGATGGTGTTGCAGGGGAAGGAACAAGAAAGGGGAGGGTTTAGGGGTATTGCAGTGGTGGTGTGCTTGGGGAACCCGAGTAGGAAAGCAGCAGAAACTGAAGTGACTGTATAGGGGAGAGAGGGGCAGAGCTGGATTTGGCTGAGGAGGAGTATATGATTAGACTGGATCTTAGCATGTTCTTCAGAACAAGGGTGATGAAACTTTGGAATAGGTTGCCTAGAGTGGTTGTGGATACCTCCTCCTTGGAGGTGTTTAAGGCCAGATTGGATGACGCCTTGGCAACCAAATCTGAGCGGTGTCCCTGATCATGGAGTAGATGATCTCTAAGATCCCTTCCAACTTAAGCCATTCTATGAAATACTTAGGATATGGGGCTCTGCTAGCTCTAGGTGTCAGCAGACAGCTTGCTGATCACTGTGAGTGTTCTGACTGGGCATTTAGTTGGAAAAGTGCCAAGCCTGATTATGTCTAATAACCTAAAAGTACAAAGGATCAGCCTGTGAATCACCAGCAGCCCTCTTCCTGTTGCACCATGAAGTTTTGGATTGTTTTGGTAGCCCTTCCTTATCTGTCCCTAACCATTTTGCCCTAATATTTGAACCCCCTTGTATAAAAGTCTTTGTAAATAACTAAGGAATCCCTCCCATACAATTCCCAGCTTCTGTTCTGAGCTTGGGAGTTGTTGCTGCTTGTTTTCAGGTGTTCCCAAGCAGCATATATTGACCTGCCTAACAGTGATGGAGTAGTTTGATAGATTTGCTGGGACCTTAGCACACTTATTCTGAGGAAGAGTAGTAAAATTGCTGTGCAGATTATTCTTGACATTTAGGGAAGGCTTGTGCAGAATTGGTATTAACTCTGGTAGTGCAAACAGTGCTAGAATCAATTTTGTAGGCTTGTTCCCAGTGTTCTATCACTGTGTTCTTTGAGGCTGCTAATTGAGGTTGTTAAACCCTTCTGGCAGCAGCCAGTCTGCTGATAGTGCCTGCCTTCTTGGGTGGGTTTCTTTAAATCGTGCTCTCCTCATTCCCTGTCTTTCAGCTGCACTGCTCCTTTTATTGCTCTTCCATGACTTTCTGAGTTGTGTTATCTCCACACTTTGTTTGTGTTTAGGCTGAAAATATTTTCACATCAATATTCCTCAGTCTGATCTTGATGATCTCACTCTTTCAGCTGTTAATTAGCACTTGCAGGTGTTTGATTGTATTAATAAACACTCTTCCTTGGCTGTACACAATAAGCTATGGAATCACGTTACTCAACCCATTATTGTGATGTGCCTACTAACAGCATAATTGAATTTGGCCAAACTTTGGTTTCTGGGCTGCTATTTGCATGAGTTTGCTTTAATTTTTCTGGGCTGGGATGAGGATTGTGCCTTTCAGCACCAGGCAACCTCACGTTCATCACTTGCAGAACCAAGCTTGATTTGCTTTGCCTTTTGTTTGTTTGTTTGTTTTTTCCAGTGCGGAGCAGATTGAGGGATATAGTGGGAGCATCCACCAACTGGAGGTACAGTGTGTTTTACTTCATTTGTTGTCTTGGTTTGAGCTGAAACAGCTCTGGACTGAGGGCAGAACGAATTTACCCCAAAGGAGTAAACAAACACGCTTGCAGGGAATTGGAGGCTAAATAGAAATGCTATTTACAGAAGTAACTCAAATACAAAAGGTACCGAGGTAAAAGGATATATCTGCATACTCACATATGGTTTGGCTTGGCCAAGGCCTCATCAGCCAAACTAGGCCCAAGGTGGGCTCTGTACTAGGTTTTACTGTCTCCACCACCCCACAGATAGGCCCAGAGTAGGGTCTCAGCTGCACAGCAGAAATAGATTCACAGTATCACAGTACATTAGAGGTTGGAAGGGACCTCCAGAGACCATCCAGTCCAACCCCACTGCCAGAGCAGGATCACCCAGGGTAGTCCACACAGGAATGCATCCAGGTGGGTTTGGAAAGTTTCCAGAGGAGGAGACTCCTCAACCTCCCTGGGCATCCTGCTCCCGTGCTCCATCACCCTCACTGTAAAGAAGTTTCTCCTCATGTTGAGCTGAAACCTTCTGTGTTCAAACTTGAACCCACTGTTCCTCGCCTTATTACAGCATACCACTGAAAAGAGCTTGGCCCCCTCCACTTGACACCCACTCCTCAGCTATTTATACATATTGGATCAGATCCCCTTTCAGTCTTCTCCAGACTAAGCAGCCCCAGGGCTCTCAGTCTCTCTTCATAGGGGAGATGCTCAAGTCCCCTAATCATCCTATGGGGGTGCTCTCATTCCCACACAGCCAAAAGTGATAGCAGCAGCCACATGCCCAGGGAAGAGAGGCCAGAGAGAGATATGATCAGAAGGTCTGCTCCTTATATAGGGAGATGCAGGAAAAGGGGATAGAATAATAGAGGTTAAACAATATTAGTTTGCTGACTGGGGAAGAAAAGAGATCCAGCTAAAAAATAATGCAAACAAGCTTTCTGAATTGTTACTTTGTGGATCACAAACTTCTGAGATATCTCTGGCAGAAGATCTTTAGCACTAAGAGGACAAAATACATCATCTTGGTGCTTATGATATTCTCCCATGAGCTTTGAATCCAATGGCAGTTGAAGAGCTGTAGAGTCTGACTGGAAATGTTATCTTGCAGTTACTTCTTGAGTTGTCTGTTGCTGGATTACTCACATGGTAGATGTATCCTGCACTGAATTTGTAGGTAGCTGAGCTGGTTCACTGTGAAACAGGCTGCATTATGACTGGCCTTGCAGCACCCATGTCACTTTGCCAAACTGTTGGGATTGGGGTCTCCTTAGTCAGGTTTAACAAAGTCAAGTGCCAGGTCTTGCACTTGGGTCACAACAACCCCATGCAACACTACAGACTTGGTGGAAAGTTGCCTGGTGGAAAAGGACTTGGGGGTGCTGGCTGACAGCCATCTGAACATGAGCCAACAGTGTGCCCAGGTGGCCAAGAAGGCCAATGGCATCCTGTCCTGGATCAGGAATAGTGTGGCCAGCAGGACTAGGGAAGTGATTGTGCCGCTGTACTTGTCACTGGTGAGGCTGCACCTCAAATACTGTGTTCAGTTTCGGGCTCCTCACTACAAGGACATTGCGGTGCTGGAGTACGTCTAGAGAAGGCAACAAAACTGGTGAAGGGTCTGGAGAACAAGACTTAGGGGGGTCAGCTGAGGGAACTGATTGTGTAGTCTGGAGGATACTGAGGGAAGACCTCCATTGCTCTCTACCACACCCTGAAAGGAGGCAGGAATGAGGTGGGGGTCAGTCTCTTCTCAGTATCAGGTGATAGGATAAGAGGAAATGGCCTGAAACTGTTCCAGGGGAGGTTTAGGTTGGATATTAGGAAAAATTTGTTAATTGCAGGAGTGGTCAGGCATTGGAATAGGTTGCTCAAAGAGGTGGTGGAGTCATGATCTCTGGAGGTGTTCAAGAAGTATGTGGACATGGCACTTTGGGATGTGGTTTAATGGCCATGGTGGTGTTAGGTCAGTGGTTGGACTCAGAGGTCTTTTCCAACCAAAACATTTCTGTGATCCTGGGCATTTCTTTTCTCTGCTGTAACTTAATTTAATTTATGTATAACTTAAGTCATTGATACTTTTGCTTCATTCAGGTTACCTTCATGAATTCGGTGGTGCAGCCCTGCGGGGTAGTGCTCCCTTTTCTTGTTTCTTTACTGAATAGTTGTAAGACGACTGGGTAGGAAGAAAGAGGGATTAATTTTCCCATTCTTTCAGCTTAATGATCAAGTGATGAACTGATGAGAACTCACCTGTGGGTGATAGCAAGTTTTAACAAATGAGTTCTGTTTGCTGTTAGTAACCAACACCATACATCTGCCTTACTTTGTGGGAGAGTTTGCAAATTGACTGTCCTTTAAAACTGGCACTGTAGAGTGAGTTGTGTTACCATAGCTATGGAAGTCATGAATGCTCACAAAACCTCAGAGATTAAACTACGCCTGATTGCTCTTTTCAAGGGGAACCATTTTGGTGGCATTCAGAATTAAATACATTTATTTCATCTCTTGGTGAAAAGTGTGTTTAAAAGGTGTTTATGAGTTTTCTGCAGCAGTGTTGCTTGGCATAGCTCGTTGTTTGCATTTCACTTTCTTTTCAAGGCACGCTTACTGTGTCTCGCTATTTTCACTGCTTTTTTTCTTTTCAGTTTGATGATCTTCAATGTGACATCATCTAGCTAGGGTTGCAGTTCTGTTGTCATGCTCCAGACACTGTATTTTTGGTTTTTTCTCTCAACAGGGATCATGTACAAGCAATGCAAGAAAGAAAGGCTCTTCATACGCTACTGGCAAAACGTCAGGAGGATCTTCCTCCTAGGAAAATGAAGGATAGCTACTTGGAAGTTATTCTGCCTCTAGGAAGTCAACCTGAAATAAGAGAGAAGTACCTGAATGTACACAACAGTGTGAGGTAACAAAGCAACCATGTTGCACATACAGGAAAGTGTCAACTTTCATTTACTCTGCATGCATGTATTTAATTGTCCAAACAAATTATTTTACAGATTTGGAAGGATACTGGAAGATCTTGACAGCTTAGGAGGTACGTATCTGTGTTCTGAAGAGGCCACAGGTCATGCAGACAATGTGAGTTTGGGTACAGTTGAGCACTGTTTGGTGCACTCTGCTCTTGTGAGACCCCACCAGTTCTGGTGCCCCCAGCATGACGGACATGGAACTGCTGGAGTGGGTCCAGAGGTGGGCACCAAGATGATCAGAGGGCTGGAGACCCTCCCCTGCAGGGACAGGCTGAGAGAGTTGGCATGGTTCAGTCTGAGGCTCTGAGGCAAATGGCCTTCCAGTATCTAAAGGGGGCCTACAAGAAAGCCAGGAAGGGACTTTTTACAAGGGCTTGTAGTGATAGAATGAGAGAGAATGGACTGAAGCTTGAGGAGGACAGATTTAGACTCCCTGACACAACTTCAACCCATTTCCTCTCATCCTGTCTCTGGTTACCTGGGAGAAGAGACCAACACCAGCCTCACTCCAACCTCCTTTCAGGTAGTTGTAGAGAGCAGTAAGATCTACCCTTAGCCTTCCCTTCTCTAGACTAAACAATCACACCTTCCTCAGCCACTCCTCCTCCAAACCCCTCCCCAGTCTTGTTGCTCTTCTCTGGACACGCTCTAGCACCTCAATGTCTTTCCTGTTCTCTGGCACCCAGAACTAAACAGAGCACTCAAGTTGAGGCCTCTCCAGGGCCAAATACAGGGGCACCATCACCTCCCTACTCCTGCTGGACACATTGCTGGTGATCCAGGCCAGGATGCTGCTGGCCTTCTTGGCCAGCTGGGTACACTGCTGGCTCATACTTTTGGTGATGGAAATCTGTGATGAGTGAAAATCACATGAGCACTAGAAAACCAAAATCCTTTGCAGCCTTGTTTTTCTTCAAGGAGTCTGTTTACTTGGATGTGCTCTTAGAAGCACAGTGAGTTAATTTAAATAGTGGTTTGGCTGGTAGTAATTAGAGTGTGATAAATATCTCTGCCTGTGCTTTCGTGCCTGTAAGGCACAGTTTATACAATCTGCACCTCTTTAAAGGACTCGCTATTTGCAAACAAGTCCTCAGATAGCATGTATCCTTGGACAACCTGCTTGAAAATAAACTAGGAGTTGGGAATGATCTGAGACAGTGGGTTGCAAGTGTAAAGAGATTGTGGGATTGGAAGTAGAGCAATGGGTTGATTTTAAAGTGCTCGGCTGTATTTGTAGTAAGTAAATATGCACGTAACTGAGACAGCTGCTGAATCACTCTTTTCTTTATAGCAGCTCTGTGAGGTACAGCCATGAAAATGTGGAATTCATTTGCACTCCTACAGTGTGATACTTCAGTTTGTATTTTCTCATGCTTCACAAGGATGGCTTTGATCTGCTTCACTGAAACTTTCGTTAAAGAGCTGACTCCCATTTTTGTTTCTCTCTGCAGTTCTTATTTGCTACACTCACACCAAGCAGGAAATGCAGCCAAAGTCTCCCTTATCAATAGTTACAGCTCTGGTGGATAAAATCAGTAAGTGGCAATTGGGTCAGTAGAAATCTGTTCATCTTCCTGTTTCAGCAGCTGCTGCCTTCTCCTGTTTGGTACTGGCTTCATTACTGAACAGTATTTGTTCTGGGGAGTTGGACCTAGCTTTTGTCACATGTTCTGTTGAACATCTCTGCGAGTCTGCTGTCATCTCTGTGTACTTTCTCCTCCTGTTCTGCCTTTGAAGTCTGATAAGCCAGAAAGTGCAGGCTGGTGGTTGTGTCCCTGGCAAAAGCTTTCTTTTCTGGGTTGTCTTTGCATGTATTGCCTCTTGCAGAATACAAAAAGGTCTTAAGAGAATCCAGTCTTTCTAATGCTAGATGTGAGTCATCAGTCTCCAGTAACCTCTGATGTTTGTCTTGTAGACTTGTGCAAGAAAATTATATACCCAGATCGTGACATCAAATTCACAGGCAATGTCTCTTGGGTTGGGAAGACCTCAATGGAAGTTAAGATGCACATGCTGCAGGTTAGTTCCTGTGAATTCTTTCCATCTCATTACAGGCATGAGGTGTTTCAGGGTGTTGGAACAAGCTGCCCACAGAGGTGTTCAAGAATCTGTAGATGTGGTGCTTCAGGATATGGTTTAGTGGTCATGGTAGTCGGGTTATGGTTGGACTCAGTGGTCTTAAAGGTCTTTTCCAACCTTAATGATTGTGTGATTCTATGATATTAGCAATCTGAATTACATTTTCTAGAATAACTACTTTTGAAGGGCTGGATTCAGCCCTAGTGTTTCAAGACCAAGATGACTTCCAGAAGTCTAGGTGCAGCAAGATACTCTGTTGCTAATCTTTCTTTCAAGGCATGCATTTTTCTTAACCAGTGTTTTGCAATTAAACTGCTGCACAGTACCCCTACAGAATACTGTTTCCAGCTCTGGAGCCCTCAATAAAGGAAAGACATGGACCTGATGGAGCAGGTCCAGGGGAGGGCCGTGAAAGTGATCAGGGGGCTGGAACACCTGCTATGAGGACAGGCTTTCAGTACCTGAAGGGGACCTACAAGAAGGCTGCAGAGGGACTGTTTCCAAAGGCCTGAAGTGATAGGAACAAGGGGTAATGGTTTAAAATTAGAGAAGATGGATACTGAAAGGGTTGTCAAATACTGGAATGTTCTGCCCAGGGCAGTGGTGGAGTCATCATCCCTGGAAGTGTTTAAGCAGTGTGTGGACCTGGCACTTACGGACATGGTTTAGTGTTGACCCTGGGTTGAAGGTTGGACTGGATAATCTTTGAGCTCTCTTCCAATCAGATGTCTTCTGTGATTCTGTGAAAAGTACATTTTGATTGGATGTTAGGAATAAGTTCTTTACCATGAGGGTGCTGCAACACTGCAACAGATTGCCCAGGGAGGTGGTTGAGGCCCCATCTCTGGAGATACTCAAGGTCAGGATCAACAGGGCTCTGAGCAACCTGATCTAGTGGAGGATGTCCCTGCTGACTGCAGGGGGATTGGACTAGATGACCTTTGGAGGTCTCTTCCAACCCAAACCATTCTATGATTTGTTGTCTGCATTTGTCACAGTGCTGCATCTGTGGCAATTTGGTACTGACAAAAAATGTTGTGACTTTTCTCAGAATAAAGGGCATGTGGTTCCTTTCATAGTGCCTATGTTGATTTCCTCCTCTCCCAGCTGATAGCAGTTCATAAGCATTCCCTGCTTCATACTTACATTGCAGAACTCCTGAAACTAGAGTCTTCATGTCTGTTATTTCTTTCTCTTTGAGCTATTTTGAGAGATCTTGGAAGGGATGAGAGAATGTGAACGTGAACATTAACATTGTGATGACATAGTTGATGTCCACTGGAGAGCTTGCTTAGAACATTGACAGTTTTAGTGCTTATAATTTCCTGTCTCTCTTAGCTCCTGGATGGTGATTACAGCCCTGTGTTAGATGCAACCTTTGTCATGGTGGCTCGGGATCCAGAGAACAAACGGTAAGGTGTAGGACAGCAAAAGAGTGTTCAGACTTCAGCTGTGGTTGAAAATATCAGAGAAGGCAGCTTGCTAGATGTGTGCAGAAGCCATATAGTGTAGGTGAGAAATAAATCACACAGTTAATGTTTTCTGCTGGCAAGTTTTACCTTCCTGCAGCAAGCTTCAGAGCATTGATTTCAACAGCCAGATGATACTAGGAATTGCTGTTAGTCTTGGGATCTGACCTTTTTCTTTAGCAGATTTATCCCTGTGTTTGAGTGAGTGGCCTGATGAACACAGAAGTGAATGAGTGGCCTGATGAACACAGAAGTGAATGAGTCTGCTGGAAACCCACCTGCATTCTAGTAGTTGTTGGAATGAATCACCTTCTTGTCATACAAAATGGAAAAGATTGAGTTTCAATGATTAAATAGTCTGAGTGAATAGGCCATTAATTCCCCAATAGACCCATGTTAGATGTCATGAGAATAATTCAGTCTACAACTTGCTTAAGTAAGTAACATGGAATTGATGAGTATCACCACAGAACTGGAAAAAAACCCCAACCTCATTTATTTTTCTGGATTTACTCCCTGTAATTCCTTAGTCACTAAATTCACTGGTTGATTAGTTTTGGTTTTGGTTTCAGTTTGCTGTCCAGCTCTGGAGCCCTCAACACAGGGAGAACTGGACCTGCTGGAGTGGGTCCAGAGGAGGGCCACAAAGCTGATCAGAGGGCTAGAATATCTCTGCTACAAGGACAGGCTTAGGGAGCTGGGGTTGTTCAGCCTGGAGAAGGCTCTGGGGAGAACTTTCAGCAGCCTGCAAAGGGGCCTGCAAGGCTGCAGAGGGACTCTTTACAAAGGCCTTGAGTGATAGAATGAGGGGCAATGGTTTGAAATTATAGGAGATTTAGATTGGATGTTAGGAACAAGTTCTCTACCACGAGGGTGCTGGAACACTGGCACAGGTTGCCCAGGGAGGTGGTTGAGACCCCATCACTGAAGATCTTCAAAGTCAGGCTCTACAGGTCTCTGAACAAGCTGATCTAGTGGAGGATATCCCTGCTGACTGCAGAGGGGGTTAGACTAGATGACCTGTGGAGGTCCTGTGATATTTGTGTGTATGTATAGATGTATTTCTGAGCATTTGTATAAAAGTCAAAAATAGGAAAATAATTAGAAATTTTGGGGAAGAATGGCTCTTGAAAATAACCATTTGGCTTTCCTTGTGAAAAGAAATAATGACATGTTATATGATGAGGTTAGATTGAACTTGTGCAGTAAAATAAAGGTACAAATTTTTCCTCAGGACAGACTGGTTTCACCTTCTTTTATAGGTGTTCCACATGGTAAACAACTTCTGGCTGTTGATAAGGCAGCCATGGGACCATATAGATGATATGAATACTTGGTAGCTACAGCATTTGCTCCTCCTTCTCCAGGAGAAGCGGTGCCATTCAGGATTTGTGTGTCCGATTTAGACTGTCCTAGGTAATCACATCTTAGTTATAAATTATAGGTCCAGTTATAACTCTTTAATAAGCAAAGACACATCACTTTGTCTTAGTTATAGTAGATTGGTTGAATTAAGTGTCACTTCAGAGTTAAAGAAATAGTGATACTCTGTTGGCAGTTGCACATCATGAAATACATGATTTATTTCTATGATACAACCTCTGTTCACCCTGTACAAAAACAAAAAAGGAAGACTGTTAAAATGTATTTACAGGACAAATTCTTGTAGACTGTTACTTAAAGAAAGTTTCTTGTCCACAGGCCAGCATTTGTTAATCCACTCATTCCTGAGGGCCCTGAGGAAGAAGAAATCTTCAAGCAAGGGGAATGTATGTCTTATTTCCTGGTACTATGCACATCTGCCTCAGGTTTAACTTAACAGATGGAAGGAAGTAAACTTCAGAGGGTGGTGAGACACTGGAACAGGTCACCCAGGGAGGTATAGTGGTTGCTCCCTTGCTGGAAGTGTTCAAGGCCAGGTTGGATGAGACCTTTGCAACCTCGTCTATTGGAAGGTGTCCCTGCCCATGGCAGGGGGTTTGAACTGGATGATATTTATGTTCCCTTCAACCCAAACCATTCTATAATTCTATGAAATGCTCCTTATTTGTTTTAAATCTGATTTTTTTCTGTCTCATGTGTGTCAGTAGTGTAAGAGAGTTTAAAAGCCTGTTGTCACATTCTGGGAAACCATTTGGCTAAACTGAAACACAAGGGCGCTCCTGATGTGCTCTGCAGCCCATGGAGGCATCTCTGTTTCCAGGCTGCTCACTGTATTTCAGATCTGAGTGCATCACAGGCTTTCCTACTGCTCTGGCTGAGTGCTTCCATGGGTCTGCTAGGTGCATCACAGCTCCTTACCTATCTGACTCCCTGTGCTCCTTTTGGAAAGAAACTCGAGAAAGGAAGCTCAGGAAAGGAAAAAGGAAAGGAGAAGGGGAAGGAGTGTGTAGCTGCATCTTTTGTTTCAAGCTGGAAATTTAAAACAGAGAATTAGAGGAATGTTAAAGATTGAATAAACTGAACAGAAGATCTATAGCAGTGTGTCCTATGGCAGTGAGTTCTGTCATAAATTTGCATTCTTGTCTCAGAGGCAAAACCTGAGGAAGGTTGTTTAGTTTCTTGTTTGATCTGTTTTTCTGTACTTTGAGGGGAGCACTAAAGTGTTCTGTAGGAGCAGCGGGTGAGTATCATAGGATAGGTGTAAAAGGTCTTCACATTGGTGAGGTAACAGTGGTAACAATTTCTGACTTGCTTTTCCATTGAGGGAGTCAGTTCTGAAAGCCAAATTTCTGTTGGAATCTCTAAGTCTGTGAAGTTACAGCTTTTAACTTGCAGGGGGTGAAAAAGATGAAAGAGCTGATTCCATGTAAAAATCTTCAGAGCCAAGCCAAGTGTTAGTTTGTTTTTTCCCCTTTGAACTCTAATATGTTGTGGTTTGTTTGGGTTTTTCTTTAATGTTTAGTGAACAAGCTGAGGAGGATTGATTTCAGCACTGCTTCCTTACTGAAAATGGCTCCCACTGCAGAAGAAAGAAACATTATTCATGACTTATTCCTGAATACATTGGACACAAGGCAAGAAGGGGAGGGATGGAGGATAACTGAAGTCTTATGAAGGACAAAAATATGTCTGTTGAGTGGGTGCTTGTAAGAGGGTACACTTCCCCCTCCCCCCATTTCACCACTGAAATGCTGTGGCAGTTTATTAGATACACAGGTACAAACTTTCATGTGACAGCTGCACCTCTTAAAAAGTCTTCTGTCCTCAGAGTGTCAGCTGTTGAAAGTGACTGCAAGTGCAAAGAGCTTCTGAGCAACCTGTTAGGAAACAGGTTAATGATGTTTAACCAAAGAAGGGAGTGGGATGGTTTTGCAGCTGTGTGGTTTGCACAATCTAAGAGTTTTCTGCCATGATACCCAGGAAAAAAAAAACTGTGAGGGTAGGAATTTGCCATGTTTTGAGAAGGTAACCTTGCAATGTATTTTAAATCTAATACTTGAGGATGGAGAGGAGAGATGGAGAGGTGGGCTGAGGAGGAGCTCATGAGGTTCAGTAAGGCAAAGTGTAAGGTCCTGCACCTAGGTCAGGGCAATCCTAGGTATCAATACAGGCTGGCGGATGAAGAAATTGAGAGCAGTCCTGCAGAAAAGGACTTGGGGGTGCTGGTGCAAGAGAAACTGGACACAAGCCCACAGTGTGCACTTGCAGCCCAGAAGGCCAGTGGCATCCTGGGCTGCATCAAAAGCAGTGTGGCCAGCAGATCAAGAGAAATTATCTTGCCACTTTAGTCTGCTCTGGTGAGACCTCAGCTGGAGTGCTGTGTCCAGCTATGGAACTCTCAACACAGGAGAGACATGGAGCTGCTGGAGCAGGTCCAGGGGAGGACCACCAAGATGATCAGGGGGCTGGAACAGCTCTGCTATGAGGACAGGCTGAGGGAGCTGTGTGTCTGCATCTGTTATCTGTGCATTTTTGACCTGCTGAATTCTGCTCCTGTGGACTATAAAGTTTATTGTTTCTTCCAAAGGACAGTAAGTTTCCGGAGTCGTAAACTACCGCCCAATTCAGTCTGGATGGAAGATGCAAAGCTAAAAGGCCTACAGATTTGTCATCCTCAGGTACTTTGAGAAGTAGTAATGAATGCTTTAAGGTTGAGGAGGGTAAATTTACACTAGATATTAGGAAGAAATTCTTTCCAGTGAGGGTGGTGAGACACTACAACAGATTGCCCAGGGAGGTCATGAGTGCCCCCTCCTTGGAGGTGTTCAAGGCTAGGCTGGATGAGGCCTTGAATGACCTGGTTTCGTGAAGGGTGTCCTTGTCCAGGGCAAGGGAGTAGAAATAGATTATCTTTAAGGTCCCTTCCAATCTAAACCATTCTATGAGTCTATGAATTACAGAAGCAGTTACTTATGAATTGTCTGGCAAGGCTATTCAATCCATTACGTTGTTTTAGTTCTGCAGTCCTTGCAGTGTTTTCAGATCTCCATTTCTTTTGACATTTTTCTGTTACCTGTATGGATTGCTACTGCAAAAGATGAGATGTTTCGTTCCTCTGTCTTCTTGCCAGATTATTAGTTTTGTCTAAATGAATTCCTTTGCAAAGTGTTCAAGTTGGGCTTCCGGTTGCTGACACAATTCTGAGGTTTTAGTTTTACATTGTCAAATGAATTGAATGAGCTTCTATTAAATAAAGTTGCCTCAGCCATTTGGGCTTTTGCAGGTGTATTTCAGCAGTGCTTTTTACACATTCCCATGGTGGGAGTGCTGTTAAAGGCTGTGAACTGCCACACAGCCTTCAGCACAACGCCTTGAGCAGAACAGTAGTTTGATTGTTGTTTCTACATACAGGAGCGTAACATCTTCAACAGGATCTTTGGAGGCTTCCTTATGAGAAAGGCATTTGAGCTGGGCTGGGCAACTGCTTGCAGCTATGGGTGAGTTGTTAGATCTGCAGTTTTGATGTGATCCAGAGCACTGTGCACACAGAGGTTGGGAAGCCAAGGTAACC
Organism: Dryobates pubescens; assembly: GCF_014839835.1. Taxonomy (NCBI): domain Eukaryota; kingdom Metazoa; phylum Chordata; class Aves; order Piciformes; family Picidae; genus Dryobates; species Dryobates pubescens. The sequence continues at coordinate 8,221,153 of NC_071623.1, read as the reverse complement.
AACTTACAGACAGTCTTGAGCAGAAAGCATCTGGGTGTCTAGCAGAATCTTACACTGTCCGTACAAGTGCAAACCAGCACTGTTTTACTCGGTTTACTGTTTGTATTTATGGAGATGTGCTCGCTGGAGCTTGGGTTTTAAGCAAGATAGCAAATAAACCTTTTTTTTTTTTTGTTTTCTTTTATCTTGCCAAGCTACTTTTGAAGATAAATTTTCTCTGTAACCATATAAAATAGGCATTCAATCAAATAAATGGTACATCATTTTCATTCTGTACGCAAGAGGAATGGTTTCTGAACTTCATCTAGTAACTGCTTGTGCTGATGTGTGGCTGAAGTCATCACCCAATAAAGATCTATGCATAAATTTAATGGAGCATGCCTAGCCTGATAGAAAGTGAAATGCTGTATGATGGTGCTTGGAAAACTTGAGTTGTAAGCAATGATGGTTTGAAGATTGCCTAGCAAGTGTAAGCCATAGAATGCACTAATGATGCACTAATGTATCCTTAGAGAGTGTGCATTTTTATGCATGAGAGAGGCTTTCTTCAGTCATTTTTCTCCTGAGTAATGACACAGTTCTTTAGCACTTCTTGTGGCCTGTGTTTAAGAGACAGATTTTTTTTTTAACTAGTACCCCTTCATTAAAATGCTGACACTAAAATATTTCATCTTTCTCCAAACACCCTCATTGTTCTTAAGAACAAACTTGTCTTTCTCTTGCACAGGAGTTCCAGACCTTTTATTGTATCTGTTGATGATATCATGTTTCAGAGGCCAGTTGAGGTTGGATCCTTACTGCTGCTTTCTGGGCAGGTAGGAGTTGAGTTATTTTTGCAGAGGATAAAACCTTATCTTTGCTGTAGTCACTCTTAATTACTGCTACTGAACAGTGCATTATGAGAGCATGTGACCTTTCCTGTGAAATAGTGCAATGAAGTCTGCTACAGTTTTTCAGTGGCAGTGATAAATTCTAAACTGTAACTCCTTTCTCTTACCTGTGTAGGTCTGTTACACAGAAAACAACTACATCCAGGTTCGAGTACACAGTGAGGTTTATGATGCAGACACCAGGGAGCAGCAGACAACCAACATCTTCCATTTTACATTTATATCTGAAAGTGAGGTCCCACGAGTTGTCCCCAAAACTTATGGAGGCAAGTATCCAATTAATGCATTGTTACCAGAACTCTGTAGACAAGATGTCAGAGAATCACTGAACATTAGGGGTTGGAAGTGACCTCCAGAGATCCTCCAGTCCAACCCCACTGCCAGAGAAGGAGCACCTAGTGTACATCACAGAGGAATGCATCTATGCAGGTTTGCAATGTTTCCAGAGCAGGAGACTCCACAACCTCTCTGGGCAGCCTGTTCCAGGGCTCTGGTACACTCACAGTGAAAAAGCTTTCCTTTATGTTCATGGGGAACCTCCTCTGCTCCAGCTTGCACCCGTTGCCCCTTGTCCTATCATTGGACATCCCTCAGCAGAGCCTGGCTCTGTCCTCCTCTGCCCTTTACATTGTTGCAGACATGAATGAGATCAGAGTCCTCTTCTCCAAGCTAAAGAGCCCCAGCTCCCTCAGCCTTTCCTCAGCAGGGAGGTGTTCCACTGCCTTCAGCATCTTTGTGGCTGCACTCTCTCAAGCAGTTCCCTGAGGTCCTTCCTGACTTGAGTGGCCCAGAACTGGATCAGCATTCCATCTGTGGCCCTACCAGGGCAGAGTAGTGGGGAAGGAGAACCTCTCTGGATCTACTAACCACAGGCCTTCTAATCCAGCCCAGGATGCCATTGGCCTTTGTGGCCTTTGTTCCCTTTCTTTTGGAACATTTAGGAGCTGAGCTTTTGGCATTTGAATAATTCACCAGGATTTCCTGGCAAGCCCCATTTGGTTTATGCTTTGACAACAGTGTGGACTGCATCTGAAGCTTTACCATTCTGTGTAGTTGCTGTGGCACCGCTATGAAGTTACTAATGTGGCTCTCTCTTGTCTCCACCTCTTTCAGAGTCCATGTTGTATTTAGATGGGAAGCGACACTTCGCTGAGCTCATGAAAGAAATCTGACAGCCTGAACGCTGCACCAGCAGTGTAGCAGGAGAGAGCTGGCACCAGAGGTGGCTAACAGACAGGTGTTTGCAATACTGAAAAAACCCCAACAAAACAACAAAACCGCTCCAAGCTCACACTGCACAACAACAACAAAACCCTTTTGAGTACTATTTATATCTTGGCATATATTTTGATTTTGCTGTTTGTTTGCTTGTCTGTTTTTTCCTTTGGTTGGTTTTTTTTTTTGTGTGTTCTATGCTGCTAGGATTTATTTAAATCTTACACATGGCAATGATAAGAAAAAAAGGCTGAAAAAAGACAATTTCAAGCTTTAGATAGCTTCTCTGTGTCATCTTTGAGAGATTTCATGATGATCTTTGCTGTCTTGGTCACCATCTACCTTCTTGCCCTTAGAACCTCTTCTTTGTGTTTCCCTCAGAAGAGAAAATGTGTGCAATAAGTTGATAGAGATGAAGCTGCTTGACCTACATCCTTGTGTAAATGAGGTTTAGGGTAATCTTTAGGGGGTTTTTTGCTTGTTTTTGTTTTCTTCCAACAAGGACACTTGCATCTGGGCAGCAGCATACCAGTGTGAGCAAAATGTAAAGCAGCTGTTTCCCACCAGCTGGGATTTTAACAAGGTTGTGCAGCATTTTGGATGGTTCCCTTGGGAAGAGGGCGATTTGTGCAATGAAATGAGGTGGCCATATGGTCTCTCCTAGTATTCTGTTTGCATGAAGCCAAAGCCTTTGTCCTTGCCACCCTTTTCTCCCCAGTCTTTTTTTAATTCTATTTTTTAATCCAGCTATATCCTGGTTTCAGCTGGGATAGAGCTATTATTTCTTCTTAGTAGCTGGAATAGTGCTGAGTTTTGGATTCAATACCAGAACTGAGATGGTAAGAATGTTGGTAACATGCTGATGTTTTTGGTGGTTGTTAGGACTGAACAACCTCCCGTGCCTTGCTAGCGTGCAGGCGCACAAGAAGCTGGGAGGGAAAGCTGACCCCAACTAGCCAAAGGGTCCATACCATAGGATGTCATGCTGAGTAGGGTAGGCTGGCAAGCTGGGAAGCTCTTCCAGGATTGCAGTTTGGGGATTTCCTCTCCTCTGGGATTACTGGCTCGGCATTGGTCAGTGAGTGGTGAGCAATTGCACTGTGCATTACTTGGGCATATATATTTTATTATTACTATTAATCATCATTATTTTCATTTCAGTTAGTAAATGGATTTTTATCTTGACCTATAAGTCTCATTACCTTTGCCCTTCCACTTTCCTCCCCCATCCCCTGGACTGGGGGAAGGTGAACGAGTAGCTGCAGGGTGTTTGGCTGTTGGCTGGGTTCAAACCATGGCAGGACATAACCGAGAGTCCCCCAAGGAATTATTTTTCATGGCCTGTAGAGCAGAAATTGGGCTGGTGAGATGGGCTAGGACTGGGAAAGGGTGTTGTAGAGCAGGATAGTATAGTATCATAGTATCAGTCAGGGTTGGAAAGGACCACAAGGATGATCTAGTTCCAACCCCCCTGCCATGGGCAGCGACACCCCACACTAGATCAGGCTGGCCAGAGCCTCATCCAGCCTGATCTTGAACACCTCCAGGGACGGCGCCCCAACCACCTCCCTGGACAACTCATTCCAGGGCTTCACCACTCTCATGGTGAAGAACTTCCTCCTCACATCCAGCCTGAATCTCCACACCTCCAGCTTCATTCCATTCCCCCTAGTCCTATCACTACCTGATATCCTGAGAAGTCCCTCCCCAGCCTTCTTGTAGGCCCCCTTCAGATACAGGAAGGCCACAATGAGGTCACCTCGGAGCCTTCTCTTCTCCAGACTGAATAGCCCCAACTCTTTCAATCTGTCCTCATAGCAGAGCAGCTCCAGCCCTCTGCTCATCCTCGTGGCCCTTCTCTGGACATGTTCCAGCACATCCAGATCCCTCTTGTAATAGGGGCTCCAGAACTGCATGTAGTACTCCAGGTGGGGTCTCACCAGAGCTGAGTAGAGGGGGAGAATCACCTCCCTTGACCTGCTGGCCACACTTCTCTTGATGCAGCCCAGGATCTGACTGGCCTTCTGGGCTGCAAGTGCACACTGAGAGCTCATGTTGAGCCTCTCGTCCACCAGCACCCCCAAGTCTCTCTCCTCAGGGCTGCTTTCCAGCCAGTCACTGCCCAGCCTGTATTTGTGCCAGGGATTGCCTCGACCCAGATGCAGGACCCTGCACTTGGTCTTGTTGAACCTCAGGAGGTTGGCTTGTGCCCACCTCTCCAGCCTGTCCAGGTCCCTCTGGATGGCATCCCATCCCTCCAGGATGTTTTGTTTTGTCAGGAACTGGGAGCAGGAAAAGTAAAATGTTGCTAAAATGGTAATGGTTGTGTTTGACACTGGAGTTAGGAGTCTAGAGAATCTGTGTTGAAAAGTGTGCAAGTCAGCTGCTGAATGGTGGGAGGATTTTTATCCCACTGAAGGGTGGTACAGCTGGAGGACAGACTCCCCAGCTGGATTATTTGGTTGGTCTGTGGTAGACTAGTGAGATACAAGCATTGTGTTGCCAAGTCTACCTGTGAAGGGCAGAGTAATTCCCTACCACAGAGAGGACACTATGGTGGCCATAACTAAGGCATATAAGTAACAGGAAGAAACTCCTTGATACTAAAGGGCTTCTTATGGAATGGAGAAGGTTTTGATAATCTCTACCATCTGGCAGAAAAAGCACCAAATCCTGAAATTAGGAAGGTGAGTGATGGGAGGCATCAGCTTCTAGCAGTGAGATGATTAATCACAAGCACAAAACTGAATCTCTGATGCTTTCAAATCAAGACTGATGTCTTACCTGATCAAGGCACCCAAAGGGGAGTAGTTAGGCTCAGTGGTAGGTTAAATGGATGAAATATGAAACAAGACTAGACTGCCTTCCCTGTTAGATCTGAAAGTAGCAGCAAGTTACATGAATCAGCACAAACCAGATGGGTAAAATAAAGCAACATGTTGAAATGTTATTTCTGAGTTAGAAAGTTAGAGGAATTCACAGTTGGTGCCATCTTTCTTTGGTGATAGGATAGCATGAAGGTCATGGCTCCTAGCAACTGATTGTTACTCATGTGAGCTCTCTGTTGAACTCTCTCCAGCAGATCCCTGTCTCTGTTGGACTGGGGAGCCCAAAACTGGACACAGTATTCCAGGGCAGAGTAGAGGGGGAAGATTCTCTTAATGTCAAACTTCAGCCTTCAGGAAGGGATTGGAGAGGAGAAAAAGGTAATGGAATAGTGATTGTGACATCAGGCAGACACAAAAAATGAATCCCACAACTGAAGATGCTTAGAATTCACATTTTCCAAGCTCACAGTAACTTAATCATGTACCACAAGAGTTACAGGAATGTAAGTAGAGTTATACGGAGTGTGTGTGGAAAAGATACAAAATAGTCCATGGTTTGTTTTGGTTTGTTACTATATATGTGTGCCCACCTACTTTACACTCTAAGAGGGTAACTTCCAAGTTGTCCCTTTCTTTGACAATAGGTTAAATGTGGCTTTGTTCAAGGGTTTTGGTCATGCACCTTGCTGTATTCCTTTGTGGCAAGGGATAAAATTGTTCTCAGAACTCAAACTATTTGCACACAGTAATTATGTTGCGTTATTACTTAGCGGCCAACCCAGCACTGCTCTGAGGGATTAACCATTACCACCCAAGCCTAAAGATGTTAGTAGAAAGTAGTTCTATTTAGAGTGAAGCTATCAGAGTAATTGGCTGTGGCTCTGTGGTGGAAAGTAAAGGTTTCTGTGCCTGTTGCATCTGGAATACAGCGAGGAGGAAGCCTGTGGTAGCTGGATAGCCTCTCGTACCCCTCTCACTTCATGGTGATACAAGAGAATTCTGGGGGCTAGGTTGAGCAGCACTTTGTTTGAAATGGTTTTTTTCTTTTTCTGTTTAAAAAATATAAATATTAAAATTATTTACTCAAAACTTACTCTAACAGCTGCTGATAGCCTTTCTTCAAATACATACCATGCCTTTGCAGCCATCATGGTGCAGAGCATTCTGAGAACTTCCTGGAGCTGTTGCAGCATGAGACGTGGAGCAGGGAGCATGGGTGTGGGCTCTGATGCCTGCAGCATTCAGAAGGGACAGCAGAACGGGTTCTGGACCCTGCTTCCAGTGTCACCTGGTTTCATCTAGTGAGTATTCAATGGAAAATTCAGGTGTGGTCATGCAGCAAGGACCAGTCCTCTGGACCCTCTCTCTGCTAGGCTAGTGGAGAGGTTACGAGGGAGACATCCCCAGAATTAAATGCTCTGCACTGGACTCTCTCAAGCAGTTTCCTGAAATCCTTCTTGACCTGAGGGGCCCAGAACTGGACACAATGTTCCAGCTTTGACCTTTCCAGGGCAGAGTAGAGGGGAAGGTGAAAAGGGGCAAAGCAAACCTTTAAATGCCTGCTGGATAATCCTGTCCAAGGTGCTAGGGCTATTAAACTCTGATTTTGAAACTCGTTTTTCTTGATGGCTTTGCTGGAAGATATCAGACCTTCCACATGCACATCTGAACAGGACTTAAAGGGAAAACATCCATTTCATAACAATATTCTCTCATGACTCACAGGGGCTTACACTCCTGTTTAAACAACAAACCCTTTAATGGTCTCCTGCAGTTACATATTAAGTCAAACTCACAAAACTAACAAAATCAATGAAATTTTATTGGCAAAAATCAAGTTGAATGTGACCTATGTAAATCATCAGGAGCAAACCTCAGTTTAGCTTATCAAAATACTTCAGTTTTCCAGCTGGATCTGGAATTATCTGTGCAGGAAAGAAAATGAAAATATTAAGTAAACCAAAAAACAACCCCACATGACCATGCAAACACAACAAACTCTCAAAACAAAGACCAAACCACAAGGAACACTGAGACTAATTTATCAGCTGACTTGAAAGGAGATTGCTGTGGATCTGTAACAGTATCTAACAGCAGTAGCAGAAAGATAAAACTGACTGGGGGAAGAGAGAGTGCAGCCTACCAAAGGAAGAATTTTGGTAGGTGGGACTCCATACATCTATGTGGCTTGCCCCAGAAGCAAGACCTTGTAATAAATCAGCATCTGGAATCAAGAGTCTTAAGAATTTACTTACAGTTCTTCCCTTGGCCACCACACTCTCATGGCTTCCTCTGGTTTGATCTAATTAAATCAAACACATTTAAAAGGCATGGCTGCATCTTCAGAGGAGAAAGAGAATGGCTATGTGTTGTTTTAGATCTCTAGACTACAGCAGCGTTGGAGCTGTTCATCTCAGCATCTTAAGACTGCTTTTGTAGGAAATGTATTAATTAGCCTTATTATTTAGTTGGTCCATGGCTTGCTTAGGGACATGGTTTAGGGGTGAACCTTGTAGAGTAGGGTTGTTGGTTGGATCCTGAGGCTCTTTTCCAACCTGAATGTTTCTGTGACTTCTGTGGTTATGGAAAGCAGAACTTTTCAGTGCCAAAATATGCCTGTTAGGCCAGCTGGCCCTGTTTCATTTCACAGCCTGAACCCCCAGCCTCCCCCATTAGGACAGTCCTCTCCAAGCTTGAAAGAAGTGACTGCTAACCTCCAGTCATCCCAGGAAGTCTTCACATCCAGCAGAGCAACATGGTTTAACATCCCATTGTTCTTACTGCCAATTACAATGCTCAGAGGCTGCTGAGACCTGCTTTTTGTTGAGACAGCTTCTGTCATTAGAAGCAAGCCACATGCTCAAAGAAATGAATGTGATCTCATCTGAATGAGCTCAGACCTCTAGTCAAAGTTTCATTATTCTGCTGAGGCTTGCTCCTAGCCCCAAGAACACAAACAAATTCAATGGGTGTTTATCTGAACCTTGTGGCCACATGCAGGCAAGCAGCAACAAAGGCTGAAGAGCTTTGGCACAGCAAAGCAGTGCTCTCTGCTGGACTGCTGATAGTGGCACACTGGCTCTGTCAGATACCATAGCAGCCTGGTAACTTGGACCTCTCTTTTTTTGGGGGGTAGGATCCACAGTAAGACTTGACAGAGCCAAAAATTTACATGTAAATTCAGATAGGACAGACTTGAGAGTTTCCAATTTCCTCTCATCAAGTGTTAGAAGGAAAAAAAAGTTCTTGATCATAAGAGTTTGGCAGCTCATGGGAGGGTTTGGTGTTTTGTTTTCATACAGAGGGAGTTTGAAACAACTGGACTATGTCTAGTGTGAGGGAAATGAGCTCTGAATGAAATCAGCAGCAACCCAAAAGCAGCGAGTGTAGTAATTTTGAGTTCACTTGAGTAATTGAAAGTTGCAGAGATTTTAGGATTTGCCTGAAATGGAAATGATAACGGAGTGGTTTTCAGTAGTACGTGCATTTAAACATCAACAGTGACTTACTGTTTCACTGCCGGGTTTCCAGCCAGCAGGGCAAACTGGAAAAGAGAAAGGACAAAGTTGGTGAAGGTGTTTTTACACACACTTGCTTTTGTGCATTCAGTATTCCCTTTCTGAATTTGCACAGCCATCACAACACGCAAGCTCTCAGCTGCTGGAGAAGAGGGGGAGTCAGCAGAACTGCCACCTGGGCGTTCCGACGGGCAGGCCTTGGCCCGTTTTGGAAACTGCAAGAGTGGTCAGATGTTGGAACAGGTTGCCCAGGGAGGTGGTGGAGTCACCATCAGTGGAGGAGGTGTTCAAGAAACATGGCACTTTGGGCCATGGTGGCTGGGCTCTATGATCTTAAGAGAGCTTTTCTGACCAAAATGGTTCCATGATTCTGTGATTTACTGCATTATCTTTCTTCCAAAAAGCTACAAAGAGAGCTCCCAGTCTCAGTAAAAGACCCTGCAGTATGGAAGCAGTGAAAAGAGCACCTTCTCCGTGTTTGTCCGTGTACTGGAATGCTTGCACCAAACGAAGCGTTTCATCCACCGATCTCCCTACAGGGAGGTCATTCATTGTGATCTGCCGAAGGATCCTCTTATCATCAACGATGAAAAGGCCTCTGTGAAAAGATTGGGTTTGTCTCTGTTAGGAACAGGACTAATTACAGCCTAGTGTTTATGCACTCTGTCTGCTAGGTGGGAGGATTTTGATCTCTGCAGACACCATACAACACCCACCAACCTTAGAACAATACTAACCAACTATTCTCTACCTAGGGCAGCAGAGGACAAGGACTAAGACAAGTTAAACCCAAAAAAGGAGAGTTCTCTGCAGAACATAAGCTTTGTCAGGCCCTGCAGAGTATGTGCCAGAGATGCTATGATATTACAAGGACCCCAAAAGCCACTAATCAAGGCTATGAAAGAGTGCAACGAAGGGCTACAAGGATGATTAAAGGACTGGAGCACTGCCTGGTGAGGAAAGGCTGAGACACCTGGGGCTGTTTAGTCTGGAGACGAGAAGACTGAGAGGGGATCTAATAAATGTCTATAAATATCTGAGGGCTGGGGGTCAGGAAGGAAGGGACAGCTGCTCCTCACTTGTGCCCTGTGATAGGACAAGGGGCAATGGATATAAACTACAGTGCAGGAGGTACCACCTCAGCATGAGGAGGAACTTCACTGTAAGGCTCACAGAGCGCTGGAACAGATTCCCCAGAGATATTGTGGATTGTCCTTCTTTTGAGACTTTCAAGCCTTGTCTGTAGGTGTTCCTGTGTGACCTGTGCTGGATTCTATGGTCCTGCTCTGGCAGGGGGGTTGGACTCAAAGGTCTCCAGAGGTCCCTTCCAACCCCTAACATCCTGTGATCCTGTATCTCTTGAGGCCAATAGTTACCCTTAGCCTTAACTCCACTGGGACTTGGAAGGTTGCTGAGTAACTCAGTTCTGGGGAACTATGCATGCTTGCTCTGCCCCAGGGATCAGCTGCTGATGTCTGTTAAATAGGATATTAACCTGCACCTCTGTTCTGACTCATGGCCATGTTTTTGTGTTCTGCAATATTTAGTCTCAGTGTGAATCCCCAGGAAAATTCTGCCCACGAAGGAAAATGTCAAGTGCTTCTTTGAAGGAAGGACTATCCCAGGAAAAACAATCACAACAAGCACACACATCAAAACCTGAAAATGTTGAGTGCTTCTTTGAAGAAAGGTCTATCCCAGGAAAAAAAGTAACAACAAGCACACACATCAAAACTTGTAACCAAGTGAAATACCTAAGTGCATGCCCTTGATCTTCCAGATATACTCCATAATCCTTGGAAATTTGGTGTGTCAAATCTGAAAGAAGTGGAATCTTCAGAGGTCCAAGTCCTCCTTGTTTTCGAGGGGTATTAATCCTTGGAAAAAGAAATGAGATACAAATGTAATTCTAATACAGATTTACACTCTCCAGAAGTCACAGTCCAGAGCAGTCAAGACAGGAGGACTTAGTGCAAGTGACCTTTTTCTTCTAATGTTCTGCACACAAGGGACATGAATACTATTTGTGGTTAGAGCAAAATATGCAGTTTTTGGCCACATCCATTAATAACAAGCTCTTTCTTATTACCTTTATACCACATCCATTAATAACAAGCTCTTTCTTATTACCTTTATACCACATCCATTAATAACAAGCTCTTTCTTATTTCCTTTATACCACTGTGCTCATGAATTGGGGCAGTGTGATGCGTTTACAGGCATCTGCATCCTTCTTTCCTTTTTCTGTTGCTTTTTTTAGTGTATCAAGTATTTTTTGGACTGAGACATGATCTATTTCAAGCAATACATATGAAACAAGCTTCAAAGGTAATAGTACTTCCACACAGTATGGTTAAAAATTTTTACCACTGAAAAATTTATTTTAATTTAAAATATTCTATTTTTATCCATAGCATCACATTTTTTACACATTTTGAGATCTCTATCAAGGCTAAAAATCTGGGGATACAGTTCTTCAGCCAACATGGAACCATGAATGATTTCAACTCCATGGACCCATATAAGCTGGGGACTGACCTGCTGAAGAGCAGTATAGGGGAAAGGAACCTGGGGATCCTAGTGGACAAAAGGGTGACCATGAGCCAGCAATGTGCCCTTCTGCCCAAGATTAGAAGGGCTGTGGTTAGTAGCTTGAGAGAAGTTCTCCTCTTCCTCTACTCTGCCCTAGGGAGGCCACAGCTGGAATACTGTGTCCAGTTCTGGGCCATTCCATTCAAGGACCTCAGGGACCGGCTTGAGAGATTCCAGCATAGAGCCACAAAGATGCTGAAGAGAGTGGAACATCTCCCTGCTGAGGACAGGCTGAGGGAGCTGGGGCTCTTGAGCTTGGAGCAGAGGAGCCTGAGGTGACCTCATTCCTGCTTATAAAAATGTGCAGGGCAGCATGGGGAAGACAGAGCCAGGCTCTGCTCAGTGATGGTGCAGTAGGTACAGGCTGGAGCAGAAGAGGTTCCACATGAATGTAAGGGAAAATTTTCCCTGTGAGGGTGCCAGAGCCCTGGAGCAGGCTGCCCAGAGAGGCTGTGGAGTCTCCTTCTCTGAAGACTTTCCAAACCCTCCTGGCTACATTCCTGTGTGACCTGTTCTATGTGCTCCTGCTCTGGCAAGGGACTGGACTGGATGATCTCTCAAGGTCCTTTCCAACCCCTAACACTCTGTGATGCTGTGAAAGACAAGGACGAGATACATACCATGCTAAGTGGGTAAACTTTGAGTCCACAGAACATGCTACTACTTCGGTATTTATTGCTTTGAATTCTTCAATTCTGTCACTGAAGGCGATTATCTCAGTTGGACAAACAAATGTACTAGACAATTCAAGACAAGAGCATGTCAGTATTCCTTGAAACGTCCACCAAGTTCTCTTTTTAACTTTAAATAGCGAATTTAACATAAATTATTTCAGCTTTCACTTCATTTTTATTGCTTCTTCAAGTGCTTAACCAAAGTGCTGCCTGACAAATCCCCCAGTCTCAGACTTTGGCTTAGTTACAAATGGTTCATTACTGAAGGAAATTATAAACCTACAATTAGATTCCAATCTGGATTCAAGTGGTTTTAAAGTTACTTTGATTTATACTTTAATGAGTATTAAGTGGCTGAATTTGAGCACAATAAGCCAGGTTGGTTTTTTCAGAGGAACACACTATACTTTGTTGTTACTGCACATCTCTGAAAGTATTAATTTTTTAACTCTGACTGACCTGAACTTTTTGCACTAAAGAAATAAAATGGTAAACATCACAATTTCTAGGGCCTTGAAGCTATGGGCCAAGAGCCAATTTATTTCTTTTATAATACACAGGTAATTGTGCACCTCTGTCCTCCTTTCTTCATCTTGTGGAGAAGAGTGAGACTGTTGGATAGAAAGCAAAGCTGGTTTCATTCAACCAGTGAAGTTACTGCGCTCCAAATAAAGGAGGGTAATGTTCAGTGTTCTTAGGATAGTATGGGATGAGCTGAAAGGGAAAAAGCCATCTCACAGGCACATACACACTAGAGAATATAGTTGGGATGTGCTTTTCTCTTTGCAGCAGTGATTTACAGCACCACACACAACATAAAGGTTGCCTGATTTGGGTACCACTGACTGCAAGCTGGTTTTTTGTGTGAAGACACAAATTAGTGGACATGATTATTAGGGGACAGATTGTGTCACAACTATACCAATGCATGATGAAAACACAAATGCAAATATTCTTTCTTCTTGTATGCCTTTCTTCTCCCCCAAACCCTTACCAAACAAAAAGAGAGAGAGAAATTACTGAGCAGCACTCAGTGTCTACAGTCTTACTTACAAGTCAAGAGGATAGAAGAAGAAGACAAGGTATTTTCCTTCATAATCTGTTAATTTCAGCTCTTTAAACTCTCCATTAATGACTGCTGTTCCTTCCCAGTAAGGTGCTGGCTTGGAGACTGAAATAGGAAGGACCTTCAGTTAGAAGTCAATATGAAGCACTTGTTCAAAGCAAGCTGGTGTGCAAGAACTGTTCCTCCTTTTGCTTAGAAAACAACCTACTGCACACAAAATCAAACTGCCTTACCACTTAAAAAAATTTCACAGCTGGCCAAAGTTACAGGGTGATGAAGAAATGTAGATTTCAGTACACAGAGAAAGTAAATAATTGAACCAAATTGTGCTTCTGCATGAGCTCTGTGAATCACTGATAACCAAGGCCACACAACCCTTATCTGGGCATAGTGAACAAACCATGTGTGTGCTACCAGCTCATGGCAGAACAGCTGTTAGGCTGAAGGAGAACCTGTTTGAAGACCTCAGGAGTCCTCACTACTAGAATCACTGAAATGGTTTATGTTGTTACTACCTTTTAACCATGAAAAACTATCTGGAATTCAAGTCCACAAAAAATAACGTGCTACTCTATGTTTATATAGAGAAAAATGCCTACCAATGCAGTGGATTCATTAAATTGCAACTCCTCAGCAGATCTTAACATTAAAATAATTGTGTTTTTTGAAGTAAATCCACTTAAAACACCTGGAATAGGTTTACTATTCCTACCAAAAGGGATTACCTTTGAATTTGAAATATTAAGAACCAGGTACTGTTTTCATAGTAATGTGAATTCTGAGACAAAGGCTAGGGTGTGCTGGAGATGTAAGGTTATCTGGACACACTTGTGATGTCAAGGGCCTTGAAATACAGCTCCAGAAAATCAGGGAAATCATGCTGAGAAGAATATAGAGAATCTTAATTATTAGCTGGGTGATGACTGCACTGCTGGTTGTCTTTTTCTTCTTCTCAAATGTTTTGCAGAACTCTTTCAGATCAAATTTAAAGCCCTGGACTTCTGGTTATTATTTTTTTTTTTAACTGAGTTTCTGCAACTCTGGGTCCATTTTTAAGTAAAAGTAAAGGATGAATCTCAAAGTTATTTCCAGTTCTCAAAAATTGCTTCAGATAGTGTTGTCCTTTACAAAATAGTGACACCTTAAATCTTTGTCGCAACACATTCTCAAATGACCTTCAGATTAGGAAGGTGGAATTAAATACAGTATGTTGCACTTTGATCCCTTCCTAACTTAAGGTGATGTTTTTGTGGTTAAAAACACTTGTCAGGAATACCATTAACAACTTACATTACAGAAAAGGAGAGGAAAAATCCCAAACAGTATTAGTTACAAATGTCGTGGCCATTTTTCCATCTTTTTTTTTTTTTTGATTCATAGTATCTGTTTGCACGTTTTAAAAGTTTACCTGGCTTGGTAAAGGATCTAAAGCTGTACATTCTCACAGCAAGGTCACTTCTACATGACTTCTATTTTCTGTTCTGTAGAATGGCACTTCGAGAGAGCATCTCACCACTTGCACAGGTGTCAGAGTGACTCGATTTGTTTGCACCCACATCTGCCACGAAGTTTTTTAATTACAAGACAGAGTGAGCACAGAAACAAATGACAAAGCAAGCCCAGGTAAGCGGTTTGAGAGGTGACCCTTCGGCGTTGCTAATCACCGTGTGAGCACAAAACACTTCTGTGCGCTGTTTAACGCATTTCCCATTCACGGTTACTGCAAGCAGAGGCCTTGCTACGTGTCTGTGGAACGTTAAACTCGCAGCTAATTTACCACGACAAAGGTGTTGGTTTGGAAGGGGCATCAGGGCCAGGTGGGGAACGGCAGCCTCTGGGGAGCTGAGGGTGTGCGGAGGCGACCACCTCCGCAGCAACAACTGCGACCAAGCCGCCACAGGCGCCCCGCAATACCAGGGGCTGTTCTCAGCACAGACGGCGGCCAGAGGCGGCTGGATGCGCGGATCCCCGCCGCAGGATCCCGGGGGATACCAGGCGGGCGGGCCGCCCGCAGTCCCGCCGGGCGCTGAGGGCCACGGCTCTTCGCCTGACGTGGCGCTGGCCGCCGCTTTCCCGCCGCTTTCCCGCCGCCCCCAGAGCGCGGCCGCTGACGCCCCGCGCGCCGCTGCTCCCCTCACTCGCGGCGCGGAGGCAGAGGCGCACTGCGGCCGCCTTCGCCTCAGCCTCGTCCCTCAGCCGCAGAGCGACCAAAGGACACCTCAACGCTATCCCCTGCCCGCCACCCCTGCGCTTCCCGCTCCTCCTGCAGCCCCGGCGCCGCCCGGCACCTACTCTTGGCCTGGCTGAGGTGCAGCGAGTGGTCGGAGACAGGCACCCGAGCCGCCTCCCCAGGGTAGACCTGCCCCTCCGCGTAGTAATGGCACTGCTCGTCTCCCCGCTGCCGCCCCGGCCGCGGCTCTTCCGCCGCCTCGCCTCCCAGCGACGCCAGCAGCAGCAACAGCAGCGCGGAACGCGGGGCCGGGGCCCTGGTCCCGCCACCCGCCCGCAGCCGCCACCGCACCGCCTCCATGGCCCTCCGAGCGACTGCACGTCCCCGCCGCACGGCGGCGAAGGGGCGGTGGCGGGGAGGGGCTTGGCCGGTCCCAGTCGCGCAGCCAGGGGCCGCGGGGCCGCCCTCCCGCCCGCTGCTGCGTGTGGAGGGGCGGAGGGTCAGAGCCCGCCGCGCTGCCCAGCGCCCGGCACCAGCCTTCCCGTGAGGTGCGTAAGTGATGTGCGTGTCCAGGGAAAGGGAGAAGAGAAAAACACACTTGTGGCGGGGGGCAGAGAGCATACACGTAGTCCACTGCGTGTGGTTGTAGAAGGAAACTCTCAACCAATACACGAGATTTATTATCTGGTATCATCTCTCCTATCTGTGTTGCCGTGGGTTCTGTGGGCATTTCATCACTCGTGGCCACAGCAACCTATGCCAAGTGCAGCTTGTGCATTCTGGCCCAATGATGCCACAGAGAGTGGCAGAGCCTGCCACTTCCAGCCTCAGGTCTTTGACTCGCTGCCAGCTGGGCAGCAATTTGCGGGTGAGTGCCACATAGTGCATGTGGTGGCTGCACCAGGAGTGTGGTTAAACAGAAACGAGACTGCTAAAGTGCCTTTTAGTTCTTACAAAACCCACATTATTTCGGGTTGGAACAGAATTTAAAGGCCATCAAGCCCAACGGTCTGCTGTGGGTGGGAGCATCTTCGGCTAGACTGGGTTGCTCAGAGCCCCATCCAACCTGGCCGTGAATGCTTCCAGGCAGGGGGCATCCAACCACCTCCTCGGGCAACCTGTTCCAGTGTTTCACCACTGTCATGGTGAGAGATTTCTTCATTTTATCTACTTTGACTCTCCCTTTTTTAAAGTTTAAAATCATCCCTTGTGCTGTTGCAACAGGCCCTGCTAAAAACATTGTTCCCATCTTTCTTATAGGCCTCCTTTAACTACTGAAAGGCTGCAATAAGGCCTGCTCAGAGCCTTCTCTTCTCCAGGCTGAACAACCTGAAATCTCCCAGCCTGTCCAGATGTCTTGGTTCCAGTTTGCCTTGTGTAAGATCATTTTGCTGGGTGCTGAGTAGATTGTAACAAAGCAGTTCTGTAGTTGTCACACATAAGCACAGCTAGAAGGTAATTGAGCAGTGCACTTAGGAGATTCTGAAGACACTAAGCAGGCCATGACATGCAGTAAGCAAGGCTTTGCAGAACAATGTCTGGTCAAACTAAGTTACTCTTGGCATACTTGACTGGGACAGTTCAGGTTGGCTGTCAAGTAGGACACAGGCTCAAGGTTCACCAGAGGAAGTTTAGGCTGGATGTTAGGAAGAAATTCTTCACAGAAAGAGAGATTGGCCATTGGAATGTGCTGCCCAGGGAGGTGGTGGAGTCACCATCACTGGAAGTGTTTAGAAAGAGACTGGATGAGGCACTTGGTGCCATGGTTTGGTTGCTTAGATGGTGTTGGGTGATAGGTTGGACTCGATCTTGAAGGTCTTTTCCAACCCGGTTAATTCTGTATTCTGTATTCCTGTATTTGTAAACAGGATCCTTAAAAATGAAGATGTGAAAGAGCTGGAGCTATCCCTTATCAAACATGGGGGCACCACTGACCTTTTGTCCTTAAAGACAGGCACTTAAAGAACAACAAAAGGCCATCTTCAAAGAATACATGCTCTGTAAAGGAAGCAAGGGGTTAGGAAAGCATCTATCATTATATAGAATCATAGAATTGTTAGGGTTGGAAAGGACCTCAAGGATCATCTAATTCCAACCCCCCCTGCCATGGGCAGGGACACCTCACACTACATCAGGCTGCTCAGAGCCACATCCAGCCTGGCCTTAAAAACCTCCAGGGATGAGGCTTCCACCACCTCCCTGGGCAACCTGTGCCAGTCTCTCACCACCCCCATGGGGAAGAACTTTTTCCTAACAGCCAATCTGAGTCTACCCATTTCTATTTTTGTTCCATTCCCCCTAGTCCTATCACTCCCTGACACCCTAAAGAGTCCCTCTCCAGCCTTCAGATACTGGAAGGCCACAGTTAGGTCTCCTTGGAGCCTTCTGTTCTCCAGACTGAACAGCCACAACTCTCTCAGTCTGTCCTCATAGGAGAGGGGCTCTGATCACCCTCGTGGCCTTTCTCTGGACATGTTCCAGCACCTCCAGATCTTCTCTGTAATAGGGACCCCAGAACTGGACACAGCACTCCAGGTGGGGTCTCACCAGAGCAGATTAAAGGGAGAGAATCATCTCCCTCAACCTGCTGGCTATGCTTCTCTTGATGCAGTCCCAGATGTGATTTGCTTTCTGGGCTGCAAGTGCACACTGGCAGCTCATGTTGAGCTTCTCATCCACCAGCACCCCCAAGTCCTTCTCTTCAGGGCTGCTGTCAAGCCAGTCACTGCCCAGCCTATATCAGTGCTTGGGATTGCCCTGACCCAGAATCAGGACCCTGCGTTTGGTATACCGGGTCTTACACAAATCCTACTACTCTTCTGCTTTCCTACAACAGAAGATATTCCACAAAATTAAACTTTCAGAAGTGGGAGAAACAAGACCTGGTAGGTGTACTGGCACTGCTTAACCTGTGATTTTCATGTTGCTTTCTCCTGAAGCTCTGACTCCTCTTTGGAAGGAGCTCTTTTCTTTTCCCATCTCTTGCTACATTTGCCTTCAAATTCCAGTCTATGTTCTATAGGCCTGGGATGGTGCTTATAAAATGTCATTCATACAAGAATAATTTTATTTGGGTGTATTTCCCCACCTGATGGGATTGCAGATTACTGAGGATCAGAAGGGTAAGGCTCTGGAACAGTCCTGTGATGGCTACTGAAGCAAAATACCAGCAGAGTTATCAATCTTGATCAGCATCTGTGAAATTACAAAAAATGGTATTAAATGCCTGCCTAGAGGGGAAATGGACCTGATGACATGCAAGATCCTCTTGTCCTTTTTTTTTTCCACAGTGAGTTGATGATAGCCAGTCTCTGGTTATATCTCCTGGAAGCAGGATAAAATGTGATTTTCTTTTCAGTGTTGCTGTTTGACTTCCTTCCCTATCAAGGGAGGATGAAAAAACCTGTTTGCTCATTTTTAGCACTCTGTCTCTGGTGGAAAAAAAGCACTTTAGCAGTCTTGGTACTCCCACTGATTTCAGATTCAGGCTTGCTTTACATTTAAAGTTGCTAAAATGTGTTGATAGAGTACTGTTTTACATAATCCATCTCGAGTAGTACTGAATTTTATATTGAGCTTTTCTCAGTCTCACTGCTCGTAAGGAAGGTGACAGTCATGGCCAGGAGGATGATCAGAGGGCTGGAGCACCTCTCCTGTGAAGACAGACTGAGAGAGTTGGGGTTGTTCAGTCTGGCAAGGAGAAGGTTCTGAGGAGACCTTATTGTGGCCTTCCAGTATCTTAAGAACAGTTTTCTACAAGAAAGCTGGTGAGGGACTTTTTAGGATGTCAGGGAGTGATAGGACTGAGGGGAATAGAGCAAAAGTAGAAGTGGGTAGGTTCCAATTAGATGTTAGGAAGAAGTTCTTCACTAAGAGGGAGCAGGTTGCCCAGGGAGGTGGTAGAAGCCCCATCCCTGGAAGTTTTTAAGGCCAGCTGGATGTGGCTCTGAGCAACCTGATGTAGTGTGAGGTGTCCCTGCCCATGGCCAGAGGGTTGGAACTAGATGATCCTTGAGGTCCTTTCCAATCCTGACAATTCTATGATTCTATGAGTTCACAGGGAAAGTAATTTTGGTTGTCCCTGCTCTTCTCTTTTTGCTGGTGTTTTGAGCCATAGGAAATGGCAGTAATGTGAAAAGTAAGAAATAGTGAAGTTAGAAAAGACAAGCAGATGAGAGGTGTGCACTTTGCATAATGTTAACACCCCAAGTTGAAAGATATTTCTGAATACCTATAAAAGATAACCAGTAAAATCAATGCAGTAAAAATAGAATCAGGCCTTGTGGGAATGGAGTAAATGCTGAAGGACGAAAATGGGTTTTCTCTGCAGAATATAATGTTAAAGAGCACTAATTGGAGGTTCATACATCATTAAGTGTATACAGACATGGAACAGAGTTCAAAAGAGCATCAAGAAAGACCTTCTGACTGCTGCTGTACTTCTGCAAGTTATTAAATAATGAAAATTTTGGTAATTGAAGTCCAAGATGAAATCCAAATACATATCACTCTTTAGTGTTCAAAGGGAGAATGTGGGCATTCTTGTGCCACAACACAACAATCCCTGTGGTAGCTTACAGGGTTGGTGATATGTGGTTGGAAAGCTGCACCTTGGAGAGGGACCTGGGGGTATTGGTTGATAGTCAGCTGAATCTGAGTCAGCAGTGTGCCCAGGTGGCCAAGAAAGCCAACGGCATCCTGGCTTGGGTTAGAGACACTGTGGGCAGCAGGGACAGGGAGGTGACCATCCCCCTGTGCTCAGCACTGCTGAGGCCACACCTCGAGTGTTGTGTTCAGTTCTGAGCCCCTCACTGTAGGAAGAACACTGAGGGGCTGGAGCATGTCCAGTAAAGTGCAATGAGGCTGGAGAAGGGCCTGGAGCACCAGGGCTACAAGTAGCATCTGAGGGATCTGGGGTTGTCCAGTCTGGAGCAGAGGAGGCTGAGGGAAGACTTCATTGCTTTCTACAACTACCTGCAGGGAGGTTGGAGTGAGAAGGGGACAGCCTCTTCTGCTTGGTGGCAAGTGGCAGGACCAGAGGAAATGGTCTCAAGCTGTGCCAGGGGCAGTTCAGGCTGGGTGTTAGGAAACATTTCTTCAGTGAAAGGGCAGTCAAGCATTGGAATGTTCTGCCCAGGGCAGTGCTGGAGTCACCATCCACGGGGGTGGTCAAGCAGTGTGTGGACCTGGTGCATAGGGACATGGTTTAGTGTTGACCTTTCAGTGCTGGGTTGAGGGTTGGACTGGATGAGCTTGGAGCTCTCTTCCAACCAGATATATTCTCTGAGTTTGTGATTCTTTTTTTTAACCAATAACAAAACGCTTCAACTGGATGCTGATTTTTGTGTTTCAACTGATAAAAGTGATGCTGGTAATATGTAATAAGCATTCATTCAGTGATGCAGCTCTTCTGAAGCTGGTAGGGTTTACCACCTGCAAATGGAAAGCACATGCTTCCTTGCCTCTACTACATTACAGCCTGTGTTCCTGCATTCCGGCCTGCAAGGATCATTTTAATTGTAGCAAAGGGCTTAACTGTGGCAGAGTGTCATTGCCACAGCGACGCTAAAGGTAGGGAAGCAGGGAGTGATCCAGGCTGCTGAAACAGTTTAGAAATGCTTCTGGAGGCTCTGTCTGTTCTTGCTTGTAGTAATAAAACACCTCACTACCACTGGAATGACCTCATATGAAAAATACTGGGAAAAAATCAGCATAGTATATTGTAGTGAGATGCTTGTCACCACTTCCCATAACAGATGGAGCAGATGTTCAATATTGTGCTGGTGAAACTAGCAGTTGGTTTTATCCTCCTCATGGTTTACAGGGACATTTTATCAAACATGTTGCACTGCTTGTCATGCATGACAGAAAAATCTATAGCGTGGAAAACTTTGCTGGAGAAAGGCTGGTAGAAAACATCTGATTTGTAAGTGGGGTTTGGATCAGAATGACCATAATTAGAATTACAAATTGGAGAAGGCTTCATTTTGGCTCTTGGTAAACCTAAACTGGTGGGACCAGCTGTGTGTGTGTGCTGACTGCAAAGGGTCCTTGAAGGAAAAAGTGTATCAGGCTGAGATGAGATGTGCTGGGTGGTGCCATTTGCTTTGACAGCATCTTCATCCTGACTCCTAACTACCTGTTGCTAATGTTGTCAGCTATCTAGAGCACTATGGCTGAGTAATTACAAACTGCTTTTGATCTACCACTCTGCTGTGTAGAGGTATCATAGTTGTATTTATGCCTGTAACCTAATTTTGGGGAATATGCCAATGTTTGGAGGTTAATTTGTTCTCCCTCTGCAACTACACCTGCCATAGAAAAATTCTGCTTCATCTCTTTCCCATTGCACTCCTGGTGGCTCTGCTTCTTGTAGCATCAGTGGGAGAGACCCTGTGGGGCCTATGTGATAGGAACAGGATGGGGCATTACAGCTGGGCTTGATGATCTTCAAGGTCCTTTCCAGCCTTAGTGATTCCATGATTCTGTGATGAATGTGTTTGACCAAGCATGGCCAAGAATGGTGATCAATACTGCTAGTCACTGGGCAACGGGGGAGTACCATTCCTAAAGCTACACCCTGTTCCAAGCTTTCTGTCTCTGTTAAGTGCTGACAGAAGCATGGGAATGAAAGCTACTGGCATCCCGGCTTGTACTAGAGACACTGTGGCCAGCAGGGACAGGAAGGGGATCATCCCCCTGTATTCAGCACTGCTGAGGCCACACCTTGAATGTTGTGTTCAGTTCTGGGCCTCTCAATATAGGAAGGACATTGAGGCGCTGGACTGTTTTCAGGGAAGGGCAATGAGTCTGGAGAAGGGCCTGTGAGGAGCAGCTGAGGGAGCTGGGGTTGTTCAGCCTGGAGCAGAGGAGGCTGAGGGGAGACCTCATTGCTCTCTAGAACTACCTGAAGGGAATTGGGAGTAAGGAGGGGGCAGCTTCTTCTTGGTGGCAAGAGACAGAACTAGAGGAAATGGTTCCAAGCTGCACCAGGGGAGGTTCAGGCTGGATATTAGAAAGTATTTCTTCAGTGAAAGAGTTGTCAAACACTGGAATGTTCTACCCAGGGCAGTGCTGGAGTCACTATCTCTGGGGGTGTTCAAGCAGTGTGTGGACCTGGCACTTGGGAACATGGTTTAGTGCTGAGCCTTCAGTGCTGGGTCGACGGTTAGACTGGATGATCTTGGAGGTTTCTTCCAGCCAGATTTATTCTGTGATTCTGTGATAAGCAAATCTTTTGAAACCACCTTCTTGACCTAATAAATAATGTAGTCCTTGTGGGACCCTGCCAGTTTTCCATTGGCCATCACCTGGAGGGTGGGTTACAAGTGTGTTCTATTCCACTTTTTTCTTCCTTTACTCAAGGAAGGTGGCCACATTGTCTCTGAGTATTAGCACAATTTTTGGACAAGTGCACTGACAAGTGAGGACAGAGAAAGTCAACGCTGAACAACACCTGTTAAACAGATGCTGTCCTTTACAAGTCAATGGACCATGAAGGATACTTGAGATACTGCACTGGAAAGCCAACACTGGGTGTGTGGACCTGCCCTTGGCAGTGTGCTGCTGATGTGTCCTGAGACCATCATGGCTAAGAGCTTGCTAGCCAAAATAACCTGGCTTGCATTGTGTGGTGCTACTGACCAAGAGAAACCTTCACCCACACAGCAGTGACCTCACTGTGTTAAGTGTAGTGGTATCTGTGAGTGTTATTCACAGGGGTTCACAGGCTCTTGCTCTTGGGGTCCCACCCTTGTTTCTGTGTTGTTGGATCTGAACTGCAACTACCACACTGTGGGCTAAGCCCGGAGTTAAGTCAGTCATTGGGAAAAGGTAGAAAATTTGTCACCTTGGCTCAGACAAAAAAGCAAAGCTGCTCCCTGCCCTTGCAGCTGCCAGCACCACAGCTTCATGGATGGAAAAAAACCCCTCTGTGGCAACCCAATTTCATATTGTCCCACAACAGAGACAGATGTTGATGATTGTTGATGATGCCTGGGTGTGCCGCTTCTGTGGGTAGTTGGTAAAGCCTTGCTCATGCTTACAGATGGGCTGGCTGCATTGAGTTCAGGCTGAGTGGAGAGAAATGAAATGTTTAGCTGTTGTTGAGAAAGCAGAACCTACTTCCTGAAGCATGAGTGACCACACCAAGATCTGTGGAGACAAGGCTGTATTCCCAGGGT
This sequence comes from Dryobates pubescens, assembly GCF_014839835.1. Lineage (NCBI taxonomy): Eukaryota > Metazoa > Chordata > Aves > Piciformes > Picidae > Dryobates > Dryobates pubescens. The sequence goes on along the minus strand of NC_071623.1, from coordinate 8,198,017 downwards.
GCTGGCCTTAAAAAAAAATCCCAGCTCCTCTCTTAATGCCTGCCTGCCTCGCCCTCTGCAGTCTTCTCTTAAAACTTTTGGGTATTATATATTTTCTAGCACTGTTCCATGAATAAATTTGCCTTTTGCTTCTATTTGGATTTGTGAAAGAGAAAAATGGCTTTTGACCAGAAATCGTGGTGCAGCTGGCTGTGGCAGTCACTTTTGCAGTGCTCACTAGGTGGCAGTGGGATGCTGTTAGACCGGTTCAACAATTGAAGTCATAGATTCATAGAATGGTTTAGGTTGGAAGGGAACTTGAAGATCATCTATTTCCAACCCCCCTACCATGGGCAGGGAAACTTTCCACTAGACCAGATTGCTCAAGGCCTCATCCATCTTGGCCTTGAACACCTTCTGGGAGGGGACATCCACAACCTCCCTGGGTAACCTGTTCCAGTGTCTCACCACCCTCACTGGAAAGAATTTCTTCCTAATAGCCAGTCTAAATCTGCCCTCCTCAAGCTTCAATCCATTCCCTCTCATCCTATCACTACAAGACCTTGTGAAAAGTCCCTTCCTGGCTTTTTTGTAGGCCCTCTTCAGGTACTGGAAGGCTGCTATAAAGTGTCCCTGAAGCCTTCTTTTCTCCAGCTCCATCTCCCTCAGCCTGTCCCTGTCCCCATAGGGGGGCTCTCCAGCCCTCTGATCATCTCTGTAGCTCTCCTCTGGACCCACTCCAGACAGCTCCATGTCCCTCTTGTGATGGGGGCACCAGAACTGGAGGTGGGGTCTCAGCAGAGCAGATGGGCAGAATCCCCTCCCTGTGCTGCTGCTCTCCTTGCTTTGGATGAAGCTCAGCACACAGCTGCCTGCTCTGGGCTGCCAGTGACCATTGCTGGCTCATGTTGAGTTTATCAACAACTGATGCCTCCAGATCCTTCTCCTTGAGACTGCTCTCGAGCCACTCCTCACCCATAATCTTCAAGTGCCTAAAGTTTTCTGAAATCTGAGGCTCTGGTACCAGAAATGTGGTGTTTTAAGAAAGTACATTAAATTTGATTTTATTTTATTGTTTGTTCTTTTACAATACAAGGTGTATGGGTGTCAGAAATGCAAGATGACATCTGTGTTCAATAAACAACCCCAATTCCAGTGAATTATTGCAACAGTAAAAGCAATCAACCTTTTATAACTTTTCAGTGAGAAGGTTTCTCTATCATGCCTCTGAGAGTGAAGATGCTGGGGATACTAAAGTAGTCTTTTAAAAAGGAAGACAAAATGATAAAAAGCCAACCATAAAACTTACGATGAAAGAGGTGGAAATTTATAAGAGAAGATAACTTTTAACCTGCTCACTATGGAGTACTGAAATCAGTATTGGATTTGTGTTTGGTTGTGGTTTTTTTCCTTTTTTTTTTGCAAGCTGGACACAGCTTTCTGGGAGTTTAAACTGCAGTCCAGAAATCTATCATCCCTGCTTTAAATTAACAGTGTGGAGTGCACAGGCCCTTATTCTTCTTTACGGCTTCAGAAATCTCCCTGCTGCATTTAAAATTACTGTAAATAAACTAAGAATTTGCCATTTGGTTATGGCAGCATCCCCATGCATTCCAACTCAGTTTTGCATACATTTCAGAGATCTAACATATTTCAGCTTGCCTGCTTGGTCTGATGCAAGGACCTAGAGGTCCTTGCGTTCCAGACTTTCTTAGCTGATGGAAGTGCAGTAGTTCTAATATTCTTTTCCCTCAGACCATGGGTATATGTCCTGAATCTCCTTCATTTAACTCTTGTAGTCTAATTTAGCATAGAAGTCGTGTTGGTAGTAATTGTACATTAATTACGTCAATCATAGAATCGTGGAATCAACCAGGTTGGAAAAGACCTCAGAGATCATCAAGTCCAACCTATTACCTAATGCCTAACACCTCATGACAACTAAACCATGGCTCCAAGTGCCACGTCCAATCCTTTTTTGAACACCTCCAGGGACAGGGACTCTACCACTTCCCTGAGCAGCACATTCCAATGGCCAATGGTAACATAACTCCTGTTTGAGTCAAATTACACCTTTGGATCGTCAACCTTCCAGGGGCCTTGGAAAGCCATGCATCTATGCAAGATAAAATATCTCATCTACCACATCTAAACGTGAGGGTGATGGAACAGTGGAACAGGCTGCCCAGGGAGGTTGTGGAGTCTCCCTCTCTGGAGATATTCAAAACCTGCCTGGATGTGTTGCTGTGTGATCTGCTCTAGGTGCTCCTGCTCTGACAGGGGAATTTGACTGGATGATCTTTGGAGGTCCCTTCCAGCCCTTCACATGCTATGATTTTTGTAAACTTGAAATTCAGGACTCAAGTGCTGTTGTTTTCCCATAATTAAAGGGAAAATAATCTCATCATTTATAGCTGGGAGTTTTTATTAATTCATGCTCACTTCTTCTTGAGAAAGGCATAATTCCTAGAAGTTTAGAAAAGTTTGCATGTTTACAAGCTCTTAAATGACAGCACAGGGCTTTCATGATACTGTATATACTACCTATGTGCAAAGCCCCACAATCTCATTCATCATTAGAGAATCAAAGTATAGAGGAGAATATTTGGAGGATGCTAATACTTGACAGTTGGGTAAAGCTGATTTTCTTTACCTGCTGCTCTCGAAGGCTAAAGTAAAGGCTGTTCAGCCTGGAGAAAAGGCGGCTTCAGGGACACCTTAGAGCAGCCTTTCACTACCTGAAGGGGGCCTACAGGAAGGCTGGGAAGGGATTTTTTAAAAGGGCTTGTAGTGATAGGATGAAAGGGAATGGATTGAAGCTTGAGGAGGGAAAATTTAGACTGGAAATTAAGAAGAAATTCTTTCCAGTGAGTGTGGTGAGACACTGGAACAGGTTGCCCAGGGATGCTGTGGATGCCCCCTCCCTAGGGGTGTTCAAGGTCAGGTTGGATGAGGCCTTGAGCAACCTGGGCTAGTGGAAGGTGTCCCTGCCCCTGGCAGGGGGCTTAGAATTCAAGTTCCCTTCCAACCTAAATCATTCTATGAATCTATGGTATGTAACCTAGGCACTGAAATCACACCAGAAGAGTGAAAACTGAAATGGCTGTGCCCATTTCCTTCAGTATGCAGTCTAAAGCAATAAAAAAAGGGAAAGGGTTGGTTCCTACCATTGGGTAATCTGCAAATAAAATAGTTCTGCACATTCACAGTTCCCGTCAATGCGGAAGGGTGCTCCTCTTGTTTCTTAAGGCAGCAGAGCCTGTCTCCAGAGATGAAACACTGGAACATGCTGCCCAGGGGGGTTGTGGAGTCTCCTTCTCTGGAGCTACTCAAAACCTGCCTGGATGTGTTCCTGTGTGACCTGCTCTAGGTGGTCCTGCTCTGGCAAGGCATTGGACTGAATGATCTTTGGAGGTCCTTTCCAACCCCTAGCATTCTGTGACCACTGAACCATTACAGAGCCATCTTGTCAAGATTTGTGTCGTTCCCTGGGGGGTGGCTTTTGCTGAATATTTCCCCTATTTTAAAAGCTTCCAAGATGTTGAAGGTGGAAAGTACTGTGGAAATATATAAAATAGTATGTTGGTTTTCTGCAGAGCTAGCTGGTACATGAAATGCTTTCCCTAGGCCTTTGCTTTGAAAAAGTTGGTAGGAAAAGTTGGCTGAGTGAGCTGAAGCTGCCAGTTAAGAAAGTTGATAACACAGAACGGTTTGTGGGGCAGAGTTCCTCTCTTAGACCTGGGTGTTGATTTTGGAGATAAGATTTCTGCCAGATGGTATTTTTAGTGGAAATGAAACAAGCAGCACTTTAAAAAAAAAAAAAGAAGAAGAAAAAAGAGTGAAACTCAGATTCCCTATCTACTGATCATCCGTAGGAGAGCAGAGTTCAAGGTCATTTGCAACGCTTGCTACCAGTTCACAGAATCAATGTTAGGGGCTGGAAAGGACCTTGAAAGCTCACCCATTCCAACACCCCCCTGCCCCTACAGTGTTTTGAGTGGGAATAACTTGACGAGGTGGGAATTATACAAATAGGGTTATCTTTATTTTGCCCCAAAGCCCCGCTCCAAAAGTATGTCCAAAACTGGTTACATTTTATTTACAGGTTCTGTCCGGTCGGGAAGGCCACAAGGATGTTTATGAGCAATTTTTGTTCAGTTTAGAGCATTCAGAAAAATGGAAAAGGTTAAGCTACAAAATAGCTTCCCCCCCACTTAAAACATCAGAGGCAATCCAGGACCCCAGGGAAAAGCCGAGGGTGATGAGTTTTACTCCCGAGGGCGGAGGAGGAATTTGGAGACGGTCCCTGGATCCCTCCGTGGAGACTGCCTCCAATTCGTGGATGCCGCGGCATAAGTCCAAAGCAATGGAACCCGCCGGAGTTAAAGTGTCTCCATACAGGGCTCCCACGAGGCAAATCCCGTGGGGCAGCGCTGCCTTAGCAGCGCAAGAGCAGCCGCACTGCTGGCGTGCTCCCAGCCGCAGGTTACGGCAGGCAGGGTCGCTCCAGCATGAGGTAGGCAGCGGGAAGCCAGGGTACGCAGGTCCGGGGAGCAGCCAGGTCCGGGTGCTGCTGGCAAACCTCTCCAATTTCGCCGCGAATCTAGTGAATCCCCAAAGGAATCGCAGACCACTTTGTGGTCACTCTGCTTGAGCTTTCCCCAGCCAGTGTGTCCAGTGGCGCTATCTCCTGGGCGGGAAGAGCCCAGCCAATCGCAACTCCAGCTCCCAGCGCGGGCTCCCGAGTGGATGCCCTGAGGCACCTGAGCTCCCGCCCGGAGGGAGGTGCCGTTTTACCTTGCCCCGCTCAGGCCCACAGGAGGAGGGGGAAGGAATTTCGCTCCTTTGTCTCCCCCCATTCTAACCTCCGCAGACAGAGCGGGGGGAGAGTGGAAGGGGGTTTTGGAGCACCCTACAACATGTAGGGTCACTTATACCAGATCACACAGGAACACATCCAGGTGGGTTTTGAATATCTCCAGAGAGGGAGAATCCATAACCCCCTGGGCAGTCTGTTGCAGGGTTCTGTCATCCTTACAGTGAAATTTTTTCCCTTCGTGTTTCCATGGAACTTTCTATGCCTCAGCTTCCACCCATTGCTCCTTGTGCTGTCATTGGGCATCACTGAGCAGAGCCTGGCTTCATCCTCTTGGCTCTAACCCTGCACATCTTTATCAACATGAATGAGGTCACCCCTCAGGCTCCTCTGCTCCAAGCTAAAGAGTCCTCAGCTCCCTCAGTCTCTCCTCCTAAGGGAGAGACTCCCTTCAGCATCTTTGTGGCTCTGTGCTGCACTCCTTCAAGCAGTTCCCTGAAGTCGGTCTTGAACTGGCTCAGAACTGGACACAATATTCCAGATGTGGCCTCCCCAGGGCAAAGTAGAGTGGGAGGAGAACCTCTCTTGGCCTACTAACCACAGCCCTTCTAATCCACCCCAGAATGGCATTGGTCGTCTTGGCCGCAAGAGTGTATTCCTGGCTCCTGGTCAACCTCCCATCCCACTAGGGCCCCAGGTCCTCTTCGCTCCTCTCCAACAGGTCAGTCCCCAACCTGTGCTGATCCATGGGGTTGTTCTTTCCCAGGTGCAAGACTCTGCACTTGCCCTTGTTGAATTTCATTAAATTATTTCATTAAATTAAATTTAATTTCATGATGCTTTGCTTCCTGGTGAGTCTGCAGCCACCTTACCAACAGGCTGGAGCCTCTTACTGTTTAGCAAGGAATAATTAATTTTTAAAATGCCTGATTAGAAATGCCTGACATCATCTCTTCTGTGATTTCAGTCTTATTACTCATAAAGTCAGTTCACTTCCTGGAAAATCACGGATACAGCCAGAAACAGCTGTGGCAAATTGGCATCAATACTGAGCAGGCTTGGCTGTGCCACAGGCTTTGTGCTGTCCCAGGCAGTGGAATAGACCTTATAAATGCTTGGCTCCTGGGCATGTGTGGCAGAGTCACCATAGGTAACTGCTGTGTCTATTTACCAAATTGTTAGAGTTGGTAGCTCATTATAATGCCATGCACATACACATTGCCATCTTGGTGTTCCTGGGTGCTTCTGATGAAGGGCAGGAGAGCCATGGCAAGGTTGTTATTGCAGGAGGGAGGGAATAGTGATCATGCCCTTACAGTTGGTCCTGGTGAGGCCACAGCTTGAGTACTGTGTTTAGTTCTGGGTGCCACAGGAAAGGAAAGACATTGAGGTGCTGGAGCGTGTCCAGAGAAGAGCAGCAACGCTGGTGAGGGGTTTGGAGGGCATGGCATACATGGAGATGCTGAAGGAGCTGGGGTTGTTTAGTCTGGAGAAGGCTGAGGGGAGATCTTACTGCTCTTTACAATCACCTGAAAGGAGGTTGGACTGAGGCTGGCATTGGTCTCTTCTTCCAAGTAACCAGCGATAGGACAAGAGGTAATGGGTTGAAGTTGTGCCAGGAGAGGTTTAGATTGGACATTGGGAAAAACATTTTTAGTGAGAGAGTGGTGAGGGGTTGGAACAGGCTGCCCAGGGAGGTGGTGGAGTCACCATCCCTGGAGGTGTTCAAGAAGTGTGTGGATGTGATGCTTCAGGATATGGTTTTGTGGTCATGGTAGTTGGGTTACAGTTGGACTCTATGAAAGGCATTTTCTAGCCTTAGTGATTCTACAATTGTATGACTCTATGAATAGACTGTCACCAGCAACACAAGGTCTGTTCTTCCTCACCAAATGTTTGTTTTGTTTTGTATTGGATTTTTCACCAAAATAAAAATAAAGGTCAAGCAGAAGGCTCCCAATAACAGAGCATATACCCTGGTCAGTAAATGTGCTAAATCCTTCTGCACCCACTCAAAGAAAATGTGACTGTGGCCTCTCTGTAGGTGCAGGTGCTGTCTGGTTCTCAGAAGCTGTAAAGATTTTGATTTCAGCCTGAACATCTCTCGTTGGAAGCCTGCTGCCAGTGGTGGTGGTGCTCTCGTGACTGAAGAGTGTGAGCTTTGCTGGGCAGCAGTGATTACTTCAGGGTAGAACAGCAGGGGAATTCACTGGACTGAAACCACCCCCTTCCTTCACCCCCAGTGGCACATGAGAGACCCCCAGCCTGGAAGAGAGAAAATGATGAGTTCCATGTCTTGAGTTTTTGTGCAGTGTGCTGAAAGGTGCTAAAAGGCTGGGAAATGGGACATAGTAAGGGTAGTGGACTCAGAGCTATTTGGACTTGCCTGGTTCCTCGTGTGGTGTAAGGTTCATATGTCTGAGCTTCCGTGGAGGCCCCAAAGTGTTATCTGTGTTAAATGAAAAGATGAGTTCCCATGTAATTGTGAGACTTCTGAAGCAGGGACTTTGAGAAAATAAGTGAATATTTGATGCTCCTGAAGAAGTGTGCCCAGTGTCAGGGCAGCTGAAGGCAGAAGAACCTGGAGGATTCTCCTCCTTTTGCCATGGGTCAGATTTGATCCTGGCTATTATGAAAGGTGTCTGTAAGGGCAGAGCACATGGAAGTCTGTGCAGCTGATTAGCCTCTGCTTTTGCCTGCGGGCTTATCCTACTCTGGTCTGGTTGAGGGGTAGGCTCTTTCCACTCTGTCTTCCTCTGCAGGCAGCTGCTGCTGGGAGGTAGAAAAGGCTCAGGGCCATCATCAGAAGCCAGTTGGAGCAAAGGGCACTGCAGGCATCATTGAGAGGAGCCTGGTGTTACTCTGCCCAATGAACCCGACTACCATGGTTAAATACCTCAGAACAGCTGGGCCAGGCCTGGGTTAGGAGCAATGTCATCTCTGAAAAGGTGACTCAGGTGCCCAAGGGAGTTAGCTTGGAATGAAGACTTGAGGAAGCTGAACTGAGCCTAGGCATCAGCAGTGTATCAAGAGACACAAATATTGCTAAAATGTTATATGAAATGAACATTAATGGGGGAAAAAAAAGCAGCCTGCAGAGCTGGAAACATTGCTGTGGTTGTTAAGTTTTAATTAGTTAGAAACTGTTCATTCAGACTCTGCTTCTGTTCAGTGATTGTGCTAATGGGCATGGGTTTGGGATCTAACACTGCTGGATTTTCCTTTTTTTATGAGTGCTAAGTACTGAAATATTAATTGTACACATGTCCTCCCAGCTTCTGGAGTGCTGTGAAGGGAGATTTTTGGACACTAAATTTTGTAGTAAATGATATCAGTTACTCCCTGGTGGTGCTTACTGCAGCCTCAATGACATAAATGGTCCTGTCCAAAAGATATTTCATCTGAAATGCAATGCTGGAAGGTGTTTCACAACAGGAAAGTAGTGCCACCTTACCTCTTTCACCTGTCAATTTAAAAGGTACTGTGAAGCTCAAAGACTGTGTTTCTCTGATGTTCCATGAGCTTGTGTTGCTATGTACAAGAGCTGTCTTTATCTACGTGTGCACACACGTATGTGTTGGTGAGAAAACTCCATTGTTTCTCTTCTGCTGGAAGGTTTTACCTCATCGTTGGAGTATGCTCCATTAATGAAACACTCATGGAGCCAAGCTAGAGGAGGGTAGATTTGGATTAGATGTCAGGAAGGGTGGTGAGATGTCACTGTAAGGGTGGTGAGACACTGGAACAGGTTGGCCAGGGAGGTGGTGGAAGCCTCATCCCTGGATGGTTTTAAGGCCAGGCTGGATGTGGCTCTGGACAACCTGATGTAGTGGAAGGTGACCCTGCCCATGGCCCAGAAGTTGGAACTGGATGATCCTTGGAGTCCCTTCCAACCCTGACAGTTCTGTGTAATATTCTAAATATTCATAATATTAATAATATCTTTTTCAGAAACAGGAACATTTTTAATCCCCTGTCTTTCTTCACATGAGTGGATACAGATCTACCTGTTAACAAAAGCTTTGGTGTCTTGAATGATAATGGAACATTTTTGGGCATCACTGTGTGGTCTGTTTTCTGATTTCATGTCTAGAAGTCTTTGTCTTTGCTGTCTTACCTGTCTGATGCCTTCTGGAAACAATTTTATCTTTACACCACTTCATAAACTCCTGCATAAACTAGGCTGGAAGTTCTGGGCCATTTCCTCCAATTTGTAATGAGTTTTCTGATTGAATTCTTTTGCAGATAGCACTTCATACATGCAAAGCAGTGCCTAAGATCCTGGTGGATTTTGTAGCGATTGTATATATATGGCTCTAAGAACTTGTGATGTATTCTGAAAAGCTGTTTCCAAGGCATTGAATGAAAAAGCTGATAAAAGCATAAGATAAATCTCATTAACACAAAAGTAAGGAAAGTTAGAAAAAACTAAGTATGTTTCCATAGTTTGTTTGTAATAAACACAACAGCTGCCAGATCTGTTCACAAATAGCTGGATGTTAGTAGAAGAGCTCTGTCAATGGCATTAATTTAATTAATCTTTCAAGCTCTAGATGAGCAGCCATAGCACCAGAGATGATTCACCTAAAGTTAGGAGAGCCAGCCCCCAGGAAGGTCTTGACAGGCTGGTTGAGTGGGCAGGAAGGAGCTATATGAAGTTTAATGAGGCCAAGTTAGGGTCTTGCACCTGGGAACATGTAACCCAGGAATGCAGCTCAGACTGGGAGCCATCTGGCACTGTGGAGAGGGACCTGAGGGTCTTGGTGGACAAAAGGTGAACAGTGTGCTGCAGTGGCAAAGAAAGCCAACAGGATGCTGAGTTACATTAGTAACGGTATCACAAGCAGGGATAAAGATGTCTTTCTTCCACACTAGTCAGTGCTGGTCAGGCTGCACCTTGAGGGCTGTGCACAGTTTTGGTCCCTGTGATACAAGAAGGATGTGGACAGGCTGGAAAGGGTCCAGAGAAGGGCCACAGAATGATCAGAGGACTGGCAGACCTGTCCTATGAAGGAAGGCTGAGAAAATGAAGTTTGTTCAGCCTTGAGAAGAGAAGGCTTAGGGGAGACTTCATAACCATGTACAAGTACATCAGGGGTACATAAAGTACATGAAGAGGGAGACTCCCTTTTTGCAAAGAGTTACATGGTAGAGACAAGAGGAAATAGGGACAAATTGCTACTGGGGAGATTTGGACTGGATGCCAGAAGGTTTTATTTTACTCACCATTTGAACTGTTAAACATTGAAATAAACTCCCAAGAGAGGTGGTGGATTCCTCCACATTAGACAGTTTCAAGGCCCAGCTTGACAGGGTGCTGGGTCAGCTCATTTAAACTATATTATTACCCTGAGGGGTTGGACTAGATGATCCTTGAGGTCCCTTTCAACCTGATATTCTATGACTCTATGAATGGATAAAATTGCAAAGGGAAGAGCCAGTATGGTAATGTGGATTTAAAATTTTCCTCACTGATCATCCCATAGGAATTGTAAGTCAGGCTTTTGTTAACCCTTCTCAAAAGACAGATCTGTTGTGCGGTATTTAGCAGGGGTGTCTGAATATGGGGGAGACAGAGGCTTCACTCCTAGAAAAATCAGATCCCTGGCCCTCCAGGTAAGCTCCAAAAGTGCCCCAGTTCACAAAAGAAGTGCAGCCTGGCCTCAGGAGAGGTCTGGCTGCTGAAGGAAAGGTTATTCCACAGGGGGTGTTTAAGACATGAAAGAAGTAGGAAAAAAAAAAAGAGGAGTGTTGGAGAAAGCATCGTGATGGGGAGGGAGGCCGCTCCTGTGTGCATGAGTGTTGAACCGCTTGTTGAGGTCACTAAACAGGGAACTCCAGGGGCAGAATCAGTGCTTGACGTCATTCAGAAGTGCAAATGGGGGCCTCGTTTGCATGGTTAGGGCTGGAGAGATTTTTGGTCATTGCAACTGTGACAAACTCTGATTCAGCCAACTCTCAGTAACGGAGCAGGGATATCTACACCCCCCCACACCCCTTCCTACAAATCCACTGTGCTAAAGGACCACAGAAAGGGAAAAGAGCAATTTGACACCCGTCTTTAAAAAGGACTTTGGAAAGATGTCAGCGTGGCTTTTGTTGAGGGAAATTGTGTCAGAGAGAAGTCTGCTGCTCCTCGCCTGAAGCACCGACACGCCTGTGGATTAGAGTGATTTGCTTGGTACGGTGTGCTCAGATTTTCCAAGGGCTTTTGATAAGCTTCTCAGTCAGAAGATCCTAAAGAAACAAAATTGTAGCAGGATGAAAGGAAAGATCTCCTCTGGAACTGATGTGAGGGGCAGGAAGAGATGGTCAGGTATTGCAGCAGGAGATAACATGTGGAATCCCCACAGGGATCTGCACTAAGGTCTGTGATGTCCAGCATATTTGTAAGTGGTCTGGAAAAACGTGCTACATAGTGGCATGCTGGATGTTTCTTTAACTGATATGACAAATAAATTGTATTTTTAAAAGCATGAAAGGCTCTCACAATACCAAGTGGCGCTGCAGTAAAATGGCAGCCCACATTTGGTGCCAGGAAGCACAAAATAATGCACATGGGGGAAAGCAAACCTGACTGTATGATACTGAAGATGGGCTTTAAACTACCTCTTACCACTCAGGGAAGAGAGCTCAGAGTGGCTGTCAGTAATTCTAAGAAATGTTGGCGGAGGGCAGAGCAATGCTCAAAAGAAAAAAATAAAAGGCAAATAGATTGTCAGAAATTGCTAGGGAAGACACAGAAAACAAAATAATCATTTTGCTGTGCATTCACCTCTTGATTACTGCCTGCAGTTCTGGTTTCCCTGTCTAAAAAAAGGTATAACAGAGCCTGAAAGGGACAGAGAAACCTGACAAGCGTTTTCAGAAATAGAGATCAGCTTCTGAATTGAGATTGATTAAATAGACTCTTTAGACAGGAAAAAGAGAAGGTAGAAAGGCATGTGATAGCTGTGTTTAAAATCAGGAGTGGCATGGAGAAAATAAGTAGCAAATGATTATTTGTGTTTCTCCCTGAGCAAGAAGGAGGGACATCAGGTGGAATTACCAACTAGTGGCTTAAGGAAACAATAGCAAACAATGTGATCCTTGTAGTGTGTGATTAAACTGGAACCAGTCTCGCTGTATCTGCTGGGTGTCAGGAGGTTAGATGGACCCAAAACTAATCAGATGGATTAATGGGATAAAAAAATCAATCAGGGGCTATGAGCCTGCAAGTTGACATTCCTGCCTGAGGAATTTCCTGTGTGTCAGGTTGCTGAATGTGGGGAGGAGAGAGTGGAGAGAATGCCTGCGTGGTTACTCCTTTTGAAAATTGTTTCACTTGTTATTTGCTGCTGGCTCCTGTCAGCCATAGGATGCTGGACTAACAGATCTTCGATCTGATGTCGTTCTTCTGCATTATGTTTTTATGAGGAATAAAAATACCCCAGATACACACAGGGTCCTGAGGCTTGATGCCTGCTTAAAGAATTCAGACGTAGCCTGGATGTCCACTTGGAGTCTTGAAACAGAAAATGTCCAGTAGGTTGCATTGGCCTAGCCACTTGAGGAGGAGAGAGCCCTGAGTGCTGCTGTGATAACCCAAAGAGGCACCCAGGCTTTGGATATCGAATTCAATTACTTGTGGAATGAGGAATCACAGAATCATAGAGTGCTAGGGGTTGGAAGACACCTTGAGAGATCATCCAGTCCAACCCCCCTGCCAGAGCAGGAGCACCTAGAGCAGATCACACAGGAATGCATCCAGGCAGGTTTTGAGTATCTCCAGAGAGAGAGATTCTACAACTCCTTGGGCAGCCTGTTCCAGTGTTCTGTCACCATCACAGGGAAAACTTTTTTCATCATGTTCACATGGAACTTCCTATGCCTCAGCTTCCACCCATTGCCCCTTGTGCTGTCATTGGGCATCACTGAGCAGAGCCTGGCTCCATCCTCTTGGCACTCACCCTTCACATCTTTATCAACATGAATGAGGTCATCCCTCAGGCTCCTCTTCAAGGTGAAGAGCCCTCAGCTCCCTCAGTCTCTCCTTGTAAGGAAGATGTTCCACTCCCTTAATAATTTTTGTGGCTCTGTGCTGGACTGTTCCAAGCAATTCCCTGAGTTCCTTCCTGAACTGAGTGGCCCAGAACTGAACACAATGTTCCAGATGCAGCCTCTCCAGGGCAGAGTATAGTAGGAGGAGAACCTGTCTTGACTTACTAACTACAGCCTTTCTAATCCACCCCAGGATGGCATTAGCCTTCTTGGCCACAAGTGAACATTACTGGCTCATGGTCAACTTTTCATCCACTAGGACCCGCAGGTCCTTTTCCCCTTCACTGCTGTACAGGACGCTGCACCTTGCATATTATCCCATGGTGCATCTTGGTGGGATGAAGGGAGTCACTTGTGAAAGTTAAAGTGTGTGGAGTGATGCATGATACATGGCTATCCTCATCTTGTAATTAAATGTTTTATACTTCTCTGAAGAGTTACTGCTCCACCTTTTGCGTTGCACCATTTATTATTCTGCTTTCTGAGATTGTGTGCAACATGGATGTGCAGGAACATTGCTGTTGGTTAGAGAATGCCACTTAAGAACAGTGACAAAATGACTCTGTAGCTAAAAGTACAACCAAGATAACTGTATTTTAGTGTGAAGATAATGTTGAGCTGGAGTTAAATTGAATGTCTCTTTCTTCAGGGAGGGGAAAATTTAATCAGGTGCTGAAAATCAAATTAAAGGGGAAATCAGTTTGGAAAACCACCAGAATTACAATCCAGCTAATGACCAGAGGTAATACTGGCAAGAAATTTGCGTTCACATTGCAACATGAAAAATTGTTTCTCTTAAGAGGGAGCTGCTTGTAGCTGGTGATTGCAGAGGGCAGTTCAGAGCCCAGCATTTCCTTGAGAGAACAATT